>NC_044303.2:78520278-78824192 GCF_007474595.2 Lynx canadensis | reverse complement strand
GACATAAAAATTGCTGCATACTCTGGAGTATATTTTTTTACACATCAACCTGTATTTTTCTACATTTAATATTTCCTTATTAACAAGTGATTTGATTATGACAAATAGCTTTTTGGTAGACTTATAGTCCTAATTCTTTCCAGAATTTGTTTCAGGGTAACACTAAATCTGAAGGTTATCACCTTGAGGTAATGTTTCCGGTTCATTATCCAAGTGGACCCACATGTCTAATCAAATCTATGGTTGATGGAAGGTCATGTCATGACCGCTCTACACTGTGTCATAGGTGGTTCCAAAATCATGCCCGTGTGCTAATGCCCAGAACCAAGATTTACCTTGATATGTAGAGCACTGAATGACCCTGCTCCTTTTCAGAAGACAACTCAACGACATTTAGGATCCCTAGAGTCTGGTCATTTGGAGCCCCACCTCTAAATATCAACTAGCTATTATATCAGATATACACTCAATGAGAACTTGTCTGGAGAATTCTGGACCCTTTAAGATCAGAACTGCCTACAACTGGCTGTTCTCAGACACTGCTGATGGCATGCCATATTGCTAAAATCAAGTCCTGACTTTTCCTGAATGCCCTGCCTTTCTAAACACCATGGTCCCACTACTGGGTGTCACCAAGATGGCTGTGATCACTTCCCTATCCATCCAAGAGACGGCGATGCTCTGGAATTAAACAGTCTCAGACAAGCTCGAATTCCTGGGGAGCTCAAAAGAGAACCTCTCTTTTGGTTCATTCTGAATAAAACAGATTTAGACCCTCTACCCCAAATATACATGTTTGGGCCCCCAAACTTTAAACAATTTTCCGTTCTTCTTTTTTTTTTTTTTTCAACGTTTATCTATTTTTGGGACAGAGAGAGACAGAGCATGAACGGGGGAGGGGCAGAGAGAGAGGGAGACACAGAATCGGAAACAGGCTCCAGGCTCTGAGCCATCATCCCAGAGCCTGACGCGGGGCTCGAACTCACGGACCGCGAGATCGTGACCTGGCTGAAGTCGGACGCTCAACCGACTGCGCCACCCAGGCGCCCCAACAATTTTCCGTTCTTAATCCACATCCGCACATTTCACCTTTCCTAGACACACATCTTTAATTCTGGCCGGAAGAGACTCTGCTCACTCTATTCCTGCCGGGCAATGTTTGTAATAGGCAAATTCCCTAGTGTTCCAGACTGTCTCAGAATGGGATACCTGCCAGTTTCAACCCACTGGTTCCTCTTTAGGAAGCTGAGCCCTGACTGGCTCCATGACCCCACCAGTCAATCATGCAGCTTCCTGGATGCCTTTAGCCTAAGTCCTGAAGCAACGCTATAAAACAAGCATTGCAAATAAAAAGTAGACAGCAATGACCAAATGCTGTGCATTAACAGCTCCTCTCCAAATGTATTTACTTCTATTTGAAAGCTTGTGTGTATGTGTCAGTGCAACTGTAATTTCATGGCCATAAGTAATTTTTTTTATCCCATCGTTTCCCTAAGCCCTGCAAAGATTTTTGTTTCAAATGTTACTTTCATATAAAATATTTGATAACTGACACTATTTTGATATAAAATATTTTCAGTCCTGAAATGAGCTGAAACAAAACTGAACTGCACATTTAATATTTAATTTTGGCTTTATAGACTCTGGTTCCCCCCGCCTTTCCCTGTAATAGGATAAATTTAGGGGAAAACATCATATGCTAAAGTGTCTATCATCGTTTCTAGGTTAAAAGAGAATTTCTAGTTTATAGTTTGTGTTTTTAAATGATTTCCACTGTCCTTTACAGCAATTTATAAGGTACATTCAGATAAAAGAAATTCTTCAAGGTCAACTTAAAACACAAGGTCAAAACACAGACTATGATTCACAGATAAACATCCCCATGTCCAGCATAAGGACCCTCCTCATCTCAAGTCGTAATTATTGCATTAAACATCCTTGGTTTCTTTCACCACTCTGCTCTGCTCGTGGTGAAAAAGAAAAAAGAGAAAGCCTGCCTTAATACTAACCTAAAATAATGGTATAAGAAACAAAGCTCATCAAAGTCCTCAAGCCCTTCACCCCTGGGTTCCACCTTGCCCGCTGAATATTATTATTAATTAGTGCACCATACAAACCAACCAGTCTTTCCCATGCCTTGCATCTTTACTCATGACTTTCTGCTACTCTGGCACAGAATCTGAGACTATCAGTGAGCCCCATTATTTCTTCTGGGAGAACCTTCCTTCTGGAAATCACCTCCCCTCTCTCCCTGCACGTGGTCCTAGTGGGGTTATTACAAAGGCTACCCAACTCAACTTGCAGGGCTGGAAAGATGACCTAGGTTGGGCCCATCACAATGGCCTGTACATTGAAGATCGATGACTGGTCCCAGTACGGGATATGATCATAGTGTGGACAATTCAGGACTCTTCCATGAGATTTAATAGATGAACATAAGGAGATTTAAAAAAAAAAAAAAAAGACCCTGTCTTATTTTTTATTATCAATCCACTAGGATGTAGATATGTGCTATCAAGGCTCCTATCTTCTGACTCAGACAAAGAGAAAAATAGAGGCAGAAACAGAAAGAGAAGAAAAAGAGACAGACAGAGACAGAAAAAATAATATAAGTTAAAGCCCCCAGATTCCAAATGCATTAGTATATGAAGCCAACTGAATTGGACTTTCCAGGTACAAGGGCCATTTGCCACATATGAAAGCCAATAAATTCCCTTCTGTGCTTAAACCCTTATGAGTTGATTTTCTGTCAATGGGAACCAGGTGACTCATATAACATAGAAGTTCATGATGATCTTTTCTTTTTTTCCTGCTAAAGGATACATCCCTTTAGAGCACGGACTTCTTTTCTCTTCTGCCGTGAAAATGTAGGTTATTTCCACTAGTAGAAGGAAGGTTTAAACTTCTATATCATAGTGAATATTTATTGTTATAATTATAGTGAATATTTATTATTATATATTACTTATTTTAAAATAACACATTTTTAAATTTCAGGAAGCTTCCCTCCTCTGCTCCTATATGATGTGCACGAACATTCCCATCAGTTAGTCAGTCCTCAGTAAACAAAGTGAGGGCCTTCAGTGCACGTGGCTATGAACCAAGACATAAAAAGGTAGAAGCAAATGTCCCTGGTCACAAAGATGTAACCACACAGTTGAGCATTCATACACATAAGGGAAAGTTCCAGCACAGTGACAGTACTCTGTGCTTCTCACGGGGCACATGCCAACATGGCTGACCACCCGCAGAAGGTGTTGACCCGCCGGACCAGAGAGCACACTCCTGGAGCAGGGAGGTTCAGTGTCCCCCCTTGGATGCTAGCACAGACCAAGGAATCCAATTCTTGCATTTTAATTTTTCCATCTCCACGTACCTGACATGGGTGTGAAGCAGTTTCCCATACAACCCTATTCCCACGACTAACTGGACACTTCAGTGAACACGCTTCCCTTCTCTCCGCCCCCCCACAGACCACGCACCCCTTTAGGGAAGGACCGCCTCTAGTTTTGCTCACAGGTACATCCACAGAGCACCCCAAGGGGCCTGCCATGCAAGGGACTTGACCTTTCATTCACTCGTTCAAATATACTATGAAGAGCCTGCTACATGCAAAGTTCAGTATGCACACATTTGATGGCTACAAGTGTCATCAGTCACCGCACTGCACACCTAATGCTTATTCCCCAGGGTAAAGAGGACAGTCCTAAACACACCTAGCTTTAAAGCAAAACAGATAAAGCGCTACGTTAATTCCGATGTAAGGACAATTGAGTACTTGGAGGCAGAGTACAACTCCGCGGCATGTGACCTGAACGCTGATAACAAGCAAAATCTGGAAATTCAAAGACAAGAAGACATTTCTCCATTTCAAATGGGGGGGGGGCGCAAAAACAGAAGAAAGGCAGCAATCACAGAAAACCTGAAATCATTTGCAGAGTTCATTTGGATCAACCCAAACACACATTAAGGTGGAAAGTCGAAAATGAGACTACAGCAAGTGGAATCATAACATTTCTAAGGGAGGAAACAGTCCTCCATTTTTCGCTCTGCCACAGGGAGCCAGTGAGGACCTGTCAACAGCATGTCCAATCACAGCAGTGGGATCTGTGGAGAATCAGGAAGCTGATGGAGGAGCTCGTAGGGCAGACGGGGTGGGAGCACGCTTTCTCGGAGCTGAGGCGGCAGGGTCCCAGCCTCACCGGAGCAGGACCTCCATGGAGAGCATGGGAGGTGAGAGCATTAGGAGAAGAAAGACTCGGGGCTCGAACTCATGAACCGTGAGATCACGACCTGAGCCGAAATCAAGAGCTGGACACTCAACCGACCGAGCGACCCAGCCCAAGACAATTTAATCCCATGCCTTATAAGGATTTCTTTCTCACACTGTCTTTATAAGCAGCTCAGTATGTGTGCACCACAGTCACCATTGGTGAGAACTGCCATGAAGCCTTTCCCCCAAGAGTCCACGTAGACCAGTGAGACGGTGCTCCTTACTCTGTGGGAGGTCTGATGGGGAGGGGAGCAAGGAGGTCTGCGCGAGACTGATGTCTCTGCATGTCCAGAAACACACTGGGGCCTTAAGAAGGGGCCAAGAAACAGAGTATGTACTAAACGTTACAAGGTTCAGAGGTCACTTGCAACACAAAAAATTATTGTAGATACCAGGGAAATATAGAGCAACACCATTTAAAAGATGGTTTCATTAAAGCATATTAATGATGGTCATTACGTGAACTAATTACTATTGATGACTTATTTTCATTTATCAAATATTACTGTGTCATTAACATATGCCCAATATTATTTTTTTTAGAAAAATTTTTTTAGAAATTTTTTTTAAATTTCTTTTAATGTTTATTTATTTTTGAGACAGAGGGAGACAGAGCATGAGTTAGGAAGGGGCAGAGAGAGAAGGAGACACAGAATCTGAAACAGGCTCCAGGCTCTGAGCAGTCAGCACAGAGCCCAACGTGGGGCTCGAACCCACGAACCGTGAGATCATGACCTGAGCCGAAGTCGGACACGTAACCGACTAAGCCACCCAGGCGCTCCATGTGCCTGATATTATTAATGTGAATTTGGTTCTAACACCAAACCAGGTTCATTGGATGAATGATTGCTCTTTCTTTGCCTGAGGGGCTCCATACCCTGCCAGACCGGGTGCAGCCTCAGCATAAGCAGGTGATTCCAGGGAGACCCAGTCCTGAATACAGAGACGGAGGGATGCATGGTGGGTAAAGGGAGTGGAGGGGGAGAGTAATGAACTTCCTGACTTCCACAGATACCAGCAAAGTGAGTAAGGATGGTGTTATTGGCTACACTTTTCAGACGAGGACATCAAGAACCAAGCCCTAGAGAAATTAAGTGAAATACTAAAGATTAAACAGAAAAAAACGGGGCTGTAGTTGAAACATGCTAGGACTGGCCCAAGTGGTCCTATAAGTAACAGGTGGCTGTGGAAGACACAAGCTGCCTCCATCACCCACGGGGCCATGCTTGCGACCTCGGTTCACCTGGACAGAGAGTGCCATGACACTTTGCTGGGCCCATCGTCAACTGGCTTCGTGGCCCACCACACACGTTTCTACTCCATGGATTCCAGGTGAGAAAACAAAGAGGTTAACACTTGACCAGGATCAATCTAGCACCGTATGTTAATTATACTGGAATTTTTTTTTTAATGTTTTAAAAAAGACTTGTCCAGGATCTCCCAAGATGAGAAAAGGCAAAGTGACGTGTGATTCTAGTCACGAGTGCTCTGTGGGAAGGGTTTCAGTCAGTCCCCAGAGCTGAACCTCACAGGTAAAGTTGTTCAGAGGAGAGCATAATGAACCAGAAATTTAGGGAACAATTCAACCTTCAAATGATTTTCTCCTCTCAAAGATACTCCGCAGAATTGGCTTTTATGTGCTTAAAATACGAGGCTCCAAGAGGCATATCCCTCATCCGTGTCAGATGTGTTTTCAGCCACTTAGATAAGTGTCTTCCTCTTCTGCTAAAAGCCTGAATGAAAAAGAATGGCCAATTGATTTCCACAAAACCATTCATTCATTTATGTCTGTCTCTGCTGTCACTCCTCCCCTCCAGATAATAAATAATTCAAGCCTCTTCTATCTTCTCCTTACTCAGAGGACCCTGAAGCTTTCGCCTTTTACTTATTCCTCCCTTGACCACTTCCTATGAGCCAAAGACCTTTTTTATGCTGAATCAAACAAAACTGGGAGCAGTACTGAGAACGTACCATTGATTCATGCAGCGTCGTAATTCCCCTTTGACTTTGTATCATCCTGATTCTAAGTGGAGCGCGGCTCCCAACTTACTTTTTTTAACGACATCTATCTGCAGAGATGACATGTTTACTGAACTGTCCACAACGACCTCTAGAGAGTTTTCGAAAGATATGTCAATAAGAATCATTCCAACAGACTCGGTGCGTGTATGACACTTTCTCCTTAGAAGGGAAAAGATAACCCTACTGTGGATTGGAACAGAAGTTTTCAAAGCGTGGCACAAGAGGTTCGTTTCCATATAACGACCGCTCTTAGAACATGATGTTAGAGGTACTGATCTCGCATGAGTTTATTTGTGGCAATTGGTGAAAACCTGTTTCCTCTATGTCAAGGCTCTTCTGAAACTTCAAGGTCATCACCGTTATTGCCATTGTTTTGTCATTATTTTAATTTCTCCAGCAATTGGACTATGCTCAAAGGGTTTTTTGTTTGTTTGTTTGTTTTAAGTCCCAACACATAGCCTAGAATGACAACAAGTGGAGGCATAGATGGGTTTGAGTTTTCAAAGATGAGGAAGTAGATACAGTGAATTAAAAACCCAAGTATTTCCTAGCTTAAAAAAAGAAAACCTTTTTTTGAGAACCACATCTCCACCCACCAATTGCCCTTATCTCCTTTTTCTTTTAGAAACCAAAGCACATAGTTGGGGCGCCTGAGTGGCTCAGTGGGTTGAGCATCCGAATTTGGCTCAGGTCATGATCTCACGGTTCATGGGTTCAAGCCCCACATTGGGCTCTGTGCTGACAGCTCAGAGCCTGGAGCCTGCTTCCGGTTCTGTGTCTCCCTCTCTCTCTGCCCCTCCCCTGCTCCTGCTCTGTCTCTCAAAAATTAAAATAAAACATTAAAAAAAAAAGCACACAGTGGTCTTCAACTCCTCTCCGATGATGGCTCGAGACACTGCGGTCTGAATGCCACTCACTTTGTCCATTGACACTGCTCCTTGTCTGTTGTCCCAGTAGATCCTCCTCAAACATGTGCCCTAATCTTGTCACATCACACCGGCTGCTCAGCAGACCCTGCCTCTGACACCGTGATGCTCGTGTTCTTGACCAAAGACCTCCTCCTCCCTTTGTGAACGCCTTTCGTCTATCTGCTTCCCAGAAGTGTCTGACCTGAGCCATGTATCCCCGTTGCCTAGCTCCTCCTGTAGCACGGCTGAAATAAAACCAGTATGTTCATTACCCCGTGTCTCTAAATAGACATCTCCAGCCTGACGTCAGACCCATATATACAATTGTATCCTGGGCAGCTCTCCTTGGACATCACGGGACCCAACGTGTCCTGGCCTGTCTCTCTTTCTCTGGGGCACATCTGAGCTTAATGAAAACACCATACACATAGTCGTTCAAGCGAAAATATTAAGTGCCAGTCCTGAATATTCCCTCTCTTTCATCCTCTGCAACTCCCAAATCAGTCCTATAGCCTAAGATCCCTTAGTACTCAAGTCTCCTTCAAATTCATCCACTGTTCTCCGTTCTGAGGTCAATGGCCAACACAGACTTCCCTCCACCTGGGTGTGGACTGCCACAAGAGCCTCCTAGCTGGTCTCCCCCACCCCACTCCTGCTCCCCTCCTCTGGTTCTCCATAGTCAACCCCACTAACACCAAGCTTTGCTCTCCACTCTAATGGGTGAAAGATTTTAATGGATTCCAATTACTCTTAGGAAAGATCTAAACGTGGTTACATAGTGGATTGGGCCTTCACGATCTGGACGTCCAGGCTTAGGAAGGAAGAGTGTGGACCAAATTCGGACGTTCCAAGTTTGAAGAGCTGATAAGATACAGTGGCCTGCTTGGGTTCTGACCACATGTACATAGAGACCCTGATAGAAGCGGAGCCACAGATGTTTTCCTGGAATCTATCCACAAAGCTGGAAATGAAATAACCGAAATAAGACACATTTAAAGACAAAGAGCAAGGCAAAGCACAGAAATTTTCACTAATCAGACAGCAAGTTCTGTTAATTCTTTCCCATAAATACTTCTCAAATCAGACTATGCCTCATCATCCCTATGGCCACCATTCTGATTTCAGCTTATTCTCCTGTCTGTTCCCCTTTCCAATCTCCCTTTTAATCCACCCACCATATCGCTACAGAATGACAGTCCTGAACGCAAACCCTATCACATTGCGTACTCTTCAAAAATCACCCCGTGAACCCTCTCATGTGATGAATACCATAAAAATGCATCCTATCTGTCCAAATACTGCACATTTGTTCTCCCCCCAACCCAATGTGGGACTCTGTCTGTTTGTTCTTTGAATGTACCATGCACTCTCCATGACGTATGTCACAGAGAGCGTCTCCTCTGCCCAGGTTCCTCACCCGTCCATCATCAGTAGATGCCGCCCCACCCCCTTCCTTCAATGCCTGCTCGCTCACTTTGAGAAGACCGGCCCCCTCCTCACACGCCTTGCTCACAGGCACCTTGCTCTGCATTCTCCCCTAACTGCGACTTACAGAAACATGAGTGCTCACTTTCCAATCTCCCCTCTAGACTGTGAATTTCCCGCACCAAAGAAACCTATCCGCCCGTAGAAGCTGGGTGTCCCGCATCATGTCTGGGCATAAGTGAATGATGGAGACATTTGAAAGCAACAGGTGTGAAGTAGGGAGACAAGCAAGGAATCTGGAAGAAAATGAGTCAAAGAGTTCCACCAGCACTTTTTTCAGGCAAGGAAAAAGTTAAGAAATTAGAGATGATCACAGAGTCAAAGTAGGTAAACATTTGGAGGTAAATGAGGCACATAAAAGGGTTTGATGTTTCAACGCAATAATGAAGCGGGAGCTAAAACGTAGTCATTAGGTAGGAAGGCATTTGAGGGGCGTATATAAATACCTATTTAAAGAAGTTTGGAAGGTAGAGAGGGAGGGAGCCAAATCATAAGAGACTCTTAAAAACCGAGAATAAACTGAGAGTTGATGGGGGGGTGGAAGGGAGGGGAGGGTGGGTGATGGGCATCGAGGAGGGCACCTGTGGGGAGGAGCACTGGCTGTTGTATGGAAACCAATTTGACAATAAATTTCATATTAAAAAAAAGGTAACCTTCAATTTAAAGAAAAAAAGAAAGAAAGAAGTTTGGAAGTAAAGGTAAGTGGACTTACAGACCCTTAGCTTGAACAGATAAGAGCAATGAAATAAAAAATAATATTTATCTATGAGTTTGGAAAGTATTAAAAAAGAGTTTTAAAAAAAAGTTAGCTTCCGAGAGCCTAGATTCTCTGAATTAGCAACATGTCCATCCCGGCCTCAGGGCCTTTGCACTTACTACTCACTCTGCCTGGCACACCCTTCCCACAGATAGTCACATCCTGGTTCTTTCACTTCATTCAGTCACTTAGAGGTCATCCTCACCCCGTTCTGCTGCCAGATCACTTACTAAATCTTTAAACTTCTTTGTTTTCTTCACATCAGTTGCTGCCACCAAAATTTTTTTTATCTACATCTGTTTGTTGACTAGCTTGCTCTGTCTCACCACTGTAATTGGAATTTCAAGGCGGGAGTGATGTTAGCTGCCTTGATTGCCCTTGGATTCTTAGCCCGCAGACCAGTCCTTGGAAAAGAACAGGAATTCAGTATATATTTACCGAATTCATAAATATAGGAATGAATGGGATAAAAGAAAAAATGTAATCAACTTAATCTATTCAACTCAGTTAAGTTACCGTGGCATATTTATGTCTCTAAAGTGACATGAGGTGTGAGCCAACCACTGGGAGCATAAAAAGCCCCCTTTCATTCGCCAAACAACCTACAGAAAGAGAGGGCATCACATTAGACTAACAGATGTCGAGTGAGACCACAGGTGCGGAACCCTCCGTACACAATGATAAGCCTTGAATAATGTAAGGCAAAAACTGCAGCAACACACAAAGAGACAGGCATTGGATGCACCCCTGGGACACAGCAGCCATGACATTCCCGAGTCTGTATAAAAAGTGAAATATACGAACAATGCCGTCAAATGTTGAATAACAGACATATCACTGTACTGATATTCTTCAGCTGTTCACTTTACAACTGATAACAGAAATATATATATACATACATATACATGAAATATTTTTATATTTCTATATTGTTATATAGAGATATAGATTAGATTTGGAGTTGTACATAGATATAGACATGTGACATTAAACATAAAGATCTTTATGGATGCCTGGGTAGCTCAGTCGGCTAAGCGTCTGACTTTGGCTCAGGTCATGATCTCGCGGTTCGTGGGTTCAAGCCCCGCATCAGGCTCTGTGCTGACAGTTCAGAGCCTGGAGCCTGCTTCAGTCTGTGTCTCCCTCTCTCTGTCTCTATGCCCCTTCCCTACTCATGCTCTGGCTCTCTCTCTCTCTCAAAAATAAATAAACATTGGGGAAAAAAAAGATTTACCTTCAGCAGCATATTTAATTTCTATCTTTTTCTTAATTGTGTTAGGTTGAGAGGTCCTAGATTATCACTAGTATGAGAGCTTTATTCATGTTTTCTTTCATTTCGATAACATTCAATAAAGCAGTGTTCACGAGATATTAAATCATTGTTATAATTCTTATATAAATACTCATATATTATCAATTCTGTTATAAAGAGAAGTATCCATTTAGAAAAGTTGTGCTATGTATTAAAACTAATTTTAGTAGAATCGTAGGTGCTATTGATCTACAGATCTTATTCTAAGATTACAAAATTTGGGGCACCTGGGTGGCTCAGTCGGTTAGGCATCCGGCTTCCGCTCAGGTCATGATCTCGCGGTCCGTGAGTTCAAGCCCCGCGTCGGGCTCTGTGCTGACAGCTCAGAGCCTGGAGCCTGTTTCGGATTCTGTGTCTCCCTCTCTCTCTGGCCCTCCCCCATTCATGCTCTGTCTCTCCGTGCCTCAAAAATAAATAAACATTAAAAAAAAAAACTAAGATTACAAAATTTAAATTGCAAGGTATGGGGCACCTGGGTGGCTCAGTAGGTTACGCGTCCAACTTCAGCTCAGGTCACGATCTCGTGGTCCCTGAGTTCGAGCCCCACATTGGGCTCTGTGCTGACAGCTCAGAGCCTGGAGCTTGCTTCAGATTCTGTATCTCCCTCTCTCTCTGCCCCTCCCCTGTTCTCTGTCTCTCTCAAAAATAAGTAAACATTTAAAATAATAAGTAAATAAATAAATAAATAAAGTAAATAAATTGCAAGGTGAATTTTTTTTAAACCTGGTTGAGAATTTTTTTTTCACTTCAGATTAGTTGAACAATTTAATACTGAATGAAAACATAAGTATTTGAGAACACCTAACAAAATATTTTAAAAATCAGAACAGTATGCTCGTGAACGAGGCAAGTAGATCAGTGTAACTGAACAGAAACTAGAAATTTATGCAAGGACATTTTGGAATTAAAATATGACAAAAATGGAATTACAATTCAGTGGATGCGACGCATATAGAAATAGAAGGGGGTGACTTTGATCTCACACCACGCCATACATTAACTTTTACAAGGATCAGAACTTAAAATATAAAAATAAAAGCTTAAATAAGACAACGACTAACCATTTAACTTTAAAACAGACAACCAAAAGCAATAAATAAAACCAAAATCCATAGGAGACACTGTTTCTATAAATTATTACAATTTTAGATGCCAACCAACACCCAAAACAAAAACACAAGAGAAAAATAGGAGAGCTCTCTTCAGCACACGCTCAAGGAAATATTGGTATTTCCTAATGTAAAAGATAACATACAGTTGATAATGAAAAGTATAAACAATCCAATCAACAAATGAGAACAAGTATGAAGAAATAGGGCTCATACAAAATGGGGGAAACTCCTTTATTAGTAGTAGAATAAAATTACACCTTTGGGAGAAGGTGCTGACAGCATCTGAAGAAGGACCACATTCCGGGATGCCAGAGAGGCAGGGATGGGCTTTCTCTGCTGATGGTGAGAATCTGAAGTGCCACAGCCTATTGGAGAGAAATCTGGCAGTTTCTACGCCACTTAAAATGGCACAGACCATTTGATTCAACAACACTGCCCTTGTGAATCAATACTTTAGCAATAGAAGCCCAAATCCTAAAACATAGTGTTTTATTTCCTTTCAAAAAGGGAAGTCTAGGGGCACCTGGGTGGCTGAGTCGTTGAAGTGTCTGACTTGTGGTTTTGGCAGTTCACAAGTTCAAGCCCCACTTTGGGCTCTGCAATGATGGCATGGGACCCGCTTGGGATTCTCTCTTCTTCTCTGTCTGCCCCTCCTCTGCTCATGTTCTCTCTCTCTCTCTCTCCCTCTCTCTCTCTCTCCCTCAAAATAAGATAATAAACATTTTTTTTTACAAAAGAGAAGTCTATAAATAAATGGCTTAATAAATAATTCACATGCTATGGAATATTACGTAGCATTCAAAACAAAAATAGTTAGACATATTTACCGGCCAGAAAAGATGCCCATGTGGTTAAGACAGAAGGGGACACATCTGAGTTAAAGGTAGTTATTTGGGAAAATACAGATGAGGTTTAAAGCCACAGGGATGGATGAGTCAACCAGGGACTTTGCAAAGTGTCAGGACCAAGCTCTAAGAAGAGAAGCCCGCAAGGATTCACAGGAAGAGCTGCCACCGAAACAGGAGAAAGTCCCAAGGATCGCCAAAGAAGAGGCAGAAGTGGAGTGAGAAATTAACGAACATAAGGAAGGACCAGTGTCCACCGGATTTCGCCACATAAAGAGGGTTTAACTAATACGGATACGGTGGCGTGGTCAGTGGAACAATCTGTAGAGGCAAGAGGGGGAGTGTGTAGGCAATTTTTCCAAGAGTGACCATGAAAGCAAAGAAATGCATTAGCGGCCAGGAAGGTCAAGGGAGACTGATTACCCAAAGTAGGTATATTGGGCCCTGTATGTACAAAACACGTTCCGAGGAGAAGCGACTGAGGGAGCAGAAAGCAGGGGTAACTGAAGGAGGGAGGCAAGAGCAGGTAGGGTCTAGAGCACCGTGTCTTTCTTTGGACACACACGGAGCAGCAACTCACGGCGGGCAGAGGGAAATTCACACACCAGCACCTTCACAGACTTACCGGTGGGAAGATGCCCAAGTTGCATCTGACGGCTGTTTTCTTGGGAGGGAAATTTAAGGATCTTCTAGGTGTAAGCAACCACACGCAGCACGGGAGGAGCGAGGGGGAGGTTACCGTCTGACACCGACATGAAATGAGCCTGCGTTCGCCCGGACCTCGCCTTCAGGGATCATCCAGCAGCTAGGTGTGCGCACACACAGGCCGGGCTCAGCTGGTTAGGCATGCGTTGCTTGAGTGCAAGGGGGAGATGAGGCCAAAGGGGTCGTTTCGTGGAAGGACCACAGGCCTGACCCGGGCACAGGGTGCGCCCAGGGGGTGAGGCAGTCCCGGGACCAGCCTCCTGGCGTGCCGGTGGGCTTGCAGCATTGCAGCAGGGGGGTGGGTGGGAGAGGGGGGCTCTCAACACCTGAACAGCAGGCACAACCAGTGAAAACGAGCAGGGAGGACCTTTCGGTGGAAGGAGCTTTTATGAAGACGAGCGAGGAGAGGAAAACTAAGGTGACCTTGGTATTGTGAAAATTTTTTAATATGCAAAATAGCAGCCTTTGTTGTAGAATTCATGTTTGGATGCCGGGAGTGAACTAACAGTTCTGGAGTATATTCATGTGAAGTAGCTTCCACTCCCTTCCTACTGCAAACAGTGCTGTCCAGCCCCACAGACTTGGAGAAGTAAAACCAGGAGAGACACAGGCCAGGCACAGGTCCTGTTCCCGAGGCACTGAAGAGGCCAGAGCCGGGCGGACCTCACGCTTGTGCCCATGGTGAACAGTAAGTCCAAGGACAGCTCCGGGCCTTCATGTGGCCCAGAACTCTCATTCCTCCCTCCTGCTCCTGCCTGCACCTCACTGAGGCACCTGCCGGGTTCACTCACCACCCACCAGGCGTGACTCAGACAGAATCGCACGACAGACCCGTCCAAACGCACTTCCTGGCCACAGAGATCCCGGAAGCATCAGCACTTTCTGTGGTGGTGCTCCAGAGATTTCCAGCGATATCGTGCTTCCATGGGAAATTCTTATACTCTAGTTTTCGACTCTTCTATATAAGAGATATGGAACATGCAGAATTAGGCCAGAGCCCACGCCATGAGAAAGGAATGTGGGTGGAGATGTGGGTCCAAGCGATTTCTTCCTCTATCTCTCTTTTTCTCAGCTTCCTCTTTTTCCATAACTTTATCTTCTAGTTCACCTATTCTCTCCTCTGCCTCTTCCATCCGAGCCGTGGTGGTTTGCATTTTGTTTTGCATTTCATTTAAAGCGTTTTTCAGCTCCTCGTGACTGTTCCTTAGTCCCTTGATCTCTGTAGCAAGAGATTCTCTGCTGTCCTGTATACTGTTTTCCAGCCCAGCGATTAATTTTATGACTATTATTCTAAATTCACTTTCTGTTATATTATTTAAATCCTTTTTGATCAGCTCATTAGCTGTTGTTATTTCCTGGAGATTCTTCTGAGGGGAATTCTTCCGCTTGGTCATTTTGGATAGTCCCTGGTGTGGTGAGGACCTGCAGGGCACTTCCCCTGTGCTGTGGTGTATAACTGGAGTTGGTGGGCGGGGCCGCAGTCAGTCCTGATGTCTGCCCCCAGCCCACCGCTGGGGCCACAGTCAGACTGGTGTGTGCCTTCTCTTCCCCTCTCCTAGGGGCGGGATTCACTGTGGGGTGGCGTGGCCCGTCTGGGCTACTTGCACACTGCCAGGCTTGTGATGCTGGGGATCTGGCGTATTAGCTGGGGTGGGAAGGCAAGGTGCACGGCGGGAGGGGGGGCAGGCTTAGCTCGCTTCTCCTTAGGTGATCCACTTCAGGAGGGGCCCTGTGGCAGCCGGAGGGAGTCAGATCCGCTGCCGGAGGTTTGGCTCCGCAGAAGCACAGAGTTGGGTGTTTGCGCGGAGCGAGCAATTTCCCTGGCCGGAACCGGTTCCCTTTGGGATTTTGGCTGGGGGATGGGCGGGGGAGATGGCGCTGGCGAGCGCCTTTGTTCCCCGCCAAACTGAGCTCTGTCGTCCGGGGGCTCCGCAGCTCACCCTCCCTTTGTCCTCCAGCCTTCCCGCTTTCCGAGCAGAGCTGTTAACTTATGACCTCCCAGACGCTAAGTCGCGCTTGCTGTCGGAACACAGTCCGTCAGGCCCCTCCGCTTTTGCAAGCCGGACTCGGGGGCTCTGCTTGGCTGGCGAGCCGCCCCTCCGCCCCGGCTCCCTCCCGCCAGTCCGTGGAGCGCGCACCGCCTCGCCGCCCTTCCTACCCTCTTCCGTGGGCCTCTCGTCTGCACTTGGGTCCGGTGACTCTGTTCTGCTAATCCTCTGGCGGTTTTCTGGGTTATTTAGGCAGGTGTAGGTGGAATCTAAGTGATCAGCAGGACGCGCGGTGAGCCCAGCGTCCTCCTACGCCGCCATCTTCCTGCTGTCCGATTTCTTCCTCTATATATTCTCTCTCTGACATGCTCTTAAAGTTTTCTTTCTGACTATAAAAGTAAAACATGCCGGGGCACCCAGGTGGCTCAGTCGGGTGAGCATCAGACTCTTGTTTTCGGCTCAGGTCATGATCTCACAGTTGGTGGGACTGGGCCTCAGCACAGAGTCTGCTTGGGATTCTCTCTCTCCCTCTTTCTCTGCCCCTCCCCTGCTTGCCCTCTCTTTTTCTCTTTCTCAAAATAAATATACTTAAAAGCAATTTTTTAAAAAATAAAACATGCCCACTATAGACAATTTAGGCTAATTCATAAAAGTAACAGAGAATTCCATAGTTATAATTAATTACACAAATAATTATATTCAGTATATAGTCATAATTAATATCTAATACCTATGTTTTATATTTATGTATGAATAATTATTATTACAACTATAATAATTATATGATATATACAATTACACTTATAAAAACTGATTATTGCATCAGTTAGACTTCCACTGTTAGAATTTGAGTTTAGACCTTTCAGTATTTTTTTTAATGTTTTTATTTATTTTTGAGAGAGAGAGAGACAGAGAGACAGACCGTGAGGGGAGGGACAGAGAAAGAGGGGTACAGAGGATCCAAAGTGGCCTCTGCACAGACAGCACCGAGCCTGATGTGGGGCTTGAACTCACAAACCGTAAGATCATGACCTGAGCCAAATTCAGACCCTCAACCGACTGAGCCCCCCAGGTGCCCCTAGACCCTTCAGTACATACATGCTTTAACACTGAATAATGAGTATTTCCCCAGATGAAGTTAAAAGTTCCATGTAAGCATTCTTGATTGGTCTCCCGAGATCCAGACATAAGGCTCCCTTACTAGGCCCACAGGGGACTCTTTCTCGCAAGTTCTTACTCCTGCCCTGGAATTCGACCACTTCCTGCATTGCTACCTGGTTGCAAGTGGGCACAGCGTGGCGACAAACCAGGGCCACAATGAAAAGACGGGCATGTGGACGCTGATGCCAGGAAGAGATGACGCGAGGAACACAGGCCAATTCGCCTTGTCAATAGATCATTCCCAATATGAGGATCAAGGGAACACAATATGGAAACACCCGATCCACTGAGAACAACAACAAAGCTGTGGATTATGATCCTTATCGACAAACCCTCTGACTCTGTATGCCCCCACTTTTCCTTCTATATTCTCTTCATCCTCCAAGATCCAGCCCAATTGTGAAGTGCCCTTGACCAGGGGCACACAATGAAATATAGTTTCTGACCTCCATTAGCACACCATACCAGTCCGCCACGGAAGTCCGTTCTTGACATTTCCCTGCTTCTTTTCCATTTTATAGATATTACCAAACACCGAGCGTAGGATGTGGTCCGATCTTTTGTAAGCAGTATGCAATTACTTTGATAAATTCATCAGGAGCGTTATCCCCAGGTATTTGAAACATTTCACTGTTCTTTCATTTCACATTTCATCTAGGCTGCAAGAATTAACTCCAGTCACTACCATTGACCAGACATCATCGCTTCTTTTAATTTTCTGAAATTCTAAACTCAAATCATTCAGCTGAAACAAAAGTAACATAAGGCAGGAAAGGGCAGCTTCACGTTGTATTTGGTGACTAACTGCTCTCGGAACCGCCCCAATTCATGCCCCTCTGTCCCTCTGTGCTTC
The DNA here is from genome assembly GCF_007474595.2 of Lynx canadensis. Taxonomy (NCBI): domain Eukaryota; kingdom Metazoa; phylum Chordata; class Mammalia; order Carnivora; family Felidae; genus Lynx; species Lynx canadensis. The sequence continues at coordinate 78,806,771 of NC_044303.2, read as the reverse complement.
TGCCCAGCTCTCCCGGCTACCTTCCACCAGGTGTGTTCACTCTGACCGGCGATCACCCAGGTTCCTTGTAGAAATGGTGCAGAGGGTTGAAGGAATTTCCTCTGCAGAGGCACAGGAAGGAGAAATAATGACACTGTGCTAATGCAGTGCTATCCTACATATATTTCACCAAGACAATAACCCCAGGATTTCAGGGATTAAAACAAAAAAACTATGCTCATAATTCCTAAAGATGCTTTACATCCCCAATTGTATCAATGAAAGAGTTAATCTTCAAACTTACAAGCTGATCAATGAATTCCTTTTGGAACTAAAATTATCCTGCAAGCCAGACGCATGCCTCTTTGGGGTCTGGTGAAGAGTGAGACGTTTTTTGTTCTCATTAATCATAGATTCTTTCTCATTCCTATATACATCCCCCACAGAAGACAAAAGAAAGGTAGAGATTTTTTCCTTCTCAGTTATCATTATCTTTCACTCTCCTTTAGTGCAAAACTCAAGATCCGTTCAAAATGTGTTCCCTTGAACAACGTTACTTTACATGGAACATGTAATGAATGTCCTTTGCCAACCAAACCCTCGTCCTAAGAGGAAACCATTTTCTACTAATGTCATCTGTCACTTTAAGACGAGGACATACATGTGCAGAAGTTTTCAGAAGTGCCACAAGAGAAAGCATGTGTGTCTGGCAAGCCATTTTTGCTATAAATATGTTTCCCTCTTCATGATTATCTTCCAGAGAAGGTTCAGATGCAGCTTTTTATCTAGCTCAGAAAATCGTTAAAAAAATCAGGCATTGAAGAGAGCCTTTGTGGACTCATCAGAAAAGCCAGTGACAAACTGTTTTCACCATGCTAGCGTCCATGCAGAGCATTTGGTACAGATGTCACTCGAGTCCCTGAGCACTCCAAGGTAAACGATGCAAGGACAAAAGTTTACTGTCAAGGATAATGGGAAAGATCAAGCTGACAAGTTGAGCTTTGAAGCAGGAAGAAGCAGTAAAATTTGAAAGAAACACAGTAACCAAATGGTTTCAGCCCTACATTCGTGAACTAAGTTTTTCTGCAAACACTGTATTATCATAGGCTGATACCCAGAAATATCCTAAAAATCCCTTTTCACGAATTGCTAGTTGTTGTTTCTTTTTTTTTTTTTTTTAATTGCTGTGTGTATGTTTCCTGAAAAGGTCAAGTTTTAAAGATTTCTGTACCCTCAGTATTTGGATCACAGTGTAACAATTTCTGAACCTGAAATTAAGAGGCAATACATTCAAGCATGTAACACATCTTTCAAAGTCACCGTTCCATGCCCCCCTTCTGCATGTGGCATGCCGGAAGACCAGCCCTGATGCTGGCACCTGTACAGAATAATATTTCAAGAAGACAGCCATATGAGCAAAATGTCAAGCTTACTTACAGCACTTGATAAAATGATAGTGAGACATCTTTCCAGCTCAGACAGCAATCTCGCTCCGGGTTCCAGCATTGTCTTCGGCTACAACTGGAGTCCCCAGGCAATGCATTATTCAGAGCCCTTCCTCAGGTAACAGTTTACCCCGGGATGGATTATCGAACCGAGGCTCTGTTCCATGATCCTGCAGAAAGCTTCAAACTCATTCGCATGCCGCAGCTGGAGTTCGGAGAAGCCCCTCCCCGGTGGATCTGGGGCCACCACTGCTGCACGTGCTATTGTAGCGCCGATGATTGACAGGGCTCCGAGTGCCACAGTCCCGGGGATCGTCCGCTCTAATTGGTGCGCACACGCAGCCACATTCTGCCCGCACAGAGGTGCTGCAGTGCGGCTCGCCTGGTCCTGCCTGTTAATGGCTTTTCAATAGCTTGCAAATGGCAGCAAACTAGCTGATGAGTGGGCTGGAGGCAAGAAACCCAACCAGGGATCCTAAATCTTATTCGTGCACATTGTCCGTGAGCCCAATGTGACCAGATTCCTAGCCGGTGGCACAGCACACTATTTTTAGTTACCACCAGTTGCTGTGTGTGAACACGAAACGGAGAGCAGGACCTCAAAATACCACCTCTTAGAATCGGAGGTCGTAAGGTCCGCCTCTTCGTAATGAGGAAATGACATTCCATTTCACAACACATCTTTTCGGTTTTCTACACGCAGAATGTCAAACTTCAGTTAGCCCCCAAAAAAGCTTTTGGTTTGCGAAGCTTTACAAATTTAGGATTCTGCTACCTCTGCAGAGCGTGATGGATATCACTGTACGACCGGATGAACGGAGTCTGACTGAATTGGAATCAGAAAGAGAGAGATATGTGGTCTTCAAGGATTACTGCAATAAGAATAAATAACATGCTTATCCTGCAACAGCCACGTTAGCAGAAGATGAAGGTCATGTTTAAGTTACTTACAGAGGCAAATTAATTGTTCTTACAAATTGAGACTTTTTATCATGATCTCTGCAGGTGATTTGACACAGTCTAGAATTTGTGTTTCGGATTTTGAGGGCATTGGAAAGACAAATATGAACAAGTAGGTTAAATGTGTACATCCTTTTATGGCAAAAGCTTAGGTGTGGGATTCCCTTACTAAGCAAAACTTTAAGAGAAACACCTCCATTAAGCAGAAAGATTATAAAATGCAAACCTATGCAACAAAGGGTCGTGACTTAAGTTTTCAATGAGAAATCATTCCAGCCATTAATTTTTTCTTCTTAATGTTTATTTATTCTTGACAGAGAGAGACAGAGTGCGAGTGAGGGAGGGGCAGAGAGAGAGAGGGAGACACAGAATCCAAAGCAGGCTCCAGGCTCTGAGCTGTCACCACAGAGCCCGACGCAGGGCTTGAATTCATGAACCTCGAGATCATGACCTGAGCCGAAGTAGGATGCTTAACCTACTGAGCCATCCAGGCACCCCCGTTTCAGCCATTTAAATAGTATGATGTCTAGAAGAACAAGTTCAAGGTCTGGGTCAGGACGACCCAAGTTCAGATCCAGATTCGATCACTTACTGGAGTACCAACTTGAACAAGTTATTTTATCTGGAGCCTCAGTTTCCTCACAGACACATGGGAAGTACAATTCCTAACCTTTGTTCCAAAGATCAGAAAAACATCTACAGAGATTCTGGTTTGTACTGTCGGCATGCACTAAAAGGCTACCATCAGCATTAACGAGGAAAAGACAGCATATACTGAATGACTGCAATGGACACAGTAACTTGTTTTCCCAGGAACTGGAATGAGGATTTTGAACTGTTGCCAGTCATACGTATTCTTCATTCATTCTCTCATTCATTCATTCATTCATTCATTCTACAATTAACTATTGCCTTTATATACAAGGAAGATACAGCCTACTATTTAAGATTTCCTGTCTGTTTCAGGAACACGCATGTCTGTTACCCAACAGAGAGCCAGGCTCTCTCTCACCTCGTGACAAGTCTTCATATACACAGACAGGAATTATGTATATGAATGTGGCCCAACATCGCTGGGGAAGGTGCTATCTACCTAGATATCACTACGCCCTCCTTTACACAAAGGTATGTTGTCTACCTACCTTCCTTAAATATACAGATTTCTTACTTTTCTGCAGGTTGCATGTCTTCACATACTACATTCTTGACAAACGGCATAAGACAACTGAGCTCTATCACACCATTTCCTCTTCGAAAGGAAAAATTAATGTAGGAGACTCAGATAAAGCATGGTGTGCGCTTGGCAAAGAAAATATGTTATTGAAACTAGGATTGATTGGGGCCCAAAAATCTGTTATTAACGAACCCAAAACCCCCTCAAGTCAGAACTCTGAACAAAATCCCCCGTGAACACTAACATCTCTCCCCATACTTGAGGGGCTTGTTACCAAATGCGTTTGTGATTCTCTGTTTCATTTATTCCACAGATATCTGGCAAGTCATTGTCCACTGAGACACCGGGAAGGCTGGTGTCGTTCCTCCCCTCATAGCGCTTGTCACCTGGTGAAATCTAGACAGTCACGCAGGGCAGCGCAGGGCAGTGTGCTAGATATTACAAGATGGGAAACGTGGATCTCTGACCCAAAGGAGTAATATACGATCCACTTAGAGCTGAAGGAAGCTACCCTAAGAGATGTATTCTACCTTTATTATAATACTCGGGATCTGCTTCTTACGCATGAGCTGGGTATATAGATAATTCCCCCAGATTAAGAAGTTCTCTCCTCTCTTTTATCTCTGAAAACCACATACTTGTATTCAAAACACTAGTAGAAGTACGTTCAACCACAGAGAAACACAGCTTTATGTTAATTTTCATTAGCAAACAAAAAAAATGTATGTAGGCATTAATAAAAACAGAAAATAATTCTGGCTCTCTTCACTTCCTTTTATAAAATAGAAAACTACTGGTCATTTACAACTGGTTAGTATTTCGTGATCTCTGCCCACCCCTAAGAAGCACAAACTCGGTGTTAGGAGATCAGACTGAAAGGTTCAGGATTCTTTGGATCTGATACAGTAAACATAACATCAGCAATGGTGATGGTAGTCAGGAAAGACTTCGATGGATTAGCTGCATTATTAGTAACTTCTCTTGCCGACTGTGCTCAGCAAGCACATTAAAAGAAGTTGCTTTTCTCAGTCACAAAAGTTACACCCTCACAAAACATTTCATTATCTTTCAGAATTATCACAATGACCCATTGTTCTCTTTGAATGTCACACACAATATTTCAAAAGCAATTTGGAATAACAGAGAAATTATTTTTTCTCTTTTATGCACCCAACAGCTGCTCACTATTCACACTATTTCTGATGAAAACACATGATTTCTTCCTTTCAAATGTTAGCATCATTATACACCAGATTTTTTTTCAAATAACTTCCTGGCCCCCCCCAAAAAAATATATGAAAGGAGAATGATTCTTGTGCCAGACGAGCATTTGAAAATTACGCACTTATTATTAAATGTCTTTTTTTATTTTATTTTTTATTTTTTAAAATTTACATCCAAATTATTACTAAATATCTTTTAAAGTGGGATGTGTGAAATACGCCAGTTTCAAAACAGTTTTCCTAATGAAAGCTCACGGGTGAGATAGCATTCCGCTTAGTCCTCTATTGGGACAGATCTATTATGCCAGTCTTTTCATAGACAATTTCTAAATCTAATAGTCCTGTAAGTTTCACACTTTATCAAACGATGGGAGTAAAACTCAAGTTTACAAACACCACTAGTTTATGTAGGGTTCGTGTATGTAGTAAATTACTATAAAAATGCCAAGTGAGGCTATAAATCCATGCACAAATTGTAATTCAAATTCAAGCTCTATGATGTAGGCATCTTTGCCTCTGCTCTGGGAATAGGTGGGGGCAGAGAAATATTGGGGTTTGGTGAAACAAATCACACACAGGTTTTGCTCCATACGTAACCCCCACAAAATGGCTGGGAATTAAATTTACAGTATCACCTGTCATGCATACTGAATGCTTTTAGTCTAGTAGATGGGAGCCACCGCCTTCTCTCCTGAGAATAATGCTGGTTTAGTAAGTGGGGGCCCTATAAGACTTAAGGGGGCTTTTTCTGAAGAGTGCAGAGAAAGAACAACGTGAGCTGTCAAAAAGAAAGAGCATCACCAAACTCAGTATTTGCTAGAAAATCGGTCTCATTGGTCATCCCACAGATGCCTCAGGACCAGGATCAAGCCTGCCTTGCCTGACTGATCAGACCCCCGCCTTTCTAACCAGCTCCCTCTTCATAGTCTGCCACCTGTTGGGACTGATCTATATTTCAGCCAGTATGTTAAATCACTGGCTCCCCACCTTCAAACAGTCCCACAAATCTCCTATCAGAACAAGCAGACACTTAACTTAGATGCAGGCAATCGTGGGGGAACAGAGGAAGGAATTTACAACCTGGATCTGCATGGCTGGAAAGACAGGACAGGTTAACACGGACCACCCTTTCTATAACAGCAGAGCAGTTGAGGATGCTAACCCAGCTGAGCACTGCTTAATGCCTGAATGTGAACATGTAATATAAAGGCTGGAAAATATTCATCAGTATCAGCACTAATATTTTCATAGAAGAGCAATGCAAAGTAAAATAGAATGCAATTTTAAAATTGTTCTGGAGCACCTGGGTAGCTCAGTCAGCTCAGCACCCGACTTCAGCTCAAGTCATGATCTCACAGTTCGTGAGGTCGAGCCTAGCATTGGGCTCTGTGCTGACAGCCCAGAGCCTGGAGCTGCTTCAGATTCTGTGTCTCCCTCTGTCTCTCTCTGCCCCTCTCCCACTCTCTATGTCTCTCTCTCAAAAATAAATAAAAACATTTAAAATTTTTTTAAGAAAAATTGTTCCACAAAAGAGAAGATGCTCTTTATGTAATGCAATATAGAGTAATATAACATATGCATATATGTGCACTGAAATGGATATGTATATATATCGATTTATACACACACACACACACACACACACACACACACACACACACACAAAGGCTATATGTGATTCTCCAGTTGTTCCATAGAGGTATCTAGTTACTCACACTCCCTTTGTGATTTCTATCTCCCTAATGAAAATGAAATGCGCTGGATTCTAATGAGCATGAATGAAATGAGCTATCTAGGAGAGGACACCTGCAAACCTTTGCAAATGGATTCACCTGAACATTACCAGCACTTTGAAATCTCCAGCGTGTGTGGAGCAACCATCCAAGATGACCCGCCCACTTTCAGACATTGCTCTAATTCACCAAAATTTCACAGTGAACACGAGTTTGCATCCCTACCCGTAAATGAGACATGGACAGTGTTAATGTCTGTACAACTGCAGTAAGTTTGTGTGCGTGTGTGTGTGTGTGTGTGTGTGTGTGTATGCAGGTACAGGTGTGCAAAAGAGGAAGTAAGCATTCTCTGCCTTGTTTTTCAATCCATTTGCGGGAGTACACAGCTTTCTGCAAGTGGCGGGCAGCCAGAAGGGACTTTCCATGACGACAAAGGTAACTGCAGAGATCAGCGATGGCCTACGTAACGAGGCTCAACTAAGTGGGCAGACATATTCACAACTGTCACTAAGGGGACAATTCCGGGGCAGTATTTTAAGGATGTAAAAGATCATCTCAATTTTCCTGAAAAATATGAAAGGAATTTTGAGGAAACTGACTTGGGAGCCTCTCCTTCCATCTTTAGTAATGGGGCAGCTCTCGACATGGGGCTGTCGAGTCAAGGAGCACTGTCAGCCTTGGGCTAATGGTTAACATGCCCAAGGATATAATCACACCTTAGAAGGTAAAGGTAGAGCATAACTCGGGGGATATTTGGGGAGTAATCACCCCAGACTCATTTGCTTATATTATATATTATTATATTTTAGGGTGTTATAACTGGAAGCTTTTCTTCTTGCTGGAGAAGAGTTGTTAACATATTCTCTCTCTCTCTCTCTCTCTCTCTCTCTCTCTGTCTCTCTCAACAACCCCACTTTTCTGTCCCAGGGATAACTGGAGGAACTTCTCAGAGTGAAGCTATAAACACAGGTAAAACTCTGCAGGCAAAATGAAGCCCCAAGGGCAGATGGCACCTCCTTTCTATTACCAAGGCTCCTCCAGTGGGTGGCCCCTTCTTACACTGACCTGCCGGAACAGGCTTAGATCTGAATCCTGTCTCTGCCACTCCCTAAAGGTCACACTACCTCTTTGAGGTTCAAATTCCTCAGATGAAAACTGGAGATGATGATACATACTACACAGAATTCTTACGCACAGGCTGGCTACGCACTGGACCTTCCCAGCCATTATTTTCAAAACGACGTGTACACGCCTGAGTTTCACTGACCTAGTGCTATCTTTATATTATTGAAAATATTTATTATGTGATCTGCCCCGAAGACATCACCACCCTTTGGTATGGCCGTGCAGACATCCACATCCATGACTAGTGAAACCCAATCTCCATAAACATTTATTCCATGTGTGTTATGAGCCAGGCACCAAATACATGGCTCAGCTTCACAGAATTCCATCAATCCTGGAAACACGTGCATGCACGATGCATGTGACAGTTACAAATTGGGCCTAGACCCTGCCCTAGGGAGCTTACCAAGATTGTAGACCAGGAAGTAGGAATTATTGAAAGACTCTGCACGGTATCTTGAATGCACAGTCTTATGAAGCTGATCACCAAAGCTTGAGGGTCTGGATAATACTCCTGAAGAAGGGGCGTCTCATCAGACACCTGAGCGTGAGTGGAAAGAAATCTGGCCAAGGAGGTGGGCAGACAGGGTGACATGGGGACATTCAAGACAGGCTCAGACTAGAAAACAAAACAGTTGGGCGTGACTGCAGGAGAAGTTCCTGGAACGGCCAGGTGACAGGTGAACCCAGGGAAGTCAGCAGAGTCCAGGCTGGAGACAGGGGTGAGGTGATTCTATTCCTTCACGTGGGTGCTGGAAGGGGGTGGTGAGAGGTACAATTTATGAGCACCACTGGCTGGAGGGAGACGTGGCAGCAGGAGACAACAAGCGGGGCGGGGGGGCGGGGGGAGGTCATCTCAATGGGCACCTGTGCAGGGAACACACGGCAGGGGGGCTGGAGGCCGGAGCAAAGGTAGTGGGGCGTGGGGAGAGCAGACGGCACATCCTTCAACCAAACCGGAAGCCCCTTCACCTGTGTCAAAGTCCCCTCCCTGAGTTTGTTTTCTTCTTTATAAGACCTCCGTTTCCGACTTTCCCAGCATCCTCAGAAAGGGCAGACTTAATCTGGTCTAATGTGCCATTTTCACTGACCTCCCATCACCAATTCTAGAATGATCTCTAGGAGCCCAAACTCCACAAGTTCTGCTCCTAGAAATGTCATCAGAAGAGAGTCAGGGGCGCCAGAAACAGTCACCCGAATTATTCCTCCCCCTGTTTTTCACCCTTCCCCTGTTGCCTTCAGGCTTGGGTCCCAGATATCAGAATCGTCCTGAAACCCAGGTAGTCAAAAATATAAATACACACAGTGTCGTTCCCTTTAGCACTTCCAGAATAAATATTCAAATCAGTCGTACAGAATAAGTAAATCATGAATAAGCTTCTCGGTGAACAGTTTTAGGAAGTGACTTCAAATTTCTTCTGAAGGCTTAATTTCGTACAGCAATTAAAATGTGCTTAGCACGTAGCAGGCACTATTCTCATCACTATCACGTACCAAGTTACCTAATCTTCATAACCGACCTCCAGAGTAGGTACTATCGTCTTTTTCTTTTTTTGAACAAAAGAAGAAACTGAGTCACAAAGACTAAGCAAGATGTCCAAAATCACACAACAGCGAGAGCACATGATGGCCCACCAAGACGCTCAGGCCACAGTATAAGTCACACCCTCTTTCAAAGCTTGGGGATCAAGCCTTCCTTTCAGATTCTAGAGCGCATCAGAGACTCTCAAACCTGAGCACATACTTCTTCCGTGTGGAATGTTCCTTACTGCCTTTCGCACCACCAACCTCCTTTGTTTGATTAACTCAGCCCTACCTATTATGTACCTATAGAGAGAGAGGAGAGAGTGAGGGAAGCTGCCCATAGAAAGGACCTACAGAGAAGGAAAAGGTGAAGAAGGCAAGAAGGTGGGGAACAGAAGGTAGAAAACAAGCAACTGGGGATCAAACATGGGTGAATCACCTCCCGTTTCTCTGTCCCCCACCCCTTGGTTCTTTGCCTGGGTGAACTATAGTTACTTACGAGGGCCATACCTTCTGCTTCTGAATCCCATTATGGATTATTTATGTCCTATGTGGGCTTTCTCTCAAAATGCTAATATGATGCTAATACAATGATGTTTACTCTTAAGCCCTAGCATATCCATCACGGCAGCACTGCGGTGTGCGGGGTCAGTCAACCATGAGCACAAACGGAAGGGAAGTGTTAAGAAAAGATCTACAGATAAGTAGTAGGACTCACTAGAGGGAAGAGGGATACATTTTTATATACAGGATTTAAGAGGCAGAGAGGTAGGGAATTTTAAATTCTTATAAAGTAGCTAAGCCATAACAACTTTAATAGACTTTTCTTTCAATTTAACATAGTATAGCTGCTAGCAATCATAGGCAGGCTGTTAATATTATAGAATTATTTTCAGAGCACGGAGGATGTTGATACACATCTCTAGACCCCAATATGGAGGTGTTAATTAAGTGGTTTAAGGTAGGATGTAATGCCATGGGCGCGAAGAAATATCACCAAAATAAAAGTCTCACATGAACCTGACGGGGTATTTTGAGGGTGTCAAATGTTAACTCTTCATTTACATGAAGTTCAAGACCATGTAAAACTAATTTGTGAGGACAGAAGTTTTAAAAGTGGACTACTGCAGAATGGTGGAAAGTTTTCATATTTTGATCAGGCATGTTTTGACACAAATATAAATATAGAGAGATATAAAGGTATATGAAGCTTTGAGCCGTAAGATCCATGCTTTTTACCGTATCAAAATTACATCTAAAATGTTTTTAAGGGTCGCAAAAAGTAACATAATTCCAAACACAGCAGCAAGAGGTATATATAGCCAAAGAGATTTCCAAGGGGTATAAAACAAAGGTAGTTCATCTTCCATTTATCGTTTCGACAACCACTGGCCGACAGGCTCCACAGATTTACGCAGATGCATATACTTATAAACACAGACTAGTCACTGCCCTTAGAGTGATTTCCTAGCATGGTAAACTGGCAATTATAATAGAATACGGTCAATGCAAAAGCAAACTATAAACACAGTGTCATGGAAGCAAGGCAGTAAGTGTCATTCAGGAAGAATGGTGCTCACAAGAGGTAAGAACAGACGGTTTCCAGGACAGGGCACCAAGCAAAGGCACAGCGCCTCAAGACTCCTATACGCCAGCTGGATTTCGGGGACATGGGCACTGAGGCTTAAGAAGGGGTTAGAGTTGAACCTGAAGAGACAGACAAGAACACATTACTACGGATGCTGCATGTGGCCACAAAATGCTTCATCATCTCGGCCATCTTTATTTAATCTCGAATTCCACAGCCTTCCACAGACTCTTGCCAGAGGGCCCACAGATTTCCAAAGGGATCCCTGACCTAGTTAAGACCCTTCTTGAAGTTGATGGAGAGTGGCTAGCAGATTTTAAACAAATGGGTTAAATCGTGAGACTCTGTGAAGGAGAGCTCCCAGGGAGACAGGACGGGCAGAAGGGAAGTAAATTAAAAGCTCTGACAAAAGTCCAAGCCAGACATCATGAGGCCTAGAAAGAGAGCCGTGGCGGTGGGACAAGGCAGCCGGGACAAATTCTCAGGAAGGAAGCAATGACTGTGAGCCTGCCAGGGCGGGAGCGGAGATGCAGAAGGGAGAAAAGGAGTGGTGCCCCATTTGCTTGGTGAGGTCATCGGTGGGACAGAGGAGCAGAAAAGCAAGGGGTGGTTTGGGGAAAGGCAATACGGGATTCTGTGTGGCTGGAAAGTCTAAGTAATGTCCCCAGTAGAATACAAAGTACATACAGGAGGTGTTCAAAAGGTCCTCTCCTTCGCTGGGGCGCCCGGGAGGCTCAGTGGGTTAAGCATCCTACTCTTGACCTCAGCTCAGGTCGTCACCTCACAGTTCGTGAGTTCGAGCCCCTCGCTGGGCTCTGCACGGGCAGCGTGGAGCCTGCTTGGGACTCTCTGTCTCCCTGTCTCTCTGCCCCTCCCCTGCTCAGCTGCCTCCATCTCTGAAAAAATAAGTAAATAAACCTAAAAAAATATCTTGTCCTTCAATCCTTGTAAAACCGTCGTTTGTCAATTCAACCAATAATTACAGTGCCTCTGCCAGGCACAGAGCCTGTGCTGCTGCTGGGTTTTGGTCTCCATTCACTCCTTCTTTTACTTAGCCATTAGTAACTGTTTTTATGGTGTCCATACTGCGAGGCAGGGTGGCGGGTCCTGCGGCAGAGCCGGGGGACAGATAGAGACGCTGCCTATGACCAGCTCTCAGACAGAGAAAACGAAATGATATGCTTTTCTGGATTCTTTAAATTCATACTTAATAAATAAAATAAAAAGGAGGAAACAAGGCAGTCTCTAATCTACTGAGGAAGCACATTTTACAGAATTTGGGGGCAATTCATCATCAGGGTTTGAGAGACTGCAGACGACCAGACCACCTAGGGCACTGAGGACCAGGGTGGGGGGTTACGGACATCAAGAGCTCGGCTTAGAGACAGTGAGTTAGGGTTGCTTCTTGAATGTTAGGGAAACGTTCTAGCAGAGAGTGGGTTATTTGGTCTACGTAGCTCTTAGGAGGCAATGGATTGACAACGGGCACTTGAAATCCATAGTTGATAGATACTTTGGGTCCCTGGACCCATTCCAATGTGGGGGGTGTGGGGTGTGCTTCTCATACAACACCAAACAATTCTCTGGAGACCAACAGGCGTCCTACACCATTCAACTCAACGCAACCCAACTCTGACACGGTCCACTTGGAGACAGTGTAAGATCCACAGGTTAAGGGCTGAGTCCCTCAAGACTGCTTCTTCCCCCTCCCCTGCCCCACTTCGGATGCCAGTCACCAGTCCCCGTAACCCTTGCCTGTACTTCTGACCCACTGGCTATAAGTCAGAGCTTCCAACAATCCCCTCCTTCATTTGCTATATAGCTGCTCACAAAACTCAGAGAAACACAGTACTTGTAAGATCACCAATTCACTGTGAGGGGACAGAACTCGAGAAAGGCCAGATGGGAGAGACGTGTAGGACCAGGTATGAGAAAGAGGCGAGGAGCTTCCAAGCCCTCTCCAACGGAGCACACCAGCGTCCCCAACTCAGAAGCTCTCTGAGCGCTGTCCTTTTGGGTTTTTATAGAGGCTTCCTTCTATATGCATAATTGATTAAATCACTGCCCAAAGGCGGCTGATTGAAACAGCCCGCACCCTCCCCTCCCCTCAGGTGACAGTGGGACTGAAAGTTACAACCCTCCAATCACATGGTTGGTTCTCCTGGCAACCGGCCCCCACCACAGGTGCCTTCCAAAAGCCACCTAATAAACGCAACGAAGGACATCTTCCTGGCTCTCACCACTTAGGAAATTCCAAGGGTTTTAGGGGCAGAAACAGGGATAAAGACCAAATATATACAGCTGACCCTGAATAACCTGGGCTTGATCTGCCGCATGCACTTACACAGGGAACATTTGCAGCACAGCACTGTAAAGTATTTCCTCTTCCTTATGATTTTCTTTACCATTTTCTTGTTCCCTGGCTTTCTTTACCATAAGAACACCGTATATGATACACAGCATACAAAATATGTGTTGATTGACTGTTTATGTTACTGCCAGGGCTTCCGGTCAACAGTAGGCTGTGAGTAGTCAAGTTTGGGGCAGTCGAAAGTTATACACAGATTTTCAACTCTGTAGGGGGGAGGTCGGCGCCCCTCCACCCCTGTGTCGTATAAGGGTCAACTGTATTTCTTATGAATCACAGGTATGAAAGCCTCGGGTGTGAGAAGATCACCAGGGAGAGAAAAATCTGAGGGGCGGGGGGGAAGCCTTAGCACTGACGCCAGAAATGGAGATAGCACATGCACAAAAAGAGGAGGAAGATAATATACAGCAGGAAAGATATGAGCAGGGAGAGGTATCTCCCTCCTACTCAGCTAGTTTGCTCTGCTTCTATTAGATCATACATTTTGCACACTGTAAGTCTCCATTTCCTATTTTTCCTGCACTAACCTACGAACGCAAACCTGGCCTTAGTTGTCTTTGAATCCTCCCTGCCTAGCACATGGTTGTTTGATCAACACACTAATAAAAAACAATGTGTACCTGGTATAGTTAGGATACAGTAATGGTGGTGTTTTCATTAATAATAAACATCTACTTAGGCCATTCTTTATCTTTGCTCTGACGCTCTCCTGGTGTCCCCCGCATCCAACTGTAAGGAGAGAGCTGATTAGGTTCTAACAGCTTTCTCCTCTGCCTTTGGTCTCTCGCACTGAGTTACTGATAGATTCTGATACATTTCTCAAAAAAAAAAAAAGTTCCTAAAATAATATGGCATTTAAATGGCTTACAGTAGTAAGGAAGGAATTCAGATCCTGCACTAAAAACCTTCACTGTTCCCTTAGGCGCAAGGAGAAGAATCTTCAGTTTAACTCACTCAGAGACTGGTTTACACACAAAGGGAAAAAACCACACCAGCTGCCTGAGGACCGATTCCGCGTCAGTATCATCCTATGCCCCATCACCAACAGGCTAAGGGGCAACTAAAAGAGAAAATGACACAGGGACTGTCCACTGTTTTCGCACATACCAAAAGCACATACAGTAACAGCGAAGATATTAGAATTCACAAGACAAATTAGGATTGCACTTAGTTCAAAACATTTCATTTGGTTCCGAATGCCTGCTAATCGGCTTTGTTACTTGGGCATAAGATATTGAGAAAGGGAACAGACTTTCTCCTTAATGTCTATTACATATTCAATTTTCATTTGAACATGTTACTCTTCAAATACTCAATTTAATAACAGTCATTGAAAGACTACTGGGCACAAAACCCCTTCCCTAGAGGCTAATTTGGACAAGATGACCAACAAAAATGCATGGGTCCCATCCTCAAGGGACCTACAGTGTGTTGGGGAAAGGAGGGTATGCATGAACGTCGTTAGCTAAATCTGGCACAATTGTTTATGCCAAATAAGTGCTTCATGCTGTGCTATGGGAGCCCCGAAGACAGAGTGACTCATTCTAATTTGGGATAGAAGGGGATGGAGTTGAGCTGAGCAAAGAAAATGGATAAGGAAGTCGGGTCGCAGAAAGGTACAGTCAGCTCAGGAAAGAGGGAAGTTCGTGCTTTATTTGTGTAACAATAGATTTTGTAGTAAGGAGGTAGATAATCGTAAGTCAGGTTGTTTGGGAAACTAAACCTAGAATAACCTGAATGCCTCTGGCAACCCCTCATCTACTTTCCGTCTCTTTAGATTTGCCAATTCTGGACTTTTCATAAATGGAATCAAAACCGTATGTGACCTCCGTGTCTGGCTTCTTTCATTTAGAGTAATGTGTTCAAGGTTCAAACGTTTTGTAGCACAGATCAATACTTCGTTCTTCTTTATGGTAGAATTAATATTATATCATATGGATATACCACATTTTGTTGATCTATTTCAAATGATGGATATTTGGGTTGTTTTCACTTTTTGGCTATTATAAATAATGCTGCTACGAATACTTAGGTAGAGGTTTCTGTGTGGAGATATGTTTTACGTTCTCATGCTATATATCCAGCGATGGCATTTCTGGGCCACATGATAACTCTGTAGTTACAACTTTGCACAGCTACCGAACCATTTTTCCAAAATGCGTGCACCATTTTATAATGCTATCAGCAGCATACCAGACTTCCGATTTCCTCACCTCCTCGCAAAAACGGGATATTGTGTGATTGTCTGCCATTTTTATTGTAACTACCCTAGTGCATATGAAGTGTATGTCACTGTAGTTTTTGAGTTGCATATCCTTAATTATTAACGATGTTAAGCATCTTTTCACGTGCTTATTGGTCATCTGTGTATCTTATTTGGAGAAATGCCTATTTAAGTTCTTTGCCCATTTTTTAACTGGGTTATTTATTGTCTTTCTATCGCTGAGTTATAAGAGTATATATTCTGGAAAAAAAGTCTCTCATTAGATACATAATTTTCAAATATCTTCTCCCATCCTGTGGGTTTTATTTTCATTGTCTTAAAGGTATCCTTCCTACCCCATACATAGTAACTTTGATGTAGTTTACCCTTTTTTTTCCACTCGTGATTTTGGTGTCATAATCTAAGAGCTCATCGCCTAATCCAAGGTCATTGATGTTGACTCCTATGCAAGCCAGCCACGGAGAGACTAGTAGTCTACGATCTCATTCTTATGTGAATCTAAACACTGCAACCCCAGAAGCAGAAAGTAGGTTGGCAGTTGCCAAGGGGAAGGGGGAAATGAGGAGATCTTCATCAAAGGGCACAGGCTTTAAGTTGTGAGATGAATAAGATCTGGGGATCAGATGTCCAGCATGGTGACGGCGGTCAATAACACTCTACAGTACACTTGAAATTCCCTAAGTGTAAGTCTTAACCGTTCTCACCAAAATAAATAAACACACGAAAAGATACCCCTGTGAGGTGATGGATATAGTGCTCAGCTTGGTGTGGTGCCCACTTCACAATGTTTGCATGAATCAAGTCAACCCACCGTACACCTTAAATATACACAACTTTATTTGTCACTTATACCTCAGTAAGCTTGGGGAGAAAAGAAATTAAACTTTATTTTTCCTGTATTTAAAAAAAAAAAAAGGAGGCACCTGGGTGGCTCCGTCGGTTAAGCATCCAACTTCAGCTCAGGTCATGATCTCACGGTTTGGGGTTCGAGTCCCGCATCGGGCTCTGTGCTGACAGCTCGGAGCCTGGAGCCTGCTTCAGATTCTGTGATTCCCTCTCTCTGCCACTCCCCTGCTCACATTCTGTCCCTTTCTCTTTCTCAAAAATAAATAAACATTAAATTTTTTTTTAATTAAAAAAAAAAAGATTTACTGGGGCACTTGGGTGCCTCAGTCGGCTAAGCCTCCAACTCTTGATTTCTGCTCAGGTCATGATCTCATGGTTCATGAGAGTGAGCCCCACTGGCAGTGCAGAGCCTGCTTTGGATTCTTTCTCTCCCTTTCTGTCTGCACCTCCCCAACACGCACATGCTCTCTCTCAAAATAAATAAACTTTTCTTTTTAAAAAAAAGATTTACTCCCGTGCTTCCTGCTAAAAATGTTATAGTTGTAGCTCTTACACTTAGGTCTACGATCCAGTTTAAGTTCATTTTTATGTATTTTATGAAGGACAAGCTCAACTTCATGTCTCTGCATAGGGATATTCTGTTGTCCTGGTGCCATTTGCTGAAAAGCCTACAAATTCCCATTGAATGGTCTTGACCACCTTGTCAAAAATTGATTGATCACAAAGGTAAGTAAGGATTTATTTTTAGACTCTTAATTCTATTACATTTATCTCCATATCTAGCCTTATGCCAGCACCACGCTGTCTTGATTGCTGTAGTTTTATGGGAATTTTGAAACCGGGAAGCATCAATCCTATAATTTGGTTCTTCTTCAAGATGGTTTTTGGGGCGCCTGGGTGGCTCAGTCGGTGGAGCGTCCGACTTCGGCTCAGGTCATGATCTCGCGGTCTGTGAGTTTGAGCCCTGCATCGGGCTCTGTGCTGACAGCTCTGAGCCTGGAGCTGCTTCGGATTCTGTGTCTCCCTCTCTCTGCCCCTCCCCTGCTCATGCTCTGTCTCTCTCTGTCTCAAAAATAAATAAACATTTTAAAAAATTTTTAAAAAAGATGGTTTTGGCTCTATGTATTCCTTGTACTTACATATTGATTTCAAGTTTAGATCGTTGATTGAAAAACACCACCTGTAATTTTATTTCATTTTATTTTTAAGTTTATTTATTTTGAGAGCGAGAGAGAGAGTGGGGTAAGGGGCAGAGAGAGAGGGAGAGAGAGAACACCAAGCAGGCTCCACACCATTACTGTGGAGGTCAATGCAGGGCTCAAACCCACAAACCATGAGATCATGACCCAGACCGAAGTCATGAGTGAGCCATCCAGGGGCCCCCAAAAAGACCAGGGATAATTTCAATAAGAATTGCATTATTTATTTATTTATTTATTTATTTATTTATTTATTGGGTTTTTTTTAATATTTATTTATTTTGAGAGAGAGAGAGCGTGTGAGCAGAAGAGGAGCAGAAAGAGAGAGAGGGAAAGAGAGAATGCCAACCAAGCTCCACGCTGTCAGTGCAGAGCCCAAATAGGGGCTCGATCTCAAATCGTGAGATCAGGACCTGAGCTGAAATCAAGAGTTGGACCCTTAAGCCACCCAGGGGCCCCAGAATTGCATTTAATCTGTAGACCAGTTTGGGGAACACTGCCATCTTTCCAACATTAAGTCTTTCAATCCATAAATGTGCAGTGCATTTCCATTTACCTAGGGCTTCTTTAATTTCTCCTAACAACTCTTTATAGCTTTACAGGCACAAGCATTGCATTTCTTTTGTTAAATGTATTCCTAAGTATTTTATTCTTCCTGATGCTATTTTTAAGTGGAATTATTTTCTTAAATTCATTATCAGGTTGTTCATTACTAGTTAATAGAAATACAACGGAGTTTTGTGCACTGATCTTGTATTCTGTAAAACTGCAGAATTCGTTTATTACTTACATTTGTGTGGTAGGGGAGGGGGGGTCCCTAGGACTTTCCATATGCAAGATCATATTACCTTACAACAGATCATGTTACTGCTTCCTTTGCAATCTCAATCCTTATTTCATTTTTCTCGCCGTATTTCCCTGGCTAGACCCTCCAGTTCGTTGCTGAATTGAAATGATGAGAGCAGACATCCTTGTCTTGTTCCTAATCTTAGGAATAAACCTTTCACTCTTTCACTATTACATGTCATTTAAGGTGTGGGTTCTTCACGGATGCAGTTTATCAAATTGAGCAACTTTCCTTCTATTCCCAGTTTATTAAGTGATGCATCCTGAAAGACTGTTGGATTTTGTCACATGGTTTTTTTCTAGGTCTATTGAGATGATCTTGTAGTTTTTGTCTTCTTTTCCATTAATATGATGCATTACCTTGATTGACTTGCACATGTTAAACCAACCTTGCATTCCTGGGATACATTCCACTCGGTCATGCTGTATAATCCTTTTATATGTTTCTGGATTTGGTTTATGAGTATTTTATTGAGGAATCCTTTTCTTTGTATATTCACAAAAGGCACCTGTGCATCATTTTCTGGGAACAGCTTTGTCTGGTTTCAGTATCGGGGAAACACTGGCCACATGGAATGAGTTGGGAACTGTTCCTTCCTCTTCTGTTGTGATGTTAAGTTTTGAGGATGTTTTGTTACACAGTAAAGCTAACTTACATGAGCATGATCAGCAGACATGCTAATTGGGTGTCAGGAATTAAAGAGAGGGAAGGAGTGAAGACGAGTTTGAGAATGTCTCAAGCATATCCAGAAATGAGGGCACATTTGGATGCAATCCCTCATTCACACACTCTCAACGTTTCTACAGGCAGAATGTCAAATCCAGAAAGGTTATGTAGATTTTCCCAGACACCGAAATGTGTCCTGCTATATCTAGAAAAAGCTGAAAACAAGTATTTTCACATTTTCCTCAAGTCTAATTGAACTTTAGCCATCCTCAGACAATGTGTCTCAAGTGCTTTCTCGACATTTACATATGTTCACAATGAACCCCACCTTTCCAAGCTGGAAAATTACTTTAGAACTTCAGTCAAGGTGACTTCTTGTTCTTTTCATCGGGGGCTCAATGACCTACACACACTCTCACTTTCAGACGGGCAGTGCTATTTCTTGATTCAGAGTCTGCCTTGGAATAACCCCCTGTCCTCATCCTGGCTCACACATTGCATCCTGGTTGAATTTCAAGACCTCGCTCAAAGAAGAACTAACCTTTCTTGGTTTCTAGGCTCATTCGACAGGGAAGACATGGTCTACAAACAGAGACGCAAGAACATGAGACAGGTGCCACTGCTGATGACCTACATGACATTGCCCACAGCCTGAAAGGTAGGAGTGAGCGCGTAATTAGACGAAGAGCCGTCCGGGCTCAGCCCCCACCACCTCTGTTCTCACCCAGCCAAGGTCACTGCCTCACACCAGCTGGTGCTTCTTCCTCTGAGCTGCTCTGTATGTGACGTACATGGGATCTTAGCATCTATCGTACTGTCCCACACTCCTGCACTCCTCGTGGGCAAGAACCACTTCTTATTGGACATTTTAACCTAGGCACATGGCACACATTAAATATTAAATCAGCACACAGTGAATTTGAATTCTGAAAAGTGAAGGCATTCATCTGTCAAGAGTGTGCAGATATGAACTAGACCCTTCTCATTAGTGTCGACTGCCCAAATACGCCATCACATGTAGAATCTTTTATCACAATGATCAGCTCCAGGGGCACCTGGGTGGCTCCGTCGGTTAAGCGTCCGACTTCAGCTCAGGTCACGATCTCACAGTGTGGGAGTTCGAGCCCCCCCGTCAGGCTCTGTGCTGACAGCTGGGAGCCTGGAATCTGCTTCAGATTCTGTGTCCCTCTCTTACTCTGTCCCTCCCCCACTCATGCTCTCTCTCTCTCTCTCTCTCTCTGTCTGTCTCTCTCTCAAGCATAAACAAACATTAAAAAAATGTATAATAATCAGCTCCAGTAAAACCTTGATTCAAGCATATTACCACTTCTTTTACTGGCACCTTTTCTCGGCACCTTATCCCTGTTTTCTTTTGTCTTCTTGAAGATTCCTCTCTCTTTAGACACTCATTCACTTCTTGCCCAGGCCATGCGTAAGACACAGGACCGTAAGATGTGTAAGCCCCAACGACCATCTGTGGAAGCCTCTGCAGAAGCAACTAAATGGGAAATGTAGCCATTATAATGGTTACAACTTATCCATGAACTAAAGCTTGCAGTTGATTACAATCTCCACTAAGATGTACACATATGCCTGTGTGTTCGGGAAAAGTAAAGCAGGTACTTTATCGGCACATATCACCTGCTTTCTATCTAGCTCACCTTCATTTACAACCAGAAGGTGAAAATTGGGCAGGCACAGTTAATTTCTGGGTCATGGCTCTTGTCTATTTTGTTGAGTCATTGTTACGCCTCAAACCACAAGTTTAGACTTGGAGGCTTCCATTGCGGTTCTCCTCCATTTGCAAGGGAGAGGAATACGCCCCAGGTCCTTGCCTTCTCTGGGCCTCCATTTACTCATCCGTTACATGGAACAGAAGACCCTTTGCTGGGATTCTGTGAGGTTTTGTAGACGACAGACCCTCTCATGCAAGGTCTGAGTCCCTCAATCACAGACGCAATTCATCTTTTCAGTAATCACTAATTACTAACTCGATTCCCGGACAAACACCAACATTATTTATCCTGGTTTTATGTTCTTTAAAGAGCCTTCAAAAAGCTGTCCTCATATGGGAATCTCTAAAGTCTGTAGTATTCAAATTTTATAGGGCTCTTGGTGAGGCAGATGGTAGAACATAAAAGTTGTTCCGATTTTAAATTGAACGGAATCCAGTTCTGGCTCTGTGTCATTTTTCTGGTGGTTCCAAATTAATTCCTTTCTCATTTGTTTCAGTGTGACTTCCAACTTGGAATTTTTTAAATGATTAATTTGATTCATTGAATAGGTGCTTTTTCAAGGTCTTTTTTTTTTTCCGCCCCCCCCTTTCTTTCTTCCTTGGTTTCTTTTTTGTGATCTCATGCAGGTGGAGACAAAAGTCAAGGTTCAGCAGCCAGTCTTGGAAACTAGAAGACTATCAGATATTCCTACAGCAGTGTCTCCTTACATGTTATGCTGATTTTTTCTTACTCACGGATAGCTAAATTATATGGACTTCTTGATCACTGAAGTGGTACTTCTTTCAAATTTAGACAGAAGATATGACATCATTTTACGAATGATATATGCAATGCCTAATGGGTATTTTTAATTTTTAAAGTTCGTGTAAGAATTCATCATTCCACACATATGGCTTTTGTGTCACTGAAGGCTTTCCTATCATCTCTTTATTAAACTTAATTTTTTACTGAAGCATCTGGAAATGAACTTGCAGCAGACCTTTGTTTATCCAGAAGGGGAAAACAATACTTTCATGCAGTCAAGGTGAAAGAAAAGGCAGGGGGAGCCTGGGTGGCTCAGTCGGTTAGGCATCTGACTTCGGCTCAGGTCACGGTCTAGCGGTCCGTGAGTCCGAGCCCCACGTCGGGGTCTGTGTTGACAGCTCAGAGCCTGGAGCCTCCTTCAGCTTCTGTGTCTCCTCTCTCTCTCTCTGCCCTCCCCCCCCTGTTCACGCTCTGTCCCTCTCTCTCTCTCTCAAAAGTTAAAAAAGAAAAAAGATTAAAGGAAAGAAAAGGCAGACGCTCCTGGGGCACCTGGGTGGCTCATCAGTTAAGCGTTCGACTCTTTTTTTGTTTTTAAGTTTATTCATTTTGAGAGAGAAAGAGAGAAAGGGGAAGGCGCAGAGAGAAAGGGAGAAAGACAATCCCAAGCAGGCTCCACCCTGTCAGTACGGAGCCCCACAATGGACTCGAACTCACAAACTGTGAGATCATGACCTGAGCCAAAATCAGGAGTCAGACTCCCAACCGACTGAGCCACCCAGATGCCCCAAGTGTCCGTCCGGCTCTTGATTCCAGCTCAGGTCATGATCTCACGGTATGTGGGATCAAGCCCCTTATCAGGCTCTGCACTGATGGCCTGGAGCCTGCTCGGCTTCTCTCTCTCCTGCCCCTCCCCTGCCTGTGCACAGGCACATACTTGCCCCCCCCCCCCGCCCCGCTCTTCTCTCTCTCTCAAAAATAAACACCTAAAAAAAGGCAAACTCTCCTTTGTCAACCATGCCCAGCTCTGTGCTCTCTCCTCAACCTCAAGGTCCCCGGTCCCTGTGCTTAGCTCCTGCCGTTTGCTTCACAGAGCCTCTGCCACATCCAACAATACAGAAGCCAAAGGGAATCCAAGATACAGACGAGGATTTACTGGGAGCCGCAGGGTGACTGCAGCAGAAAGGGAACACTCACAGGACTTCTTCCCAGACCACGCCCATCGGCATCTCCCCAGGCACGTCAGACACCTTCCTGAGGACACCTCTGTGCCCAAACCAGGGCCGGATCTGTCCGTGCCACCAGCCGCACCAACATCCAGAGGGATCGCAAAAATCACGGAAGAGTGCTCCTCCCCACAAAGCACTCACATGCCCAAACATTTTGGGCAACAGTCTCAAGAAAAATAAATTCTAGCACAGCATAATCATTAAAAGGGAGGCCGGGGCGCCTGGCTGGCTCCATCAGTAGAGCTTATCACTCTTGATGTCAATGTCATGGGTTCAAGCCCCACGTTCAGCATGGAGCCTCCTGAATAATAATAATTTTAAAAAAGGGAGTCAAAGAGAGGAAATGACTGAAGCAGGCAAATGTTAGGAAGGAAATCGGGTACATTAACATAAAGGCCTCCATCTGGCACCACCCAAGAGTAAGCGTGTACATTACGCCCTTACTAGGCAGGGGCCTCTTGCTCTGCGTGCTTTCTTTCCTTTACACATCACCAAATCCCTGTGAAACACGTACTGTCACTCCCTCCACTTTACAGACGAAGAAATGATGCGCGCCAAGGTTACTGTTCAAGGTCAAACAGAGAGGATGCCCTGGGCACCTGTTTCAGGCAGGGTGGTCTGTCCCAGAGGGTCACATGACCTTCCTTCTGCTCCTACTAAGTCATTTCCTGATTCTCCGATGTATTTGATGAATTACATTAATGACTATTTGTTTTTTGTTTTTTGTTTTTAATTTTTGTAAACGTTTATCTATTTTTGAGAGACAGAGAGAGACAGAGCACGAGCGGGAGAGGGGCAGAGAGAGAGGGAGACACAGAATCCGAAGCAGGCTCCAGGTTCCCAGCTGTCAGCACAGAGCCCCACGCGGGGCTCGAACCCATGAACTGTGAGACCATGACCTGAGCCGAACTTGGAAGCTTAACCGACGGAGCCCCCCAGGCGCCCCTGGTTAATGGCCATTTGTGAGCACCCGGGTGAATCCTCTCATGTAATACACACACTTTCTGGGTGCTGCACAAGCTCGGCTGAGCACGTGTCTCTGTCCATCAACCCTTGTGTCTATCGTTTATCACCTCCGATCTCTACTGGTGGTGTCAACTCTAGCCCATCTGCTGAATGATACGGTGCAATTTCGTGAGACTTCTACTCCGATTAGGATCCTAGAATGTCGATCAGCGTTCCTACACTTTTTTGCTACAGATGGTAGAGGCCATAGTGGCCTGTACTAAAAACAGAGAAAGCATTTGTATCCGATTCAGTTCAGATTTCACACCATATTTTTTTTTTTTAATTTAAGACAAGGAGGGAGAAGTGAAGTTTCCATCCTAGCAAACACAGCTGAACCGACTTCTGTTCCACCCCGCGGTGTGGAAGTCCTCCCTTCTCCCTCTAGCGTCCCCGCTTTATTACTGCACCGCACCCAGCAGCCCAGGGGCGCCCCTCCACCGCTGCTCCTCCACTGCTGTGCTCAGCCTGCGCCACTGAGGGCCTCCTGTGGGCTCAGCACCGCGATGGGGAAATGTGCCCGTGAACCACACCGAGGGGGCCCCTGCGCTGGGGGCCGCGGTGACAGGCATCAGGGTCACCCAGAGGCCTGGGAGCATTCCTGCCACCTCCCCTGGCTCCACAGCCCCCCTCTGAATTACATCACCTCCAGCACCTTCTCCCCAGGGGCGACCCCCGCACCTCTCCGTCTACACCGCAAGACCAGAATGGCTGGCCCTTCTGGAGAAGGACACAGAGGAGGGAGAAAGATGTCCCGAGCAGCGCCACAGCACTTTGCCAAGAAGAAACAGATACGGGCCTGACAGGCAGAGTCCGTCTGAATGTCCAGATATGATGGGCAAGGCCCAGGGGGACGGTCAACATTGTCCAGCAAGTGAGAAGGCCTGAAGCTGCTTTCCGGGAAAGTCAGGAAAAATCAGACAAGAAGAAAACAGCTTGTAAGGAGTGTCCCTGGGGACCACACGCTCCACCCCTTTCGCTGCCCCTCAGTAAATGGGGACAAGGAATCTCTTACACCGAGTATACTCCTCACGTCGACATGGGGTACGAGGGTGTCATTTTTTCAACGTTTATTTATTTTTGGGACAGAGAGAGACAGAGCATGAACGGGGGAGGGGCAGAGAGAGAGGGAGACACAGAATGGGAAACAGGCTCCAGGCTCTGAGCCATCAGCCCAGAGCCTGACGCGGGGCTCGAACTCACGGACCGCGAGATCGTGACCTGGCCAAAGTCGGACGCTCAACCGACTGTGCCACCCAGGCGCCCCGAGGGTGTCATTTTTTAAATGTCAGTCCCTGCGCAGAGTAGGCAGATGGGTTCATCATGCACTCAGGCTACACAGACCTGTACATATGTAGATAAAATCTGTGAACAACACAGGGAAGGTCAGGAGTGGGAGAACGTGACAGAAAAGACAACAGAAGAAGAGGGACTTGGTCGGGGGTTTGGAGAAAGGTGGGTTGGAGCACATGTGAGGCACAGGTGTGCAGGAGGAGGGCCTGGCCGGTGTGAGGCCCGAGCCCTGCCATCCCTGGTGTAGGGGGGACAATGGCAGATCACTAATCAATGAGCTGGAAAAGCACCGTGGCTACCATGGGCGAGGACGTGGGAGTTTCTGGGAGAAGCAGCAGTTAAGTGACAAAGAGCATCTAACATGTCCTGTAAACACAGGTCACAGGGAAACACTGCCTCGGCCGCTCTGTGTGACGGAGACGTTAATACAAACCTTCCAAAACAGGGATGGGGGCTAACGTCAGAGTTTCCAGAAATCTGCACAGCTGAAAGTGGTAATTATCGATCATTAAAGTCACAAAATGCTGTGGGAAAGCGATCCTGACCAGCTAAGAAAATCCAGGAAAGCTTAATGGTGTTTGCAAGGCCTATTTAAAATGGGCGGTTCTCAGACAAGCTGTGGCTGACTGAGGAAGAGGGGTGGGGGACCAGGAACCGTGGGGGAGGCCGAAGGGAGGGGGAAGCCCACACGCAAACAGCCAGGAGTCCAAGCTCAGCAGTGGTGTTGAGTTACAAGGACAAGCTCACAGCAAGCTGTGTGGTAGCTGGAGACACCCCCGCATGCGGGGTTCAGTCCCACGATGCTCCCCGGGGGACAGTAAGCGCAGGCAGGTTCCCTCCCTTCCATACCAGCACCATCCATCCAGGAGTTTGGGGACCAGTCTTTCATCAGATGTCAGAACGGGGTGGTGCATTTGGACATCGTGGGGCATCAGAACACAGTAGGGCATCAGGACACGGTGGGGCATCAGAAGAGCAAGGGGCATCAGGACATTGTGGGGTTTTAGGACATCATGGGGCATCAGAACATCATGGTTATTAGGACATTACGGGGCATTAGGTCATTGTGGGGCATTAGAAACTGTGGGATACTGGAATATCCTGAAGGATTTTTTTTTTGCTTCACATAGAATAAGTCAGATTGTAGTCCCGTTAGATAAACAAAAGGAAACATTCCTAGATACGTTAGGAAGACAGGCTCCTTAGAAACACTGGTTCTTGGCACTCAAGGCCATATTTAGCCCCAAGGTGCAGTTGTTTTTTTTTTTTCCACGGGAGTCCGTACTGTGCCAATGAGCTAGTCCTTCAAAAATGAGGTTAACAAGTGACTGTGAGAAAGGATACGAGGGCTTGGCTTATAATCAGAACCCGATCCCTACTCCCAGATAGAACGTGTTTCCTACAGAACAGCTGCTGCAGAAGCAGAAATGTTCACACGAGGATCACACATTGCAAAAGTACAGCGTCCTACTGGAACGTTCCAAATCTACTCATCCCTCCAGACGTCCACCCAACCACCCCTCCACATTACCTTCCTGTCTTCGGCTTCTTACTGTATTCTTTCTCCCCCTGTTACAGTTTATACATTTTAATCCCTCCCTGGCTTTCCCAGTAGGGAGTCCCAGGGTTAGTTGTTGGTACAGGGATCTTTTCCACCAAAATATCCTTAGTATCCCTTAAAATGCTACACAGAATCCAGGAGGGGAGTCAATACATTCACTGGCTATATTTGTTATAGCAATCAAAGATCACTCACAATTAAGGGGGGGGAGAAAGATTGGGAAAAAAGGAATCTACTGAGGCTTGTCTTAAAAACAAAATCGCATCAGAACATAGGTGAAATTAGTCGATTAACTGCTTTTGTCCCTTTTATCTAGTATGATCATAGCCATAGAACAGATAAATATAACTAAATAAGTTCAGTACTATGAAAAATCAGCTACGGAAGTGAATTTAGTCACAGAAAATTAAATTAATTTGAAGAAGTTAATAGTATAATTTAAAAAAAAATGAATAAGTAGTTTTAATTTATATTTAAAAACACTGTTTCAAACATCAGAAGTTACTGGTAATAATTCAAATATTTTAAATCAGGGGCACCTGGGTGGCTCAGTTGGTTAAGAGTCTGACTCTTGATTTTGACTCAGGTCATGGTGTCACAGTTTGTGGGATCAAGCCCTGTGTCGGGACTGAGCCATCGGTCAGGCTCCCAGCTGAGAGCACAGAGACTGCTTGGGATACTCTCTCTCTCTCTCTCTCTCTCTCTCTCTCTCTCTCTCTCTGTCTCTGCCCCTCCCCTGCTTTCAAAACAAACTAAAACAACATGTTTAAAATTCTTCAAATATTTTAAGGTTCAACACCTCAAATCAAGAAAAGAACACCAAGGTTTTATACCAAATAAAAGAATAATATTTTAGAGTAAGCCCATAAATGTTTGCTACCCTTGGCTCATTTTAGAATCAAATATAACTAATCTCAATTAGCAATTCAGAACACATGCATTACCCTTGTTAGGCAAAGTAGACCGTTTAATGCTTCACAAACTGATTACAACATTTTAGGATGATGTAAATATGTCCAGGATTTTCTGTAATTAGTAAAACTGGCTGTTTCCCTGACCTCTTCATTCCCAGCATGGTCAAGACCCAGAACAAATCTACATCAGTCCACTAGATTTTTTTTTTTAATATTCTACATGTTTATTCCTTTTTGAGAGAGAGAGAGAGAGAGAAAGCATGAGCGGGGGGAGGGGCAGAGAGAGAGGGAGACACAGAATCCGAAGCAGGCTCCAGGCTCCGAGCTGTCAGCACAGAGACTGAGGCAGGGCTTGAACTCACGAACTGTGAGATCATGATCTGAGCCTAAGTTGGACACTAAACCCACTGAGCCACCCAGGCGCCCCCCCCCCAACAATCCACTAGATTTCAAGCAAGAGGTTTCATGATATTTCACAAAAACTCCTAGCAAAATCTTAAAATCTAAACGTGGTGTTTCAAGATTGCAATTACATGTAAAATGACTACCAAGCATAGTCATTGAACGCATGCCTAGACAGGAAAGATCCCAAATGAGTCGAAAGTCACCGATACAACACTGTGTGCCTGTGTAATTAGGAAGGGTCAAGACCACCAATGAAAAGATCACACTTTCTCAAAATCACTTCAAGTCCGAGGAACCAATTACTTAGCAGTGTTAACCTAGTTCCTGGCTAGGTTAAGTTTGTATTTTTTTTTTTTTTAAGTTTTAATTTATTTTGAGAGAGAGAAAGACAGCACATGCTCGCATATGTAAGCTGGGCAGGGGCAGAGAGAGGGAGAGAGAGAGAGAGATTGAGTCTCAAGCAGGCTTCTCACTCTCAGCACAGAGCCTGACGCGGGGCTCATTCCCACGAACCATGAAGTCGTGACCAAAGCCAAGATCAAGAGTCTAACACTTAGCCCACTGAGCACCCAGGCATCCCTTGCCTGTGTTTTTCTAAATGGTGAGGGAAATACAAAGGATAGACTGGGGGCAGGCTGGGGGAGTGGGGCCACAGTCGGGGGTATGCAAGGACATGCTCTAAGCCTCTGGGTCTTTGGGATATTCTCATAATTTCTCCCATACACAGTCTCCAAATACTATACAGAAGAGCTTAGAATCATCTCAAAATTTGAAAAAATTACTTTTATTACCATTAATAACAAACCAATAAGACTAGCATACCGAGTTTTAGGTGACCATATGTTTACAGTTCTCTAAACAGGGAAGAATTATTTTTTTCCCCTTTTTTTCCCTATGTGACAAAAAATGACGTACCTTCTCATTAAAAAAAAAAAAGTCTGTTGGGATAGAACCTACTGAAATTTCCAATAATTTACTCTTATGATGCAGTGTAGCTACAATAAATAGCAGAAAATTCTGTAACGTGGATTTTAGGAAGCTTTCTAATTTTCCACTTTTCCACAACACGGTCCAAAGTCCATCAAATACTCGTTTCCACAGCCTATATTTCAGTGCTCCATGGGATCCGCATCTCCAAAGGAAACAAGTGTGCTCAACGGAGGCACTCAGTTACAATCATCTCTGACCTTCCTCTCAGAAAAGTGCTCTTTTTTTCTGCAAGGTTGTTATATGGGTCAAAACACTCTACACGCTGAGTTCAAAGTCATCTAAGAACCACTCAAGTAAAAGGGACTTCGAATTACATTTTTTTTTCCTCTGTCCATATTCCTTTCTGTAAAGGAAAAAAAAAAGAGGAAGAAGAAAGAAAAAGAAAGAAAGAAAGAAAGAAAGAAAGAAAGAAAGAAAGAAAATCCTCATGGTGAAAAATGGGTCTCTGATATTTCCCCAGTAGTCAAAAAGTCCTGCTTTTTAATAAGACCTGCTGGAAAATGGAAAGTTGAGAAAACTAATTTACTTATAAAAACCATAGTGCCATGAGTTCAGGCAGGACTGATTTCACCATCAGAGACCTGTCACGGGCTACCTGTCCTAAATGCCCCAAAGCGACAGTAAAATGAAAGAAGAAAAAGGTGCTGCGGCTGATATAGCGGTTGCTAAGTTTCAAAGTATTTTCACTTCAAAGTACTAGAATTTCTAACAGAAAGTCAAATGGTCCCGTCATGACAGTGAGTCTAATGTACCATTTCTTCCCCCCCACCTTCTCCTGTGCATTTTCAGTTTGGCTTGACTCCCTCCTAGTAGGCTATTTTTAAATGTACTAAGTTTCATAGTAGCAAAAATTTCTAAAGATGATGGACACGCCCTCTGGGTGTGGAAGGGTCCACAGCACTTACTCACACGGTATCAACACCTATGAGTTGCCTACCAGGGTTGGACACGGGTCTATGCACCTTGCCCGGGGTTCGGTTTGCAGCTTGCTGAAGCAGGTAAAATGTTACAAACTTGCACGCTGCACTGGAGGAGATCGAAGCTTAGAGAAGTTTGGCAAATGAGCCAATATCCGAGATCGGCAGGTATGAGAGCTGAAATGCAAAGCCACTTAGTTGTCTTACATCCTCACCAGGCCCCTCCCCTCTCAGAGCCTTGCTGCCACATATTTTGCATTAGAATCAGAGTACTAAAAATGTAGCCTTACAAAGTCAAGAGTTAGGGGAAACAGCAGTAATCAGGAGTGCTGGCTTTGCTCAGCTGAATAATTTTGTTTGTGGAAATAGGTGTTAGAGGTGCATCCAGGGAGAGGAGGCTGTGCAAGTGGATGGCCCGGTCGCTGCACGTAAAGACTGAGGACATCTCCCAAACGTCGAATAAAAGTCTGGTACCATCACAAATGGATTTTCCTCTTCTCTTTTTTAATGTTGAATTATTTTTGAGAGAGAGAGAGAGGGGAGGGGAGGGGCAGAGAGAGAGGGAGACACAGAATCCGAAGCAGGCTCCAGGCTCTGAGCTGTCAGCACAGAGCCTGACGCGGGGCTCGAACTCACAAGCCGTGAGATCATGACCTGAGCCAGTAGGACGCTTGACTGACTGAGCCACCCAGGCGCCCCTCAAATGGATTTTCTTCTGTTGATTTGTCCTTCCATCAAGTAAGAGGATGCAAAACCAAAGAACCCCATTTCGTTTCTGAACTCACCCAGTACAAAGCTGGGAGAGCACAGACAGCTCTGTGAGACAATCTGAACATTTTTATAACTGATGTAAGGAGCAATCCTGAGCCAAAAGGAACCATAACACTGGAACCCACCCCCACAGGAATTCCCAGAAATTTCAAAGGCATTTGAATTTTTTTTTTAATGTTTATTTCCGAGAGAGAGAGAGACAGAGACAGAGACAGAGAGAGATTGAGTCAGAGCATGAGCTGGGGAAGGACAGAGAGAGAGAGGGAGACAAAGAATCCAAGGCAGGCTCCTGGCTCTGAGCTGTCAACGCAGAGCCCGACACGGGGCTCGAACCCACCAACCGTGAGATCGTGACCTGAGCTGAAGTCGGACGCTTAACCGACTGAGCCCCCCAGGTGCCCCCTCAAGAAGGCATTTGAGTTTTTAGGTCATTGAGTGGGGTGTCAGTTAACTACATTCACTGATTCCAAACATACTTAGGGGGCACGCACTGTACATGAGATGCTCCACCTAGTGTGTCGAGGGTCTCTGTCACGGATAGAAGTGCACTGTGGCCTCTGACTAGCACTGGGTTACAAATTAATGGCCTAAGTGGGCACAACCCTTGCTGTTTTCCCATGATATTTGTGAAAAGGAAATGCCTACATGAGCAGCAATTTAAACCACACATAACTTCGCTCAATATTTCCCTTGTTCCAGGGCACCTGGGGGGGCTCAGTCAGTTGAGCGTCCGACTTCGGCTCAGGTCATGATCTCGCGGTCTGTGAGTTCGAGCCCCGCATCCGGCTCTGTGCTGACAGCTCAGAGACTGGAGCCTGCTTTGGATTCTGTGTCTCCCTCTCTCTCTGCTCCTCCCCTGCTTGCACTCCATCGTTCTCTCTCTCAAAAATAAGTAAACACTGAGCCAATACCATACCGTCTTGATGATTACAGCTTTGTAGTAGAGGCAAAAGTCTGGGATTGTGATGCCTACTGCTTTGGTTTTCTTCTTCAATATCACTTTGGCTATTCGGGGTCTTTTGTGGTTCCATACAAATTTTAGGATTGCTTATTCTAGCTTTGAGAAGAATGCCGGTGCAATTTTGATTGGGATTGCACTGAATGTGTAGATTGCTTTCGGTAGTATTGACATTTTAACAGTATCTATTCTTCTAATCCATGAGCACATAATATTTTTCCATTTCTGTGTATCTTCTTCAATTTCCTTCATAAACTTTCTATGGTTTTCAGCATACAGATCTTTTACATCTTTGGTCAGGTTTATTCCTAGGTATTTTATGATTCTTGGTGCAACTGTGAATGGGATCATTTTCTTTATTTCTCTTTCTGCTGCTTCATTATTGGTGTATAAAAATGCAACCAATGTATGTACATTAATTTTGTACCCTGCAACTTTTCTGAATTCATATATCAGTTCTAATAGAGACCCCAGAATTGGACCCACAAATGTATGGCCAACTAATCTTTGATGAAGCAGGAAAGAGTATCCAATGGAAAAAAGTCTCTTTAACAAATGGTGCCGGGAGAACTGGACAGCAACATGCAAAAGAATGAAACTAGACCACTTTATTACACCACTCACAAAAATAAACTCAAACTGGATGAAGGACCTGAATGTGAGACAGGAAACCATCAAAACCCTAAAGAAGAAAGCAGGAAAAAACCTCTCTGACCTCAGCTGCAGCAATTTCTTACTCGACACACCTCCAAAGACAAGGGAATTAAAAGCATAAATGAACTATTGGGACTTCATGAAGATAAAAAGCTTCTGCACTGCAAAGGAAACAATCAACAAAACTAAAAGAATGGAATGGGAAAAGATATTTGCAAATGACATATCAGACAAAGGGCTAGTATCCAAAATCTATAAAGAAACCACCAAACTCCACACCTGAAAAACATATAATCCAGTGAAGAAATGGGCAGAAGATATGAATAGACACTTTTCCAAAAAAGACATCCGGATGGCCAACAGATCCATGAAAAGATGTTCAATGTCACTTCTCATCAGGGAAATACAAATCAAAACTACACTGAGATACCACCTCATGCCGGTCAGAGTGGCTAAAATGAACAAGTCAGGAGACTATAGATTCTGGTGAGGATGTGGAGAAACGGGAACCCTCTTGCACTGCTGGTGGGAATGCAAATTGGTGCAGTCGCTCTGGAAAACAGTGTGGACCTTCCTCAAAAAATTAAAAGTAGAACTGCCCTATGACCCAGCAATAGCACTGCTGGGAATTTACCCAAGGGATTCAGGAGTGCTGATGCACGGGGGACTCGTACCCCAATGTTTATAGCAGCACTCTCAACAATAGCCAAATTAGGGAAAGAGCCTAAATGTCCATCAACTGACGAATGGATAAAGAAGATGTGGTTTATATATACAATGGAATACTACTTGGAAATGAGAAAGAATGAAATCATGCCATTTGCAGCAATGTGGATGGAACTGGAAGGTATTATGCTAAGTGAAATAAGTCATACAGAGAATGAGAAAGAATGAAATCCTGTCATTTGCAGCAACATGGATGGAACTGGAGGGTATTATGCTAAGTGAAATAAGTCAGGCAGAGAAAGACAGATACCATATGTTTTCACTCATATGTGGATCCCAAGAAACTTAACAGAAGACCAGCAGGGAGGAAGTGGGAAAAAATTTACAGAGAAGGAGGGAGGCAAACCAATAAGAGACTCTGAAGGACTGAGAACAAACCGAAGGTAGATAGGGGGTGGAGGGAGGGGAAAGTGGGTGATGGGCACGGACGAGGGTACCTGTTGGGATGAGCACTGGGTGTTGTAGAGAAACCAATTTGACAATAAATTATATTTAACATAAAAAAAAAGAAAAATAAATAAATAAACATGAAAAAAAATTTTTTAAGGATTTCCCTTGTTCCTGCACACTTTGTTCTACTGTTCTCAAGGCAGAGGACAAGTCAGGCCAGAAATCTGCTTTAGGTTCCAGTGAGTAATCATATAAAAAATCAACGCTTATGGGTCAATTCCTCTCTAGCTTGCCGTTAAAACCATTTAATGAAACAGCAACAAATAAATGGATAATTTCAACTCCTATAACATAGAAACACTTTAGAAAAAAACACAGGGGCTCCTGGGTGGCCCAGTTGGTTGAGTGTCCAACTCTTGATTTCAGCTCAGATCATGATCTCATGGTTCGTGAGTTTGAGTTCTGCGTTGGGCTCTGTGCTGGCAGCTCAGAGCCTGGAGCCTGCTTCGAATTCTGTGTCTCCCTCTCTCTCTCTGTCCCTCCCCCTGCTTGTACTCTCCCTCTCTCTCAAAAATAAACATTAATAAAAAATTTTTAGGGGTGCCTGGGTGGCTCAGTCAGTTAAGCATCCAACTTCAACCCAGGTCATGATCTCATGGTTTATGAGTTCGAGCCTCACGTCAGGCTCTGTGCTGTCAGCTCAGAGCCTGGAGCCTGCTTTGGATTCTGTGTCTCCCTCTCTCTTTGTCACTACCCACTCACACTCTGTGTCTCTTTCTCTCTCTGCCTCTCAAAAATAAACATTAAAATTTTTTTTTAATTTTTTTAAGAATAAAAAAACAAAATGTAATAATCTTTAAGATCAGCCTTCAAAAAATATGTTTTTAACCACGAAAATACCATTCATTTGTTAATATCAATTTGGAATTTAATTTTAAAAATTATGGGAACATAAAATCTTTCCAGACCAGTTGATACAAATGAAAGTTTTACTATCCCTTTTGGAGATGAGAAAACTAACTATGGGTAAATTGGAGTAAAAAAAACTTATGTGTATTTTATCAGCATTTGGTAAAACAACAACAACAACAACAAACCAACTTTCCAGTCACAAGGAAATCTAAAGCTCTAAAATCTCAGTGAATTTGGGCAGAATCCTAGCCTAGGTAACACACACACACACACACACACACACACACACACACACACTTCCAATCACTCCTGTGTCTCATGTATTCTTCTACAAAATGCCAGTGTCTGGCATAAAGTAGGTGACCAACAAATACCTGCAGAATCAATAAATGGAAGGAACACTGATACTGGTCACTGCCCACCTTCATCATTTCTCTCCCGAATCCAGCCATCTACAAAAGGCTAACGACTATGATACTACAAGCAGCACTGAGTACATGTCTGGTACTTTCCAAGGTGCAGCAATGGTGTCTCTCGATAAGAAAATGGTGGCCTGTTCAAAAGGACAATCCATGCTCAGGTAAAGAAGGTACGTGGCCCATAAAGGAGGAGTTCATCTTTCTCACTGTGAGTGCCTGTTTCTAAAAATACACAGATAGTCATTACATTACCAATAATATTCACTGGATTTCCATTTTAAAACCATCCCATAGAGGTGGAAAACGTAACAGTGGTTACGAAAGGCAATGTACCGTATGTCTACTACGAACACGCCATTTTTGTCGACCAAAAGCACCGTCAATAAATGGTGGCTCTTACCTTTTTTTAAAAGCCATTGTCAAAAAAAAAAAAAAAAAAAAAAGCCATTGTCAACTGAGAACAAACTGAGGGCTGATGGGGGGTGGGAGGGAGGGGAGGGTGGGTGATGGGTATTGAGGAGGGCACCTGTTGGGATGAGCACTGGGGGTTGTATGGAAACCAATTTGACAATAAATTTCATATATTTAAAATAAAAAATAAAATAAAATAAAATAAAATAAAGCCATTGTCAAGGTTGAGCAATGCAATCACATACTATGATCTAAACACACACCCTGTTTTGTGGAAACAAAGGCAAATGTGTGCAGTTTTAAGTATATTATAGACATTATAGAGGTACTTAAAATGTTTACGTGTTCTCGAAGAAGAAAAGTGTCTTCCTTCCACGGCAAGCTTCAATTTTAGGTCATACATAAGAATTTGCTGAAGCGCGTAGAATTGAGAAAATCACCTTCTTTCCTTCTTCGTCTTTTAGAACTTTGCCAGTGTTTCCTTTGTCTAATGTAGGAGTTCCTCAGGAAGATTTTCAGAATTTAGATTTACTTTATTTTTGTTTTTAATTAGAACTATGAATTTAAGAGAGACTGAGCTAAATCTATCAAAAAGCCAAAGCAGAGAGAGAGAACCAAAAACAAAACAAAACAAAAAAGTAAAAAAAAACAGAAAACAAAACCAAAAAAGTTTGATAGTGAAACATACACATCCTAAGGTTAAAATAAGGAAATTAAAATTAGCTAGTGGAAAATGCAGGGTTAATTCTGCATGGGGCGGGGGTGGGGGGTTCCCTCCTCCTAAAAGAAAGTGTGACCCGGAGCTGACCCACTTACCACAGCGTGGATGTGGATGAGAGGCTCAACCAGAAGGAAAATAAAACCTCTGGAAATCTCTTCCCTGCATTTCCTTAGTCTCTCCTTGCAGCTCTGGTCCACACTGGGCATCTGAGACATCCCTCTCCCTCCCCTACCGCTGCCGCCCCCCTCCAGGCAGCTGATGGGGATTCCAGTAAGTCAAAATCTGACTTTTTTTTTTTTTTAAAGTCATTCTAGAAAACAAAGACGCTCAGGTCGACCTAAGGGCAGCCCTACATTCAGCCCCACAGCAGTCGGCTCCTGTTGTCTGGTGAGCAGTGCAGATCTTTAATTAACAAGAAGGGGAGGTTAAGTCTACTCAAGGTAAGGGGGAAAAGCAAAACAAAACAAAACAAAACAAAAAAAAAACTGACGACTTGAATCTGTAAAGAACTCTGACTTGTGCGCTACTTTTTAGCTCCAGAAACACCCAGAGACTCCAGTCTGATGCACATCAAAGTCGACACAGTAAATCAAGTTTAAAGGTTTACCAGCCAGAGCAGCCCGCCAGAATGGAGTGGAGGGGGTCAGGGGAGGGGAGAGGAGGTGTGACCATCGGCAGCTTTGTTTATTGGAGGGATCAGAGGCTGCTTGCTGCTTGGGGCCAAGTCCTTGTCGTGTGTCCAAACAGCCCAGCAGGTGGAGCAGGGCTCTGCCCGCATCATGATTAGAGAGACCAGAGGCTGGCCGAGAGTCCGGGGAGCAGGGTGAGCACAGGCCGACTAGCCTTCCGCTAAAAGCATGTCACCGCTTTAACTGCGGTCCTTGTTGAGCCCTTGGGAGTGTAATCTTGTGGGATATTCAAAACTGTCTTTGAGAAAACCTAAAAAAAAAAGAGAGAGAGCGAGAGCGAGAAAGGAAAAGCCCAGTTGGGGCTCCGAGTCAGACCCCTCGTAACCCGCGTGAGACCCAGACTTTTTTCTAGTCACGTTGGGGTTGGTACATCTGGCTGGGTTCCATTACTCCATTCAACTTCGTGGAATAAATTAAACAAGCCTAATACTCCTATGAAGAGCCAATACAGGAAATGTGAACTGTGATTTTCTGATGTGACAGTCCAGGCTTCTGCGACTGGCCACTGAAAGAAATAAAGCTCTACATGTAAAACAACTAAAGTTAACTAAAAAGGAGAGGAGATGGGCAGGAAGAACAAATTCTCAAGAGAAGTCAGGACTTGCGTATTTATATTTCAGAATTATTCAGGCAGTCAAAATGCCCATGAAATATATAGATTTAATCTATTTAAAAGAGTTCAGGGGCCCCTAGGGTGGCTCAGTCGGTTGAGTGTCTGACTTTGGCTCAGGTCATGATCTCACGGTTCATGGGTTCAAGCCCCGCATTGGGCTCTGTGCTGATGGCTCAGAGCCTGGAGCCTGCTTCAGATTCTGTGTCTCCCTCTCTCTCTGCCTCTCTCTGTCTCTCTGTCTCTCTCTCTCTCTACCTATCTCTCTCGAAAATAAACCTTAAAAAAAAAGAGTTCAAAGTCTAGGGGTGCCTAGGTGGCTCAGTGGGTTAAGCGTCCAACTTTGGCTCAGGTCATGATCTCACAGTCCGTGAGTTCGAGCTCCACGTCGGGCTCTGTGCTGACAGCTTGGAGCCCAGAGCCTGCTTCGGATTCTGTGTCTCCCTCTCTCTCTGCCTCTCTCTGTCTCTCTCTCTGTCTCTGTCTCTCTATCTACCTCTCTCTCTCAAAAATAAACATTAAAAAGAAAAAGAGTTCCAAGTCTAGGGGTGCCTAGGTGGCGTCTGACTTTGGCTCAGGACATGATCTTGAGGTCTGTGAGTTTGAGCCCTGCATCGGGCTCTGAGCTGACAGCTCAGAGCCTGAAGCCCGTTTCAGATTCTGTGTCTCTCTCTCTGCCCCACCCCCACTCGCACCCTGCCTTTCTCTCTCAAAAATAAATATTACAAAAAATTTTTTTTTGAGTTCAAAGTCCAGAAAGGAATACACTACTTTTTTGATCTATATGAACCAGAAGTCATCGTGGCTTATCTTTCAGCAAATGCAATCCATAACTGATCATAAAGAATCAAGAAAATATTCCTCTTAACTCCTCTGCCTCATATTACAGAAATTTTGATTTACAACAATGCTCACTAATGACGGCTTCAGCCTCCTTCCTGCACAAGGATCCCACACAGCGCATGCCTGAGTATTTCCAAGGAGCTCACCAGAATCATTTATATCAGGCCAGTGCTGGTGCAAACCTATCATTTGTTCAGCAACTGGGCTGGGAGTGCCTAAGAAAATTAATCCAGTGACGGGGACTGTGCCAAAGAACACTACAAGATGCATTAAGTTCTAGAGTTCTCTGGAAGGGTGTTCGGTCCCCAAGTATCCCATCGGGGGACAGGTACAGGTAAATCGGAGCCAATCACCCAGTGATGGATTCCAACACATTTGTTAAAAGATGGCAGGGTGTCTCAGCCGTAGCAATCTCTTACTTGACACATCCCCAAAGGCAAGGGAATTAAAAGCAAAAATGAACTACTGGGACCTTATGAAGATAAAAAGTTTCTGCACAGCAAAGGAAACAACCAACAAAACTAAAAGGCAACCAACGGAATGGGAAAAGATATTTGCAAATGACATACCGGACAAAGGGCTAGTATCCAAAATCTATAAAGAGCTCACCAAACTCCACACCCGAAAAACAAATAACCCAGTGAAGAAATGGGCAGAAAACATGAATAGACACTTCTCTAAAGAAGACATCCGGATGGCCAACAGGCACATGAAAAGATGCTCAACGTCGCTCTTCATCAGGGAAATACAAATCAAAACCACACTCAGATATCACCTCACGCCAGTCAGAGTGGCCAAAATGAACAAATCAGGAGACTATAGATACTGGAGAGGATGTGGAGAAACGGGAACTGTCTTGCGCTGTTGGTGGGAATGCAAACTGGTGCAGTCGCTCTGGAAAACAGTGTGGACCTTCCTCAGAAAATTAAAAATAGACCTACCCTATGACCCAGCAATAGCACTGCTAGGAATTTACTCAAGGGATACAGGAGTACTGATGCATAGGGGCACTTGTACCCCAATGTTTATAGCAGCACTCTCAACAATAGCCAAATTATGGAAAGAGCCTAAATGTCCATAACTGATGAATGGATAAAGAAATTGTGGTTTAGGGGTGCCTGGGTGGCGCAGCCGGTTAAGCGTCCGACTTCAGCCAGGTCACGATCTCACGGTCCGTGAGTTCGAGCCCCGCGTCAGGCTCTGGGCTGATGGCTCGGAGCCTGGAGCCTGTTTCCGATTCTGTGTCTCCCTCTCTCTCTGCCCCTCCCCCGTTCATGCTCTGTCTCTCTCTGTCCCAAAAATAAATAA
This sequence comes from Lynx canadensis, assembly GCF_007474595.2. NCBI lineage: Eukaryota > Metazoa > Chordata > Mammalia > Carnivora > Felidae > Lynx > Lynx canadensis. The sequence goes on along the minus strand of NC_044303.2, from coordinate 78,767,667 downwards.
AAAAAAAAAAAAACGTTGAAAAAAAGAAATTGTGGTTTATATACACAATGGAGTACTACGTGGCAATGAGAAAGAATGAAATATGGCCCTTGGTAGCAACGTGGATGGAACTGGAAAGTGTGATGCTAAGTGAAATAAGCCATACAGAGAAAGACAGATACCATATGTTTTCACTCTTATGTGGATCCTGAGAAACTTAACAGAAACCCATGGGGGAAGGGAAGGAAAAAAAAAAAAAGAGGTTAGAGCGGGAGAGAGCCAAAGCATAAGAGACTCTTAAAAACTGAGAACAAACTGAGGGTGGATGGGGGGTGGGAGGGAGGGGAGGGTGGGTGATGGGTATTGAGGAGGGCACCTTTTGGGATGAGCACTGGGTGTTGTATGGAAACCAATTTGACAATAAATTGCACATATTGAAAAAAAATAATAAAAAAAAGAAAAAAAAAGAAAAAAAAGATGGCAGGGTGTTAATCATCCGCCTAGGAGGTGTGTGGCAAGAGGAGAATTAGCCAGCTGGGGTCCAAGAAGTGGCTTAATTCTTCGGGGGCTGAGGGAAAAGCACACATGAATGTCCATTCCCTCCAGCGGAGACCCCCAGAAGCACTCCTGAGGTTGGGCAAGTTTGGGTCAGCGCTCACGCACTCCAGGGGACTGTGCGGCATCTCAGTGACAGAGACTTAGCAGGACTGGGGCGGTGCCAGGTGGCTTGGGGGAGGGTTCAAGGACGCAGGGTTTTCTCTGGAGCAGATGACATTAGGACACTGGGTTAATGCTAAGGGTGTTCGGGGGGTCCACACATCTTATCTCTTAGGAGGGAAGAGGAGAGAGAGACTAAAGCTGGAGCTGATGTGAGCATCTCTCATATCCTATCGTGGGGGAAGTTCATATCTGAAGCTTGAATAAGGTCCATGTTTCTGTCCGTGTTCACAAGGATAACGGAGGGATCTCGTGTTTGTCTTGATCCTTCACAGACACACAGTGTCTGATGTTGGCGTTTGGTGAAATTGTCTATGTTCGGCAGAAGAACAGAGACGTAGAACACAGAACATGCCCGTGTGTGTGCCAGGCAGGACCTGCGTGGAAGGGCCGCCGTGGTGTCCTCAGAGTAAGCGGAAGAGACACCCATGGGACAGGAGATGTGACCTGCTGCCCAGGACCTGGGAGCACGTGGGAACATAGCAAACATCCCATGTGGTAACATCCTAAGTGCCACTTCATCACAGCTGTTTGAGGGGTGGTGACCCCGATCCTGAGGGGAGGGGGGGGTTCCCTGGATTCACAGTAGGCTCTGAGGAAGGCAGGGCTGGGGCTGGGGCTACCAGCACCCTCACTAGCTAGTCCGGCCCACCCTTGTCCGGTGTTCTCAGTAACACCGTCCCACGCCATAGGTCAAAATATAGGATGCAAACCATAGTCTGTATTCCTCACTGTTAAAATACAGGGGAGCTATTTATGTGTCAAGCTGCAGATTCGAAAGCAGACAGTACCATTCTGTCCTTAACAGTATCTCAGATGCGTCCAGATCAAGGAAGCTACACCTGCTTGTTAGCAGCTCACGCCTGTCCCTATAGCTCTGTTCCCAGGCAATTTATTCCCCAAATCCGTGACTGGGATTCTCCTGTCTGTTGGATTCACCCAACCCCAGGGCTCCTTCTGCACTTTCCACACATTTTAACTCAGACTAGCACTGAATCTTCTGTTTTCCTCGTAAGCTACTCTGGAACAGTTCCTTGAGTATTCTAGTTTATGTGAATCTCCTTATATGTTGTGTTGATACTAAGCAATGGCTAATGCATTTTCCCCCGTCGCTAAAAGCTGTCAGCCCATTTTGTAAGCATTTCATTCAGCCCCACTTAACCTCTCTTCATTTATTCACAGATTTCAAGAGACAAAAATAGTACCCTCTTAGGTAACATTGAAATGATAGTGTGTGAATCTCCTTATGCTATAAGGTAGGCAACATTGCATTCCATCCAAGTTCACCAGAACTAACAACGGAGTTCATCAAAAGAGTTCAGTTTAGGGGCGCCTGGGTTGCTCAGTCGGTTAAGCGTCCAACTCTTGATTTTGGCTCAGGTCATGATCTCATGGTTTGTGGGTTCAAGCCCCACGTCAGGCTCTGTGCTGAGAGCACAGGGCCTGCTTGGGATTCTCTCTCTCTCACTCTCTCTCTCTCTCTCTGTTCCTCCCCCAGTCATGCTCTCTCTCTCTCTCTCTCAAAATAAATAAATAAACTTAAAAAAAAAGAGTTCAGTTTACATATAACTCCATAGACAAAGGGATTTTTTATTTAGAGGGAACTATAGTTACTATTTTCTTTGGAAAGGAAACAATGGCTTACAAATTCAAGTAAATTAAAAATTATTAAAAGTCTTCCATTTCAATAGCAGCTCATATTTTAAAAAAAAATTGTAACATTTATTTATTTTTTGAGAGACAGAGTGTGAGCGGGGGAGGAGCAGAGAGAGAGGGAGTCACAGAATCTGAAGCAGGCTCCAGGCTCTGAGCTACCAGCACAGAACCCGACGTGGGGCTTGAACTCACGGACCACAAGATCATGACCTAAGCCGAAGTCGGACACTTAACCAACCAAACCACCCAGGCGCCCCTTTGATTTTTTAATTAAAAACAAAAAACAAAAACAACCTTCAGCTATCAAATCCTATTAAGAATGACCCCACGCTGGTACCAAAGCATTTAAGATAGAATGAATCCTACGTAATGAAGGGTAGCAGAATGTGCCAGCCCAAAATATGCCACTTTGCTATGCTGTTTCAAGCTGTAGACACCTGCAGAGACAGCCCTTCTCTGAGGGCCTGTCCCTGCCCAAAGACAAAAGAACTCAGTTGTCATAAATCCCCACCCCAAGAGTTTCATCAACCTGGGAAGACTGACTCTTGTCACAGGCGAGGGGACGAGAAGTTGACCCCCCACCCGGACAAACTTTGTCACAAGCTTTCATACCTACCACCTGTTCTTCTAAAGCCCCATTCATCCTTCCTAAAAATCATTTCCTCTCCCTCTGTATCCCCCTCCACTTCCCCTATTAAGATGGCATTCGGTCCCGAATTCTTGGTCATCTCTTAGACTTACTCATTTTTTCCTGCATATCTACCATGCATGCACGCGATATACATGTTCCAAAACTTCCCTTTGCTTTTCTCTTGTTAATCTGCCTTGTGTCACAGAAGTCCCACCTAAGAACCCAAAAGGGAGGAGGGAAAATTCTTGTCCATCCCTACAGTAGCTAACATACCACACCGCACACACACACAATGTGCTCCCTTACAGAGTTGTTATATCTCAAAAAGTGGGTGAAATCTTTTTCACCTTACTTTTGATTTTATTTTTAACTCAAATTGTTGCTATTCATGGACTGCAAATATTGGCAAGTCTCCTGCTCTCCCTCAGAGCAGGAAAAGTCCTGTGAGTGTAGCAGTAAAAAGAGGGAAGACAGGATAAGCTCTTTCTTTTCTCTCTACACTCAGCCATGTTATACTCAAAGTCAGGACCTTTTCCAAATTTGCTAGAAAAAGACAGAATCAAGAGCCAAATAAAAGCCTATTTAACTTCTTTTTATTTGAAACTTCAAAGTAGGTCATTACACAGTGGAGAGAACAAGGAAGAAGAAAGAGAAAGCAGTTAACATACAAACGAAGGCTCAACAACAGTAAAACCCAAATCCAAATGCTTTTTCTTCTAAAGCACATCATCCAGTATTGTCAGGAAAAATAAGTCATGAAACTGGCTTTTGTTGTAATGTTCCCTTCCGATCATTATGAAAGGCCACTAACTGTAAGCTAAAAATGAAAAAGAAAAAAAATGTAGCTCAGCACGCAAACTGAAAGGATGCAGACATTAACCATTTATGAACCTGAGAGCCAATTTTTTTCTTCTAAAAACAAGTGAGGGCAGCCCGGGAGGCTCAGTCAGTTGAGCATCTGACTCTTGATATTGGCTCAGGTCGTGATCTCACAGTCATGAGATCGAACCCCATGTCAGGCAATGTGGGGCCTGCTTGGGATTCTCTCTCTCCCTCTCTCTGCCCCTTCCTTCTCTCTCAAAATAAACAAATACACGTTAAAAAAATAAAATAAAAAATAAAAACAAGTGAATTCCTATTTTCTGCTGAGCCCAATTTTCAGCTATGTTTTCAAATACCTGATGTCCTTCCTCCGTGTTTAGCAAAAAACTTCTGTTCTTTGCAACTAACCAAATTGCATGAATGACTGAAGCTCTAACTCATCTCAAAAATTATTTCTTGGCTGTGGCAACCAAGCTCATGCTTTGGGGTGCCTCATTATGCCCTTGAGACAAGGCTTCTCAAACTGCAATGTCACATGCATCACATGGGCTCTTGTTCATATGCAGACTGGATTCAGGACCTGTGACTGCTTTTCCACCAAGTTCCAGGGGATATTAACAAGGCTGGCCCATGGACCAGAGAACTGGGCTTAGAGAACTCAGTAAACATTCGGCAACCCATGATCCACATACAGAGACTTAGACAGCAGGGCCTGAACCTCTTTATTCTCAATGAACTCAATAAATGACCTGAAGGCATTCTATCAACATCGTAGGGTTCCTGTAACCAAGGAGCATGGCTGGGTGGCCCACAACCATAGAAAGACATTCTCCCAGTGCTGGAGGCTTAGAAAGCCAACAAAATCAAGGTTCCGGCAGGGTTATGCTGTCTCCAAAAGTTCCAGAGAACAATCCTCCCTCACCTCTTCCGCGTTCTGTGTGGTCAAGAGGCCTTGGTGGTCCCTGGGTGGTAGATGCCCACCTCACCTTCACCTCCATGCCCACACAGCCTTCTCTCTTTTGTGTCTCCTCTGTCTCTATGTCATCACATGGTGCTTCCCTCTCTGTGTGTCTCCTGTCCAAACTTCCCTCTTCTTATAAGGACACCAATCATTAGATTAGGGCCACCCTGCTCCAGCATGACCTCATTTTAACCAATCATGACTGCAAAACTCTGTTTCCAAAGAAGGCCACATTCACAGGGACCAGGCATTATAATTTCACAACGTGTCTTCTTGGATACACAATTCGACCCAAAATGTGGGAGCCCCAGAGTTTAGGATCCACTAAAACTGTGTTTCTCCACACTGATGACCCATTAGGATTCCTGTGGAACCTTCAAAATCCCAGCAATGCTGGGTCCCAACCCATTAAATCAGACCTCACAGGGATGAAGCCAGGCATCACTCTTCTTTAAAATTTCAGGTAGTTCGAGCGCGCTATAAGAGTTCAGAACCCCTGTGCAAGACTCAGATTGTACAGTTTCCTTGTGAAACTGTGGACTGTTTGTAAATGCAGTGTTTGTAGTTTTTTTTTTTTTTTCGTGAGCATGAATTGGGAGAAAAATACACCAGTAATTTAGCCTATGCTAAAAACATGCTGTTCAGAAAACAGGTTTTTTGAAAATGCTCTTCAAGAACCCAAAGGTTTCTCATCAATATGACGACAGATGTTCAATTATTTCTTCAAGGTGAGCATAATACGGGTTATGAGATGGCTACTCTTACATATATCCATCACAGACATTTGGAAATAAAGGTCAGGAAGAAAGTGCATGTGAAAGAATTAAATCCAAGAAACTTGAACTTGGGAAGTTAATCTGCTCAAGTTCGTGATTTCAACGCTGTTTCCAAGTCTTTCTCACGGTCTTCTCTAATTTTGCTCCAAAGGACTACAATATAGGACTATATTTGGACTATTCTTGCCAAATTGTCCCCAGTTTTTCCAGAGTCGTGATTTCAGAAAACACTTGGAATGGTTTCTAAATTTTTAAAATAGAGAGATGTTGGGGCGCCTGGGTGGCGCAGTCGGTTAAGCGTCCGACTTCAGCCAGGTCACGATCTCGCGGTCCGTGAGTTCGAGCCCCGCGTCGGGCTCTGGGCTGATGGCTCAGAGCCTGGAGCCTGTTTCCGATTCTGTGTCTCCCTCTCTCTCTGCCCCTCCCCCGTTCATGCTCTGTCTCTCTCTGTCCCAAAAATAAATAAACGTTGAAAAAAAAAATTTTAAATAGAGAGATGTAATTTCTGGGTAAAAATGAAAAAAGAAAAAAAAAAGAACAAGGTGTTCAATACATACAGTCAGCCTGGAGTTCTTAGAAAATACTTTGAAAAAACTTAAATGAGTAATATTGGGTGTCACTTTCCTTCTGGATTGGCAATAATTCTATATTGGCATTTGCTTTGCTGTTACAGTGATAACTGGCTAAATAATCACAACAATTTTATGAAATAATAAACTTCGTTGTGTTTGTTACAAGATGGTGAGAAGTCAGGAGCTACAGAAATACTAGTGTATTATAAAGCAGAGCAAAAGGCACGGTACATTAATGAAAATACCAGGTCCATCGAGAGATACAGTATAATAAAACACGAGAAGTAAAATACTAATATGGAAGTGTACCAAACATATTGATCAGGTTAATAACAATAAACAAATCACACAACCTGTTCAATAGGAAAGGATAAGAATAAAGAGGTCAACATGTTGTTCTTTTGTAGAGCTACCACATAATTCACCATCCAAAGGGAGAGAAGTTACTGTTAATAATTATACAAGGATGACAGGTGCATTTAGGGACCATCCCCAAAGCCTGAGACGTGTGGTAACTGCATTTTGTTCTTGGTTTCCCTTCCCCTGCCACTGCCTTAGCCTGTGAAACATCTTTCTAATGTCTTTTCCGTGATAAAATACGAAAGAGCGAATATGTAAGTCAATACCGATTCCAAAATGCTGGACACAAAATCCATAGATGCCAAACCATTTTATGAGTAAGAACGAGTTAAATTACGCTGTGGTGAAATCAACCCCAAATCGCAGCGGCTGAAAACAGCCAAAGTTTCTTTGTCTTTCGTGCTACATGCTCATCAGATGTGGGCAAGGCGGGGGGGGGGGGTCTCTATTCAGCTTAAGCTTGCACATTGCCAGTCACCCTGCGGGAGGAAGGTTTCCAAGGTCTCACACCAACCAGTGACTGGCATCCCTGGAAAAGACACAGAACACCTCCTCACACCTCCTATGGCCGAATTCGTCACATGAGGCCACCCAACCACAACAGGCCTAGAAAGTGCAATCTTACCTCGCCTCTGAAAGAGGTGAAGTAGAGAAATTTGCAAATATAATTCACGAGTACTCTAAATGCACCTTCCTCATTCAGTGTCTTCTCAAGCCTTGCTCTTACTCCAAAGACCTTTCTAGCTCTCTTGGGTGTACTGTTGTTTTAGAAGGATGGCGGTCTACCATTATTATTTATTCTTCGGTATGGTTTTCTCCCTGATTTCTGTCTTGCTCTGCGCTGTTCTTACAACTTTGTACTGAGTGTATCTAAGGCTGCTGCTACAAAGACGCTGCGGAGCAAGTCACATTTTACATACGTCACTTTCTGTACTGAGTCCTTAACTCTTAGCAGGCAACGATGCATGTCTTTGCCCAATCTCCATGATCAGTACACTCTGGAAAATAGCCACATTCATCAAAGTAAAATTAGGTAAACTTCCTTTCCCAAACAGGGCAGTGATTGTAACACACAGGTAGTGTCCCTTTCAAGACATAAATATTTGAGTAGATGGCACTTAGCGCTTCGACAAGCAGAGGGCACACACAAAATCCCATACACAGGATGATCCCCACCATGGAAACTTAATATGGGTATATGATACATAAGCTCGGAGAAAAGGATCTTAAAGGATGTTATTCCTTAGCAATGGGATTGCAGGCCATTTAAACATATGTATTTCCTTCTTTAGATAGTTTTTTTGTTTTCTAAATACCGTGCACTAAATTTGTGTTTATTTAGATTGTTATTTTAGGGGGGGAAATTGTGTGTCCTTCAAGTCTTGGCTAGATTCAGATGTATTTGTTGTTCTCTGAGAAGGTTGATTTATGGCCCAGATATTAATCTCTACTTACGGGCGTGTTATGGCTTTGAGCTATTTTTAGAACACTGTTTGACTGTATGGTTATAATAACCCAGTGCTTTACAAATAGAGTCAGATGCTATGGGAAGTCATCCCAGTATAATATTTCAAGTCCACTATGCTTACTCGTGCTGTTCATACTGAAATATGAGGTTGAAGTCTATAAGATACTAACATTTTACATTTTAGTAACCCAAAAGAATATTATAATTAATAATCAGGAAAACCTTTCCGTCCAAATCAACACTCTTCTAGAGCCCTTTGCGTCTGAATACAGGAAGTCCAAGGGAATAATGCCATCAACCCCGTCCACTTGATGTCTGGGTCCTTTTTCCACCCCAGGATGATTTACGAATATGCTCCTAAAAGTAGTTCTTATATAACCTCCTACATAGCTTCCTTGATTGAAAATATGAAGAAACTAAATGTGTACAAAAGACAAATCCTACTTACATGTTTTTAAGAAAGCAGATATAAAAACCAGAAATCATTAGTGCTCCTACCATTTTGTTTAGAGTGTAACAGCCAAAACACACAACATGCAATTTTACAAATCCTCAAATGTTATTGTTCTTTGAAGGTTTTCATTAATATCCCCATATTTACTTATAAATGTGACCTATAAATATTTTGAATGTAAAATACCAATGTTAAAGTTCAGTATTATAATAACTTTTGCAATTTGTATTTTTTTTAAATCCTTTTCTACACAGGATCCTATTTGAAGTGGATGACCCCATAATCCTGGGAGGTCACTCGTCACCTGTCAAAATCGTTCATAAACGTTGAGGCAATGACTCCATGTACCCTAATGTTGCTTAATGCAAGCCTGTCTTCCTTATGTACAAAGGAGTCCTCAGTTCCCCCCAAGCCTCCCTACCCCCATTCCCCCCCGACACACACTCACAATCCTTTATTTGGCCAGTCTCTATTTATCCCCCAAGGCTAAACTCACTCTTGACAACCCACTCGTGACATAGAAGAAGCCATCTCTAAATTGGCTTGCCAACTGTCTCTGCTGTCTGTTCCCACAACACTACTTTCCGATATTGACACTGTGAATTGAAATGTGCTGCCTAGGCATCATCCATGGTCTGCTGGCCGGGTCTGGGTGTGCTGGGTGCTGGGTAGGGGTATGTCACCTCCCTCCCCTGGTCAGAACATCCTCCTCCTCCTCGTCGACCTGCAAGTTTAGAAATGTTGTGTATTTCCCTTTGTGCTTCCGGTATCTGTGAGACAGACTGGATTTATAAACGTGTACCTAGACAGAACAGGGCCAGACTGAGATGTGAGGTCAAGAGTCAGGAATAAATACTCTGCGGTGCTATAGCACGGAGTACAGTGTAGTTTCTCGGCATCCTCTCACCTCTTTGAATCTGAAATAGTTCATCACCATCAAGAGAAGGTCCTGAAAACCAACCCCTCCTGATGAAAAAGACTGGGGAATCAGAACGGACTTGCAAGAAAAATGTGTTCCAATGAGGAAAAATTTCAGGTCTTCAGCTCGCCCTAAAAGGGCTTTAATGATATGCAGAAAATTCATTACTGAATGAATCTAAATACTCTATACTCTCAAACGGAGACAATGAACATGCGTTAGTTCCATAAACTCGTTGGAAATGCCGGCAGGATCCAAGCAACCCCCTGTGATTATAACACTGTTGACACACTTTGCCCACTTGATAACAATGCCTGGGGCTGCCCTTGGGGAAGCAGTGGCCAGTAAACCCCAGTGGGCCCATGGCGATAAGAAACGCAGGCAGTGTATCTAAATAGACCAGAAGAAGGGTGGAGGTTTAGAGGGAGGAAAAGACAACGCCCTCAATTACTGAAGCCATCTTCGAACAAGAATTTGACAGTAATAGAGTCTGAATATTTTGTTCAATTTAGCTTGCATGTATGTATATATCACACGTATAAGATTCAGGATGCTGACAGTCGAAAAGAGTTTCAAGCTAGAATCATTAATAACAGTCACATTACTAAGGTATGATTCTAGAAATTTGTATTAGATAACACATACACTTCACCATTTTGCTATATGATTTTAGTGGATCATAATAAGCTCCTATGTTGCTTTTTGCTCACCTGAAATACTCAAACCGTGACACCCTAAAATGTTTACACTTATTGTATTAATTATATGCATCCATACGGCATTATATATTCATTCAATATAAAGTTAATTTAATTAAAATACCACTCGCATCTTCTGCCACACAGAAAAAAAAAAAGAATTCAAAATTTCATTTTAGGAAGAAACATGTGAGTTAAAGCCTTAGGAAACAATTTATATACATTTATTTTCCTCAATATTCTTAGGCTCTCTCTGCAGTCTAAATGTTGTTATATAGGGGCACCTGGGTGGCTCAGTCGGTTAAGCATCCGACTTTGGCTTAGGTCATGATCTCACGGTTTCATGGGTCGAGCCCCGCATTGGGCTCTGTGCTCACAGCTGGGAGCCTGGAGCCTGCTTCGGATTCTGTGTCTCCCTCTCTCTCTGCCCCTCCCCCACTCCTCTCTCTCTCTCTCTCTCTCTCTCTCTCTCTCTCTCTCTCTCAAATAAACATTAAAAAAACTAAATGTTAAATACATTTATATAGTATTTTCTGGGTTGCTAAATTGTTCAAAACCAGCGGCTACTCTAGGAAGAAGTCTGTAACTGATTTTCCTTCACCGGATCTCCTCCATCCTGATCAATGTTGGTAACGCCCTGGGCACACACTGCCTCTAGACTAGTCTCCAGTTAGCCTGGAGACTTCCATTCCCATCTGTAGAAATGTAAGCTTTACCAAGTTCCTACCCAAAATCTAGGGGGTCCCAGCTGCATCCTGTAGTTACTACCTCTGTTTTACACCTTACTATTTCCTTTGTATCGTTTCAATCCTTGACATCTAATTATTAATTCTTTTTTTAAGTTTATTTATTTATTGGCAGGGGAGGGGCAGAGAGAGGGGGAGAGAGAGAATCCCAAGCAGACTCTGCTCTGTCAGCACAGAGCCCGATGTAGAGCTCGAACCCAAGAACTGTGAGATCAGGACCGGAGCAGAAGTCAAGAGTCTGACGCTCAACCGAAAGAGCCACCCAGGTGCCCCTAATTATTAATTCTTAATATCGAATTCTATTGATACAACAACTAGTGTAACTCTGTCTCCTGTCAGGCTGACACACCCACCTCCTCCCGTCCCCTCCATTTACATCGTGAGGTTGGAGGGGGGCTTGATGGCAAATTCTCCCGCCCTTACACCTGTGGGCTGGGGCAGAGGAGAAAGCTCAGCATGTTTCAGCAGGGGCTGAGTTATTACAGAACCAGAAGATTAAAAGCAGGATTATATCAGAGGAGACGTGCTAATGAGTAAGGAAATGAGTAAAAGACATTCAAGAATGAGTAAAGACATTCAAGAAAGTCGTCAAAGCCAAGGCACGAGGCAAACCTTGATGGGCACTGGATGGATCTCATAAAGCCCTGTGCTGCCATGTGTCAGGAACTACAACACCCAGGAAGTTGAGGGATTGAGGTTTTCAAAGACTAGGAAACATTCAGGAGGTCATCCTTCCCCAAGAACTTGTATTTAGGAGGCAGGGAGTACAGAGCGGTGATGCCCAGGATAGGTAGTGTTGGAGTTGAGGAGCCAGGGGAGATCACGGGTGGATATGCCACCACCGTTAGAGAGGACACGGGAGGAAGACTGAGATCCCCGAGGTGGCCCACACCCCACCTAGTTTTTTATTTGTACTTAAGACTGCATACCCTTATTGGTGTGGATGTAGCCTGTATCTTTTGCCTACATCTTTGGGGTCCATCAATCACCACTGCCTTGGGACAAGCTCACTGACTAAAATTAGAAGCCATTAAAAGTTTCGTATCAAGAAGGATAATGCCAAAGGGCAGTGGGTTGGCGCCTGGAAGAGAAGCCAGTCTGTATGTCGTAGGACTTTAAAGACATGATTCCTCAGCACCTATGCTTACAACATTCTGATGTCAGAGCAATGAAATACACACGAGAGCTACAAAGGTATACTCAACATACCACACACAGGATTACGTCATGATATGGGACCAAGAAAGAAAGCAAAGGAGCAAGGACGTGAAAATATCCCATAAAAAGGGTCATGGTGCTCTTAGTGATGTATATCCCACCCAGGACTGTCCATATTCTGAACTTGTACATGAAAAACCGAGTGGGCATCAGGATGCCAGAGGCTTAGTTACAACCAGACATCTCGATGAGGAAGCTGACCCACAGATGGGTGGGTGTGCATGAGCTCTGGTAAGACCACTGCAGCTCTCTTAGAAAAGAGATGCTTTCGGGGCACCTGGGTGGCTCAGTCAGTTGAGTCTCAGACTCTTGATTTCGGCCCAGGTCATGATCTCACGGTTTATGAGTTCAAGCCCCGCGTTGGGCTCTGTGCTGATAATGTGGAACCTGCTTGAGATTCTCTCTCTCTCTCTCTCTCTCTCTCTCTCTCCCCCCCCCCGCCCCTTTCTCCCAATAGCACTCTACTTAAAAAACAAAAAGAAAGAAAGAAAAAAGATGCTTTCTAAACACGCAGAACCAACCCAACAAAGAGAGATACAGAATCATGGGCCGTGTGCCTCTCTGATAACATGTCTTTTCTAAGTGGTCATTTCTAGTCTTCCAAGACTTCAAGTGGGCATCCAGTCCTGGCAGCTATCTGGATCTTTTACTTTCTAAAATAATTCCCACTTGAGTCTATTCTGTGAAATGGATTGCAGTTAGAAATTTTGTTATATAAACAAGTTCCTCAGTAGCTAGTTTTCACCTTTCAAATGGCAGTTATAGGGAGCATTTTTAGTATTTTAATTCTTGAGCTAAACCTCTCTGGTCATAGACATTAGCACCTGTTGTGATTACAGACCATGTTGAACAACCTGGAGAGAAAGGCATTCTTGGTAAGGAAAGAACCTCTCTTTCTCTCTTACTGTCCGTCTGTCTTTCTCTCTCTCTCTTTCTCCCTCAGTAATACTTATCAGGGCCCCAGCTGCAGAAAGAGAGAAAAATTTAAATTGAAGTCTGCTTCAAAAATAGTGCGGATTTCCTGGCACTGGACATCTGAAGTCCCTGAATTGAAACTTTATTGAGAATCAACGTGCTATGGGCCTTTCTGTGATATAAGAGTTAATAGAAAAGCCATCAGGGCTGCCAGAATTTTCATCCAGTAGCAGAGGAAACACCGTCATCACAGAACACGTTTGATGGTTCATAGGAGAGAAAGTTTAAAGTTTATTTCACGACTCCCCATCAAGGAACGTGCATGCTCAGCAGACTACTGGTAATACGAGGGTACTTGGTTCTTGCAGCTACAACATTCCCCAGCTTGCTGGGAGAGAAGACTTAGAAAAACGATGCAAAAAAAAAAAAACCCAACAAAATATAAGCAGGTGAAATCCAGATACATATAAAAGGGATGATACACCATGACCAAGTAGGATTTATACCAGGGATGCAAACAGGCTTAACACGTGAAAAGTGCAAAACACCATATTCATAGTAGAAGCACAAAAAGCAAAAAAACAAAAAACCCACATGACCATTTCAAGAGACGAAGAAGAACATTTGATAAAATCCAACAACATCCTTTGCCAGAAACACAGCAAAACAGGAAGACAAGGGAACTTCCTCAACCTGCTAAAGGGGCATCTACAAAACCCGTGCTAGCATCACACTTAGTGGTGGAAACCAGCAAGTTTTCCCGCAGAGGTCTGAACAAGACAAGGATGCCTGCTCTCACCACTTCTCAACACCGCAATGGAGGTTCTAGCTGGGAAACGACGGTGAAAAGAAATGGAAACCATCCAGACCGGAAAGGAAGAAGTAAACCTATCTCTACGGAAAAGGATGTGATGTCGTGTATAGAAAGCCTGAGCAATTCACACACAAAAATCTATTGCAACTAACAACTGAGTTCAGCAAGTGTGAAGAATACAAGATCAACACACAGAAACCGACTGTTTCCTGTACGCTCATGGATAAATCAAAATAAAAATTTTAAATTCTCTTTACAGTAGCCACAAAAGTCATGACAATACTTAGGAATAAAGTTTTGAAAGTCCAGGATTTATACGCTGAAACCTACAAAACATTTTTTAAAAATTAAGGATCCAAATAAATGGAAAGACATTTCATGCCGATGGGTCAGAATCCATCATCTTAAGATGGAGATATTCTCCAGAATGATACACAAATTCAACACAAACTCTCTTAACATTCTAACTGGATTTGTGAAGAAATTGGCAAGCTAATCATAAAATTTATATGAAAAGGCCAAGGACCCAGACTAGCCAAGACAATCTTGAAAGAAAGGATAATATTGGCAGGCTCACATTTGCCAATCTCAAAACTTACAGAACAGCGACAGTAATCAAAACAACGTGGTACAAGAAGGTACGGCTCAATGGAGTAGTATTCCCTTGCATTTATGGTCAACTGAATTTTGGCAAATGAGGTGCAAATGAGAAAAAGACCAGTTTTTGAACAAAAGAGGCTGGCACAACTTGGCAGCCACACGCAAAAGAATAAGGTTGGACCCTTCTTAAAACCAGACACAAAAATTAATCCAAAATGTATCATAGACATAAATGTAAGACACAAAAATACAGAAGCCTTAGAAGAAAATGCAGGGATACATCTTTGTGGCCTTGGATTAGGCAATTTTTTTTTTTTTAGATATGAAACCAAAAGCACAAGTGCCAAAAAAAAAAAAAAAGGAGATTATTTGGACTACAGCAAAATTTTACACTTTTGTCATCCAGTTGATAACCATCCACAAAATGAAAAGACAACTATATAGGATGGAGAGTATTTGAAAAGCATATGCTTTAAGGGACTGGTATTCAGAATATATAAGGGCATTTACAACTCAATAAAAAGACAACCCAAGTCCTCAAAACCCTTGTTCATGACCACTCATGACCACATTATTCATAACAGCCAAAGAAGGGAACAACAGAAATGCCTATCAACTGATCAATGGAAAAATACAATGTGGTATATCCAAACAAAGGAAGACTAGCCAGTGTAGACAATGGAGTTTTGATGCAGGCTACAGGGCTATATTATAACCTTAAGTTAAGTGAACTGAGCCAGTCACAAAAGGCCACACATACATGATTCCATTTATAAGAAATGTCCAGGAGAAGCAAGAAATCTATAAAGGCAGAAAAATGTATCTGTGGTTGCTTGAGTTAGAGGTAGGTGGGCTGGAATGGGAACTGCCTACTAATAGATACGGGGTTATTTGGGGGGGTAGGTGATGAAAATTTTCTGGAATCAATTGTGAGGATGATTGCATAACTGTGACCATACTACAAATTGTTGAACTGTACACTTTGAAGGGGTGAGTCCTACGGTTTGAGAACTGTATCTTAGTGAAGACGGCAAGAGTTGACTTAGCCATGTCTGTTCATGTTTTACTGTGGCCCGTGACATAAATTCATACACCCTGTTTCATTCACCCAGAGTTCTTCACATTACCACGTGTAGCTTGTAGGCATTCGGACTATCTTTGTGGTTCTCCTTAGTGGTTTTCAGGGAATCAGAAGACATCTTTACATGCTTTTCCATGCCCAGATTTTGTTTTCACATCTTCAAATGTCTACTGGCCATTTTTATTTACAGTTTTTGCTGTATCTCAATGCAGGGAACAAATCAGCCTGGTCCCCTGGGCTGATGCAGTTACTACCCTTTACCAACTGCCCACAAGCAGTCAAGAAACCTTCTTTTCTCCAGGGGACCCGGCTGCAAACTCTGGAGGTAGTATCTGCAATCCCCCTCGCCTTTCATACTCACTCGTCACATGATGTCAAAATTCCCTTGATCCCTCTCTTCATCATCCTTCCCTTTCTCCTGCTGCCACCATCCTGACTCTTTATCTTCTAGCCACAAGGCCAGATTATTTCGTATCCTCCTTATCCTTTCTCCTGCCCATAGTTTCCTTTCACCCAACTCGTATTAAAATGATTACTAAAATATCTTTCTCTGTGGAACCCTTTTGGCTCAAAAATAATTATTTCCCCATTGCCAAGGTTAAATTCAATCTTTTGGCACTGAAATGCCTCCGTAAACTGCCACATCCCATTTTCCCCATGTTAGTTTATAGTTTCCCACATCAACTAGTCTTCTACCTTGGTCAAGTTGTTCCCATTATCTGAGCAAACCTGACAGACTTCAACCCCCACATCTGCAGATAACATTTTGCTTCTGCTTAAAAATTCTCCCTGCCTGTCTCCACTCATATATTTTATATCAAGTTAAGTGTCCATTCCGTTAAATATTTTTCTCATCCGTGTAGTGAGGAGAACCTGAGGTTTAGAAAAATATTTGAATCCCACATCCACCATTTGTGATAACAAAACCACTCTCTGTATTTTTATTTCCTCATGTCTAAAATGAAAATAATATCACCTACTTTAGGGGGGTATCCTGAGAATTAAGTAATATAACGAAGGTGAAAATCCCTGCATGATGCGCAAAATATGTTCAGTACTCAGCAAGTGGCAGGTGTTTTGTTGTCATTATTCTTGTTTTTCACCATCAGAATCAGAACTGTTTTCACTTCCAGACAAAAACATTCTGGATCAAATATGTTAGAGTTCACATTTATCAAATTATGTCATTGGATCTTTTGAAATAAATAAGCCCTTGGTCTACACCAATGTTTCTTACATGATCTGTGTGTGTAAACTTTTTTTTTAATTAATTGTGGAAACATACGTGGTACTGCCACTGAAATCAGGATCTTGAAGAGATACCCGAACTCCCATGTTTTTTGCAACATTATTCACAAGAGCCAATATACGGAAACAACTTAAGTGTTCATCAGCAGGTGAATGAATAAAGAAAACACCACGGACTATCACCCAGTCTTTGCAAGAACACGGCAGGATAGACCTAGAGAACACGATGCTAAGTGAAATAAGCCAGGCACAGAAAGAGATTTACTACGTAATCTCACCTACATGTGGAATCTAAAAGCGTCAAACTCATAAAAGCAGAGAACAGAAAAGTGGTTGACAAGGGCTGGGGGCAGAGGCGAGGGTCAAAGGTACGAAGCTTCAGTTCCACAAGATAAAAAGCTCTGGCTAGCTACTGTCCAGCATGGTGCCTGTGGTTGACAATACTGTTCTGTATACTTAAAATTTGCTAAGAGGGTAGCTCCTATTTTAAGCGTTCTTACTAGACACACGCATACACACACAACGATGGCAATAATAACAAAGAGGGCATGAGGAAACTTTGGGGGGAGATGCATACACCTGTGGCCTTGATTTTGGTGATGGTTTCACAGGGGTACACTTCTCCCCAAACTCACTGAGTTATAGACATGAAGTATCTACAGCTTTTTGCATGTCTATTATACCTCAACAAAGCGGTAAAAGGAAATGTGTGGTCCTGCTCAAGTATGAAGCTCACACCACCCGCAATACACCCTACCTGGTCGACATCCATCCCATGAATCCCCCGAGCAGGCAGCCGGATGTTGCAGCAACGCCACATTGGTCTACACACTTCTAAGGACGTCCTGTCAATGCCTGTACTTGATATAGAACAGCACTGGGTCACATAGGCATGCCAAAATACTATCACAGTTGCCTATGAAGCCATTTTTTTTCCAACGTTTATTTATTTTTGGGACAGAGAGAGACAGAGCATGAACGGGGGAGGGGCAGAGAGAGAGGGAGACACAGAATCGGAAACAGGCTCCAGGCTCTGAGCCATCAGCCCAGAGCCCGACGCGGGGCTCGAACTCACGGACCGCGAGATCGTGACCTGGCTGAAGTCGGACGCTTAACCGACTGCGCCACCCAGGCGCCCCTGAAGCCATTTTTATGTTACTTTTTTTTTTCTTTATTTTTTATTTTTGAGAGAGAGAGAGAGAGAGCAAACACGAGTGGGGGAGGGGCAGACAGAGAGGGAGACACAGAACCCAGAGCAGGCCCCGGGCTGCAAGATGTCAGCACAGAACCTGACGCGGGGCCCGAACCCACAAACCGTGAGATCATGACCTGAGCCGAAATCAGACGCTTAACGGACTGAGCCACCCAGGCGCCCCTATGAAGCCATTTTTAAATGCAAGTACCCTAAGCGGTATACATAGTAAGTTTCCTAGAAATGGAGCTCATCAATAAATCGTGAGACGCTTAACGTCAACGTCAATGGTGTTCCAGTGTGCGCTGTAGCAGTGATTTTAAAATGGATAATGCCTGTTTCTCCACTTCCTGCCTTTTCTTATGTCCTCTGACAGCTAGGTACCTTCCGTGGGAAAGCTTCCTTGGGCAGGTAAAACCTGAAGGTCTAGTTGATTACGGAGTCGATATTCCGTGCACTAGTCACACACTGAGGGCGTGAGGTTGTATCTAGAAATACTTTCCTTGTCTCCTGAGTTCCCGTTTTGAATAGGCTTACTATCTTCACACAAGAACGTGCACCATTACTCCAGAAGTGACTTTGCGCCAGAAGATTTGTTTGATTTACTTGCTTGTGGGGCTTGTCGTGTTTGGCTATTTCCTGGACACAATTTTCCAGGAGTATGGGTGTCCGCAGCCCTCCACTGGTTTACACGTAGGCAACAGGTAACACCGCCTGCACAGGAATGGATACTTGTGTGGCTGAGTTCAAAGGACCATCTCATCTACCCCATCATGTTAGGGTGCTAGCGCTTCCAAATAAATATCAGGGTACGAACAGCTTGGGGTCACAAAACAAAAAGAAACACATTGCACCATACCTCAGCCCAGTCTCAGTTCAAACTATCTGTACCCTTTCATAAGAAACATCCGCGGATCCACATGCTGCGACTATTAGAAAGTCATAAAAGCATTCAGGCAGCGCTGCTCTGGTTTAGAGAGCTCTGCTTCTCCTCCCAAGGAGAAATGCATTGTCAGCAAGCATTTTGCCAGGATCTGGCAAACGTTGCCCTTGGAAGTCTATGCCAAGAGAATAAGAGAGAGCAAATATTGGTTTCTGTTATGTAAACAAGGTATGCCCTTCTGTTCTCCAAGCTGAACTAACGGGAAGGTAGACCACTCTTAGCATGCACAGGCCCCTGGTACGAGACGGGCTCTAACTTCACAGTGATTATTCCTTACAAATACATCTGGTGAACAGAAACTATAGAAACTACACTGCATATCAGACAGA
Source organism: Lynx canadensis (assembly GCF_007474595.2). Taxonomy (NCBI): domain Eukaryota; kingdom Metazoa; phylum Chordata; class Mammalia; order Carnivora; family Felidae; genus Lynx; species Lynx canadensis. Next base: position 78,748,568 of record NC_044303.2, on the reverse strand, counting down.
GGTAGGGCAGTACCTGCCACATCACAGATAGAACCTTCTCCTCCCTCCAGTGTTTTCAGTAACCTCACGGGATAGACAAAGCCTAGTGTAGGCATTATAAGTAAGACAAGAAAGGAAGCAAATCACATCCATTATATCAGATTACTTTAAATAAACCACTTATTATAAAGGATTACAACAATCAAGGCTTCCTACCTAGAATAATACTGTATAATGACTGCATGCTGAAAATGAGTTCTGAACACGATAATATATCATGGGAATAAATTATTTTCATAAGGCCTGACCACAGGCTGCATAAATATCTTTTAATGTTTATTTTTGAGAGAGAGAGAGAGACAGGGCATGAGTGGAGGAGGAGCAGAGGCAGAGAGGGAGACACAGAATCTGAAACAGGCTCCAGGCTCTGAGCTGTCAGCACGGAGTCCGATGTGGGGCTCGAACTCCAGAACGTTGAGATCATGACCTGAGCCAAAATCAAACACTCAACTGACTGAGCCACCAAGGTGCCCCAGGCTGCTTAAATATTAAAATATTAAAACTTGTTTACCTTTTTTTTTATTTTTTAAGGTTTATATCTGAGAGAGACAGAGTGTGAGGGGGGGAGAGACTGAGAGAGAGGAAGACACAGAATCTGAAGCAGGCTCCAGGCCCTGAGCTGTCAGCACAGAGCCTGACGTGGGGCTTGAACTCACAAACCGCGAGATCATGACCTAAGCCGACGTTGGACCCTTAATCGACTAAGCCACCCAGGTGCCCCAAGACTCGTTTAATTTTTGATTGATGTGTACTACTGATGATATTTTGCACTATTTTCAAATACCGTTTTACTAGAATATCCAAACTAAGTCTTTAATACCATATTCATCGTGCCTATGTAACTAAAAATGCAGTTTCCTCCCAGAAATTTCATCCTGAGAAATTTGGCTTGAGCGTATTCCTGAGTACAACTGAATCAATTTCACACTTACTCACCTCCCTGTCTCTGGGAGGTGGTCCATTCATTGGTTTGCCATCGCCATGGCAACTGTGCATCATGGTAACAGGCCAGCCAAGCTCTGCTGTTCACGTCCCAGCGTATAGCGAACTGCCTCATGCAAACAGAAACCCTGCACCTTTGCAGACGAGCCTTTCTACTCATTCTTCGCCTGATATTTTAACCTTGATGTTTTAATTCCAATTCAACACTAGAAAAGCAAATCTGAGATTAATTTTTGATTGCGAATCGTGATGAGTTTGGCGGTACAACACCTTGGTTTCTCTCATAGAATCTTCCTGGTATAGTGACAGATGTCTGTATTCGTTTCTTAGAGCTGCCACAACAACGTACCACAAACAAAGTGGTTTAAAACAACACAAAACTAGTGTCTCAGGGTTCTGGAGGCCAGGAGTCCAGAATCAAGGTGTGGGCTCGGCCATGCTCTAGGGACAATCTGTTCCATGCCTTCCCCTCTGCTGGCGGCTGTCACCAATCACTGGCAATTCTTGGTTTGTAGCTGTACTTCCTCTGCCATCACACGGCTGTCTTCTCTCTGTGCCCAAGTCTGTGTCTGTGTCCCCAGGAAGGACACCAGTCCAATTGGATTCTGGCTGCTCCAAGAACCGATCTTAACTAAGTATTTCTGCAAAAACCCTATCTCCAAATAAAGTCACCTTCCGAGGTATGGGGGTTAGGACTTCAACACTGCTATTGAGGGAATACGTATACAAAATGAAGAAGAATCAAACGTCTCACGGGCGCACTGTGTCATTCATCTGTGAGGAGGGGCTGCCGCAGGCACATGGTGGGCTCAGAACAGTGGTGGTCGAGCAGGAGCCGAGGGACAAGCTGGGACACGCGCCTCGGAGTTAGCGCTGCTCTGTCATTCATCCCTGCACTCGGGGTATGGCCAGGGGCCTCCAGCAGGTCCCCCATCGCTGTGGGGGAGCATCAGGAACAAGAGGGAGGGGCCAGCTCTGCCAGGGGGCCCAGGGGCACCTGCATTCCGAGGAAGCTGGGTGGGTGGATGACCTCGGCCGCACGACAAGGATGCCTCCCTTGTGGCCACAGCGTTTCACACAGATGTCATCCGCAAACACTTCACAGAGCCTCCGCCCCGCACTTCTCTCCACAGCTACAGATCTTGTGCGAGAAGACCCCGGCTGAGAGCCACTCGCTCAGGGGACCCGGGTGGCAGGCAGCAGCTTCGCCGTGGACTCAAGAGCGCACCGCACAGGAAGCCCCACTCACGCTCCCAAATGGGAGAGGCCGGAGAGCAGGAGGCAATTCAAGCTCTTGGTGGAAAACGGTTTTTCCACAATGGGTTTTTTTTTTTTTTTTTTTTTACTGCAAAACTCCTAATATTTGGAATCCTTTTATAAAATTAAAAATGAGATTTTAATAAAAGAGTACCTTAATTACTGTCAAAGGATGCTTACTGTTGGTGCCTTAACTCAATCTAACATGTAGCCCCACTGTGCAATGACGTATGGGCATATATGCACGTACATCTATCATCTACCTCTTTACCTCCCTACCAATTCATATCTACATATATATGTGAATATATATGTATATATGTTGTACAAATATATGTACAAATGCTTTTTGTTACTATGTAACAATAAAATTAGAGAAAATGCACATGCGGTCCCTGAGTTTCTATTTGCATAATCCCCTTCGCCTTTCTAAGTGCTAAGTACGCATTCCAACTCTTTCTTTTGAATAACTTATTTACCTATTTTCATCCAGTCCATTTGTACAATTGAAAATTTTGCTTCTCTTCTAAGGTTGTAGAGTAAACATGCCATTTCCCACTTTGAGCTAGAAATCAACAGCAATCGTCCCCAGCTTCCAGTAAACCATGGTGGCTTTGTTCATAGTGTGGTTTTGATACAAACTTAGTGGGTAGTAACTGGCATTATTTCTAGACTTGAAACTATCAGAGTCTATCTCGTATGGTTAACAAACGCTGTTCAGGAAACTTTTGCTTCAATTATAATTTATAGTTATGTCTCAGTTATAAATTGTGTGTGTGTGTGTGTGTGTGTTTCTGTGTGCGTGGTGTATAAATATGCTTGGCTTAGCATTCCTTCAGGGAACGTTCTCATTCTGCTTGTTACACTGGCCAACGTAATGTGAGTTCAGTTTACCCGTGTGCCTGTGACTCCCTTTGTCCCCTTACAGAGTTATAGTGCATGAGTACTTGATGAAAACTTGTTGAAGGATTGGAAAAAATGAATAATTGGCTTAAGGAATACACACAGATCCAAACATTTCATGATCTTCTTTTAAGAAGCACCTGTTAATGAACAATTACTTAATAAACACCTGCTAGGTGTTCAATGCCAGCAAATAAAAATAAATGCACGGATTAGATTTCTGTGTGGTCTGAGAACTTTGCATTTGTTAGATACCATCCAGCTCTCTAACACATTCATGAGAGACCATCACCGAAAGAGGGAGTGGAAACGCTCCACTTTTGGATGAAAGATGATAAATGTAGATTTGATTTGGGAAGCTAGTATAATCTGGAAAAACGAACCTCCAGCCCACAAGCACCACTCACTAGACAGTAATGAGAACATGATTCGTACTCAGTTAAGATGGTTGGAAGAGTGAAATCAGAATTGTGAACCAAAACCATAAAGGTGGCAACTCGAGGCAAAAGCAGGCCGAACACTCCGAGACAGGTATTTATAGAAAAGTTTGTGAGCTGAGCGCTGACCTCAGGTTTCTGCCTTGGGTTGAAAAACAACCAAAGAAATGACCCAAAAGGCCAAGAAAGGAAAAAAAAAATTTAAGATGGTCAGAGACACAGGAGAGTATCACAGAAGCCAGACCAGAAGAATTTCAAGAAGGACAGGTATTATTGCCATGGTAGACCATTTCGGTTATTGTTGGCAAGTCAACACAGCATTGATGTGGGGGATCCGTGAACAGCATATAGAATAAGGAGAGATTATTTGCGCCCAAATGCAGAGAACCCTCCCCAAGGGGCTTCACAGGGCCCATCAAAGAAAAGCCAGTGCTGCTGCAATCCCGGGAGAGCACAGCGGCTTTGGCAGTGTGCCGGCCGTGGGGCAACTCCAGGTCAGAACCAGCACCAAGAGATGCACTTTGAAACCACTTCTCACCTCTGTCCCCGGACCCCAGTGTCGCCAGCAGCAGAGCACGTGAGGAAGGAGAGGAGGACAGACACACAGCACACCCCACGGGGCGGCCTAGAAGACTGTGCGATGGGCACACGGAGGGTGGGGGAGGCACTACCATGAAGTGGAACCAGAATGTGTGCAACTGGGGGTGGAAACAAAACTACACACATGCTACACACACACTGTCGTCAACACCATCCCCTCCCCTTCCCGCCGTGGGAACAGCGCAGCCCAGAACACCCACAGATAAAACACAAGATCTTCCCCCAAAGTGTTTCCCAGGGTAATGAGAGCGAATGGAACAGTACGTGTGCACTTAGGGTAAACTAGGGTCAAAGACCATGACCAGTGTAGACAAAGGCTCCCTCTAAGGGCTTCTGATCCAGACTGGTAGGCTCACGGAAGCTTCCTGGGGAGGAGAAGCAAGGACCAGTCCCTGAAGGGTGAATGAAAACACCTGGCTGGCTCAGTCGGCAGAAGGGTCGACCCTTGATCTTGGGCTCCTGAGTGCAACCCCGTGTTGGGTGTGGAGACTACTTAAAATAAAATTTTAAAAAACTTAACGACAAAGCAATGGCAAGGGGGGAGGAGGCTGGGCCATGGGGCACAGCCGGTGTCCAGCTGCCACACAGGTGAGCACTGGACATTGTGCATTTGAGAGCGTGTTTCACATTTCATTCTGCTGTAAGGACGAGATACACAACCGGGCCGGATGGACGCTTGAAAAGCATTCAGAGTGAACTGTTGGTAAGCTGGTAGTGTGTGAGGCGAAGGCAGCAAGCACCTGATCTCCTAAGTGCAGGTACGGGGCTCAGAGGAAGCCAGGCAGAACGGAGACGAGAGTGAGCAAGCCGTGAGACAGGCCAAAGACAGATGGAATAAATAAAAATAAAATATGCTCCAGCAAACAAGACTGTGTCTCTAGGTGGCAACGACGGCAGAACTAAGCCATTAACTTGTCACTTCCGGGCTGACAGCTCTGTCATCCAAATGTGGTCACCCACTGGTGACACGTGGTGCTGGCCCCACATGTGCTTGACCCAAGGAAAGTGACAGCAGCCTAACGAACAAGCGACAGCTGTAGCCAGATGGCCGTGCTCTCCAATTCAGGAAGCACGTGGCATTGACCCAGGACACCTTCTACCCCTGGGCTGCTGGACTAAACCTCACTCTGGATCCTCATAACCGCATCAGCAGTGTCCTAGGACTCAAACAGTATAGGCTTCTGCCTCCTTGCGTTCTCTCCTTAGACATCAACTCAGTCAAATTTTCCCTTGCTCTTTGTGTGTGTTTCAAACTGAGTCGGGAAACAGAATGATACAGGCATTTTACTGTAGTGCATGAGCTCTTTTGTTCTGCCATCTTGGGGACCCGCTGGCTGGTATGGCCCTTGGAAGCAAGGGCTTCCTTGCTTTAGAATCATTCCCCACACAACAATAGCCACGAGGAAAGCACAGGAAATGTGGTGTGGTTAGAATGACAGACGATACTTGTGGAGTCATGAGAGTGAGGTGGAGAAAAATAGTCAGGGGTCAAATCATAAAAGGCCTTTCCTTCAAAGCTTAGGGGTGAAGAAGGAATTCATCCCCTAGGCAATGCAGAATCACGGGAAGATGTACAGAGCAAAAAAAAAAAAAAATAGTAGGATGTGTGGGAAAATTCTGGACTAACTATGGAGAACGCACTGGGGGGAGCCAGACTAGAAGACAGTACTGCTCAATTCCAGAGGGAAATGAGGAAGACTTGAGTGAGAGTCTCAACCAGAGGACTGATGAGAAGGAAATAGTCAAGAGCCAGCAAAGTGGGCAAGACCGGGTGACAAGAGAATTAAGAAGGAGGCACTGGAGTTAGAGCCAGGTAGGGCCGGCCACTCATACATGGGACAAAGGGGCAGAAGGCGGGGGGTGGGCCATGAGTTCAATCTCAGACCAAGGCAGCTGGCCACAGAAAGGGGTCTACTAGATGGTTGGGCAGAGGAGTCAAAAACAGGAGACAGATGTGGCTGAAGACCAAGGAAAGGAAATTTCCAGGTATGATTTGCAAGATGAAGCAAGGGAAAAGATGAAATTACTCCAGGGGATTGTGCGGAGTGAAAACAGATAAAGACGGATTCTATGAAATCCCAATATTAAAAAAAAAAAAAAAAAAGAATGGATAAAAATGAGTGTGTGAAGGAAAGCGAGGAGGACGTGATCATCAAGGTGTCGATGTGATTTCGATATTACAAAAGGCAAGGAAGAAGCTTCCGTAAAAAGACACAGGCACGATGCCCAGTACCAACGCATAATTAGTTTTTATCAAATGCCTAAGATATCAGGTGCATTTTCAGCCATGCATTATTCCTGTGGAAAGAGTATTTCTCTTTGAGATGCATTCTCAGAGAGCAAGTTAAGAGGCAAAGAGGAAAAGAGAAGAATAATGCAATGCTTTCTCCCCAATGCAGTAATGCATTTTCAAAGCATTAGCAGGGAGGGATCCGATGAATGTGTTTTAATTGGAAAAGCATATTTGGAAGAAAGGCAGAGCTCAGGGAAGGATAATGAAATAAAGACAAACAATGATCGTTACTTTCCTCTTTCAATCTGGTTCATTTCTATTACAGACCCACAGACATTATGACTTGAATAATCTCAACGTGCTATAAACGATTCCCTATTATTTGCCTTAGTTAAAAGTCACGGTGGAACACACCCGGCAAATGTGACATTGCCAGCTTGCTTTTCTATTTCAAACTCTGTTTGTACTCTAGCAGGTGAGAGGAAAGCTATTTTTCTACTTTCTTTAAGGAACAAAAGACCCCATCTTTAGGTCCAAGGTGTTAAGTCGAAGTAAAGTGTCGGTATCACTTGGCGACTCATTTTCTAATATTATTGAGCACACACACGCTCTGTGTCTTTACCCACAGGCGATATTTGAGTTCAAAGCTCGGGGTTCAGTGGGGCTGGACGACCAGGCAACTGCAAAGACTCTGTTCTTTCTGAGAGCCCTGTGCACAGCTGCCAGGGGGCTGACCCTGCTGGAAAGAGCAGCCCAGCAGCTCTGGGGCTCAGCAGATGGGGGAGGGGCCGTGTCGCCAGTGGCTAACCGGCCCCCAGGCCTGCTGTCGCCCCTCGTTGCTCACACGCTCCACCTCTCCCTGCCCACTGGCAATCTAAGCCGTGGGGGCCCAAAGGCAGTGAGCTGGCCCGCCAGCCAGCTGGCCCTGTCACCGTCATGGATGTGGACCAGAGCTGGATCCGGCTCCAGCCGTGCGGGCGATCACCGAAGACAGAAGCCCAGACTATCCAGCCCACGGAGGGGCCAGAGAGCCTGCACCCAAGTCCACTGCAGGGAATCTGGGCACACGGTTTCCCCTTCTGCTTGGCGTTATTGCCAAAATCAGCTATTTTTCAAATTTGTTAAGATGTTTGTTTGTTTTTTTTCCAGACTTATTTTTTAGAGCAGTTTTAGGTGCACAGTAAAGTTGGGGGGAAGGAACAGAGGTTCCCCATATCCGCCCCCCGCCTCCACGGTGCACAGGTTACCCCATTATCAACAGCTCCCTCCACAGTGGTACATTGGTTACAGTTGATCAACCCGCACTGACACACCATCATCACCCAGAGTCCATAGTTCATATTAAGTTCACTCTTGGTGTTGTCCATTCTGCGGGTGTGGACAGATGGACGGTGACCTGTGTCCACCATTACAGTACCACACAGAGCCCTTTCACTGCCCCCCCAATCCTCCATGATCCGCCTACTCATCCCTTCTCCCTGCCCCTCCTCCCCCTGCCAACCCTTAGCAACCACCCGTCTTTTGACTGTCTCCATACTACTGCCTTTTCCAGAATGTCACAGAGTTGGACCCCTACGGTACATGGCCTTTTCAGATTGACTTCTTTCACTTAGTCCTCTGCATACCTTTTCATGATTTCATAGCTCGTTTCTTTTCAGCACCGAGTAACTGTCCATTGCCTGGACGTGCCACAGTTTATTTCCCCATGTGCCTACTGGAGGACACCTTGGTTGCTTCCAAGTGTTGGCCACTATGAATAAAGCTGCTACAAACATCCACGTGCAGGTTTTCGTGACACGTTTGGGTAAACAGCAAGGAGCACAAAGGCTGGATCCTGTGGGAAGAGACAGTCTGGTTTTGTAAGAAACCACTAAACCATCTTCCAAGGAGGCTGCACAAGTTTGCGTTCCCACCAGCCATGAATGAGAGTTCCTGTTGCTCTGCGGGCTGATATTTCTTAACCCTGAATCACTTTCTGATGCCTCCCGGTGTCCTGGGAGTGGTATTGTTTGTTTGGTTTTTTCTTTCCACAGTGTTTTAAATTGTTTCCGTTATTTCAATCTTCTAAAAGTTGGATCCCAGACATCTACCAATGCCAGCCCTCCCCCCTCCCCACAGACACCACACACTAACGCAATGCTCCAATGTTCTTTGTCTTCCTAAGACTGATGTCCCCTCATGCACTTGACATAAAGTGCAATATGCCCCTTCACATGCTCCATTCTGTCAGTCATTGCTGACACATCAAATATTCACTCTCTCCTCTACATGTTTTGTATTGATTCCTCATTGCCACTCTAAGAAATTCCTACAAATTTACAACAAAAATTTATTATTTTATAGTTCGGGTATTGAGAGGTCCAAAATGGGTTTTCACTGGGGGGGCGGGGGGGACTCCACCTGTCAGTAGTACTGTATTCATTCTTTTTCTTTTTTTTAATTTTTTTAATGTTTATTTATTTTTGAGAGGTGGGGAGGGGCAGAGAGAGAGGGAGACCCAGAATCCGAAGCAGGCTCCAGGCTCTGAGCTGTCCATGCAGAGCCTGACACGGGGCTCGAACTCACGAACCATGGTCTCACGCCTTAAGCTGAAGTCGGACGCTCAAACAACTGAGCCATGCAGGCGCCCCGGTACTGTGTTCATTCTAAAGGACCCGGAGGAAAATCTGCCCCCTTGCTTCTCCAGCTTCTAGAGGCCGTCTGCATTTCTTGATTTCTGGCCCCTTTTCCATTTTCAAAACCAGCGGGGCACCGTCTTCAAATCTCTCACTCACTCTGACACTCTTGCTTCTTTTTATAAAGACCTTTGGATTATAATGGAACCACCCACATAATCCAAGATCTCCAGATCCTTAATTTACCCACATCTGCAAGGGACGTATTTGCAGGTTCTGGGATTAAGACATGGATATGTCCTTGGGGGAGCATTTTTCTGCTTGCCTCATCTGGGACTCTAGCCACCAATAAGGCACTGCCGTGATACATATATGAGATATACATATACATGATTTTTTCAGAATCATGAGAACGAAGCCCAGAATTCAAGTTGGAAAGAGGCATGGCAGGGTAGTCAGACCTTTTTGGATAATGGGATACACACCTTGATTGTCAATGGGTGAGGAATAATCAATTGCATAATGGGTAGGATCGATGGTAGAGAAAGTGCAGGGGGGAGGGAAGCCAGACAGAAGATCGGCCGGTGGCTACTTGCTCTCTTTTCGTTGCAGAGTAAGGAAGGTGGGATCGAAGGAGAATGGAGAGTCGCCAAAGGCTTGAGGCAGGAGAATGATCTGTCCTTAGAGTCAATTATTGTGACAGCTAAGTGGTGGGTGGATGTGAAACCAAGACAGAAGAAGTAGCTGGGGGCCTCTGCCTCGTTGAGGTACAAGATAGAGGTCTGACCTGAGGCGGTCACGGGTAGAGTGAGGAGCCGTGTGGAAGCACCCGTCTGCTAGGAAGCTTCCAGCATGAAGCCAGGGCACCCAACGGGAGAAATGGCCCCAGGCGGAGGCCAAGGAGAGGGGTGTGAACTGTTCAGGGACCGCTGTATGACTCTCGTCAGTCTCAAGTCCAGGCGAATGAGGACAGGGCTGGCGACAAAGATTAAAGACCCTGATCGTCAGGGCACCGGATTGGCTCAGTCGGTTAAGTGTCCGACTCTTGATTTCTGCACAGGTCATGATCTCACGGTTTGTGGGATCGAGCCCCACATCAGCCTCCGTGCTGAAAGTGTGGAGTCTGCTTGGGATTCTGTGTCTCCCTCTCTCTCTGCTCCTCCCCTGCTTGTACACAACTCTCTCTCTCTCTCAAAATAAATAAACTTTAGAAAAATAATAAAAATAAAGCCCCAGATCATACCGGATATTTCATAGAGGTTCCCTGCATTGTGTTCAGAAGCACATGGGCCACACCGGACCCTCTGCTCTCACGTGTGTGGTTTCAGGCACACAACGCACACCCCCTTTTCCCGGACACCCAGGTGAGACTCTGGTTCCATGGAAAAGTTGCCAGGCCCATCTGTTCGTGGTTAAATTCAAACTTGCCTTCTCTCTATGCCTTCCCGCCTAGGCTTTCCCTGCACCTTCAGCCTGTCCAGGCAGCTCTCATTTGAAAAGCTCGTATCACGGACAAAATCATCAGTGATGTGACCCATACGTTTACCATGATATATCGCCTGTTCAGAATCAAAATGCCTCTCCTATCGGCCTCTCTTATCACAGAATCAACAGCAGCGTCTCTTCATTGAGTGTATTTTATTTTATTTTATTTTATTTCCAGGAATTTCCCTCCGTGTGGAGGGAATTATGTCGGGTACTGAGAATATAAAGAGGCACAACAAACACATGTTTCTGAGTTGATTCATGAGAGTCAAGAGTCAATCTCAAGATTTTCAGAAGACAAAGCACCCACTAATTTTAGAAGTAAGACAATTAGTTGCCCTTGCTTACGTTATTAAGCCACCACTAAGCATAAGGAGGTGTTTGGAAATCTGCCTGGGAAAGGGATCTAGGGTGTGTGGCACTGTGTTTTGTCTTGCTGGGATTTTTTTTTTTTTTCTTCAGGAACACAGAGACAGGAGGCCTGCCCTCTGGGGTCACTGTGAGAATTAACTGAGGTAACATCCCGAGAATCATCTGACCCCCGGCAGGCTCTCAATTTAAGCCAGTTTCTCTTTGTTTTGTGTAAACACCCAGCTCGCTGGATCAGACAGAAAATGCAAACGCTTTCCGAGGCCAGAACCGATGAGCGATTAGTGCAAGAATCCAGGCGAAGGGTCACACAAGAGGAGACGTCAGGGCTGCGACGTACGTGCCTGGGCCACCCGCAGGAAGCACCTGGTGGCATGTGGTCACGCACCTGGGGCGGGGGGAGGCTTGGGGCCACCAGCTCCGCCAGCCTACCCAGGGAAGTCGGGGAGATCACCGGCTTCATGCGGGGACCACCTACCTAGAAAAGACATATATGCACCTCGTTCAGGGAAGGATCAAAGACGTCTGCCGAATTTGCCATAAGTTACCAGTCTGCAATTTCTGCTCTAGAATTTATTTGCTCAAGGTTAATTATAATAAACTTCCCTTAAATATAAGTAAAGACCAATTGTGGAGATACCTAAGACCCCGCCCGAAGGTAGGGGTGTGCTCGGGAGGGGTGGCAGGGAGGGAGGAAGCTGATGTGTACTTTCTTTTATGGATGCCACGAGTACAGCTGCAGTATTTATTGCGTGCCATGGGCTGTGAACAGCACTGGGGATCCAACACTGAACAAAACAAGTTCTCCCTTCAGACTATAATTTTTAGGGAGAGAAATAGATAATAAAGAAATGTACCGTGTTTCAGAATTATAGAAAAAAAGTGTTTCACAAAGGTGTGAATGCCCATATATGTATACATATATATACATACATATATATAACATATATATATACATATATATACACACACATATATAACAACAAATTTCCAAAACCTATATGAGGAAAATTGTAACACACTCCCGGAAGACATAAAAGTAAGCCTGAACAGATGGGGATACATGCCATGTTCCGGGAATTTCAGTATTGTAAATACTCTCTAGCATTAAAATAGCATTTTAAAAAAAGCATAAAAATGTACAGGTTTAGATACTATAAATTATATGAAATGATAAGAGAAAGTACTATGGCATTAAAAGATTACACGAAATATAATTCACCATGAGTTAGCTTATGCCTCAAAATATAAACGAACTTTTCAAGGTCTTCTTGGACAAAAGAAATTTTTTTTATATGCTAAACGTTTTTAAGGTAAATCGATGAGCTAAAATTCATAATTAGATTATGCAGTAGTTATTTTTTTATTAACAGCTATAAAACTCCTGATTGATATAAGCCCAGAAAGACATATCAAAATTTATAACCATACATGTTAGGCAATATTAATCTCTGAAAAGGAGCACAGACTTCACCAGCAAGACTGGAAATCTGCGTGAGGAGAATGTAAAATCTGACCAAACAAAAACCAGTTGACAGCAAATAAATTGCAACCAATAAGTAATCATCATACCTTATCATTTAATCTTGGCAAGAAAAAAAGACAGATATTCTGGACCATTCCTAGCCAACAAAAAAACCATTTAAAACCCTGATTTCTATTATAAGGTGTACTTGGCATTGGGATGTACTGTCATGGTGTCACAGTTATTCTGATTGATTACCCTCTTTACCATTTTCTCCTAAACGAAATGACTCACCGTTGATAAAGTGCATGTATGTGCGCATTCGCACACGTGCGCGCACACGCAAACATCATATTCACCCATCCCCAACAGCCCCGTGTAACTTGTGGAAATAACAAGGACACAATTTAGTCTTTTTAAAATTTGTACTGGAAAAAGACAGATTCTTAAATTTTTCTCATTTTTAAGTGATACAGTGATAGGGAATGAAAATGAAGCACAATTATAGCATCGATTAAAGTGTAAACAAAGTTCCTATATGGTAAGAAAGACATGTGCAGCTCTCCACAGACACAGACACACAGCCAGGTTCCCTTTGTCTAATATCCCTTAAGTCAGGCGTGGAACCACATCAGGGGCGGTGAGCAGGATATTTGTAAATGTCAGGCAACTTTTCTTTCCCGCACGGCCGTAGTTTTCTATATAGAACACGATCTCTTCCCTAATAATTTCTTTTTCTTTCTTTTTCACCTGATGGGAGTGTTTCAACACACAAAAGTCAACTAAGGGGAAGAGAGACCACACGGTACATTAGTAAATCTCTGATTGCTATAGGGAATGCTGCTGCCGTCAGCGCCTCTGCACCGTGATGTGGAACAGGGCCTTGGAGACTGCGCCAAGGAGGGCCACCTGTGTCAGGATTCCTTGCCCGTGTTGTTCTACAAACTCGTGCAAGTGCACCTAGAGACTCGATTTGCTACTTTTGAACCTGAAAGACCGGTGAGCAGTTGAAGCGAGAGTATTTATGAAGATCCTGCCATCGGCAGCAGTACTGCCGGCACCACCACTATGCCATCGCCATCGTCATCACCACCATCACCACCAGTGCCTGTAGTATCAACACCATCCTGCCACCACCATCATCATCACCACCATCACCATCACCAGTACCACTACCATCATCATCATCATCATCATCACCACCATTGCCTGTATCATCACCACCACTATGCCATCGCCATCGTCATCACCACCATCACCATCATCATCACCACCATCACCATCACCGTCACCACTACCATCATCATCATCATCATCATCACCACCACCATCACCACCGGTGCCTGTATTATCAACACCATCCTGCCACCACCATCATCATCACCACCATCACCATCACCGTCACCACTACCATCATCATCATCATCATCACCACCACTGCCTGTATTATCAACACCACCATCTCTACCAGTGTCTGTATTATCAACACCACCATGCCATCACCATCATCGCCACCACCATCACCGCCATCAGCCCCACCAACATCATTATATCTGCACTAATGGATGTGGCCGCAGCATTACAGCATGGTACACTTGTGAGCTGATTTTTGTCACTGGGATACCTTGCTTGTCCTCCAAACAAGCTTGGGAAGTAAGCCACAACTTTTCTAAAGGACTACACCTGTTTCATATGCGAAGAAAAGTTGGATTCAGACAAGTGAAGACATTTAGGGACTTGCCCAACACCTTCTATCTGAAGGTCACGAATCAGCTCTTTCACCCAGACCTTCTGGGGACTCCGCGCTCTTTCCTCAAAACCACAAGGTCCCTTGGAAAGTACAAATGAAGTAGTATCTGAACTACAAGGTCCAGTGACAAGTTCGAAAGAATGATCCAGATTAGGGGCGCCTGGGTGGCTCAGTCGGTTAAGCGTCCGACTTCGGCTCAGGTCATGATCTTGCGGTCCGTGAGTTCGAGCCCCGCGTCGGGCTCTGTGCAGACAGCTCAGAGCCTGGAGCCTGTTTCAGATTCTGTGTCTCCCTCTCTCTCTGCCCCTCCCCTGCTCATGCTCTGTCTCTCTCTCTGTCTCAGAAATAAACATTAAAAAATTTTAAAAAAAAAAAGAATGATCTAGATTAGAAAAGGAGGGTGGGACTGCCCTCGTGACTCCATCTGCACACTGCAGATTTCTACTTATTTCAATTCCAGGTTTAGTCCAAACCCTGCTCATCCAGTCTTAAGTGATCTCAGCCACCTGGCATTTGTATAGCAACCGCTAGACAACCGGTGCCTAACTCCAGCATGGTGCACCCCTTGATGCATACAATTTACCTATTTTATTGACAGACACTGTAACCCTACTTCTTGTACACCATGTTGCTCCTGGAAATGACCCGATAAAGATCCAGGGAACGACTAGCTAACGATCCAGAAAGGTTTACTCTTGGGTTTAAGGAATACTATGTGGTAGCCATCTTGCAACAGCCCCGAGAGTCAATGGTACACATCTCTCCCCAACTCTGTGTTCAGGAACATCATGTTGGTAGCTTGGAACCAGCCATGGGGGAAGTAAACATCCCTCAGAAACCAGGAAATGCTACCATCAGGGTTCCTTCTCCCCAGTCAGTTGTTGAGCGTCATGCATACGACTGCTTGCAGTCACGGGTAAACTGGCAGGGAGCTCGGGGCTCACCAGTCCTGCATTTTCTTCAGAGTCCTCGTCTGAGCTTACTAAGTGACTCTGGGCCAGCTCTGACTTCTGTTCTCTGACTTTATCCTGAAGGAGGGATAACAGCTACCACTTACCAAACTCACTCAGGGCTCTTTCTTGAGTGATCTAAAAGTCAGTTCTGAAACGTGTTCTACAAACACAAAACTCCATTATTTTGATCATACCGAGAAACAAGCATGAGGTGGGAGTGGATACACCTCCATCGGGCGTCTGTTTGTATCAGTGTTGTACTGGGAGGAATGGAGTCCACGCCATCTTGTACAGTGAAGCTTCCCCGGGGCTTAGTTATCAGTCCAGTGCTATTGTGGTGACTATTTTCTCAGTTAAACTTTCAGAAAGCAAATGGGGGAAAATAAACATTTAGCACTGGTAAAGTGCCAGCCAAGCTTTATAATTAGCTACATTCACGGCTGTGGTGTGTGTGTGTGTGTGTGTGTGTGTGTGTGTGTGTGTGAGAGAGAGAGAGAGAGAGAGATTACACTTCCATGCCACACACTTCAAAGTTCTTAGATGTACCTTCAAGGTCTCCTTGATACATTTCAAGACCCCTAAAGCTGGCTTCCCTAGGAGAGCCTATCTTCAGAAGAGCCCCCTCCCCTGCAAAGAGGGCAGTTTCTGCTTTGTCATAACAAGAAACCAGAATAAGACAGGTACTGCCCCCTGAGAAGTGAGCTCAGGATACAGTCCGTAGGGTTTCTGGCCAGAAGCGACCACTGCTGCCTCCCAAACCCTCTGTCATCCAAATGCCATTCCTCTCAGCCATGTCCAGGCAGTCCCTGGCCTCACTGGCCTCGGTACCCTCATGTCACACAGTCAGAACACACGCAGACCTGGGCAGTTTGTAACCATGAGGGGCCGCACTCACGAAAGAAATGGTGGCACAGCATAGCGAGAAAGAGGGTCCATCACGGCCAAGGGTCACAGTCTCAATACCAAGGCAAACGTTACCACCAAGTCCCAGTGTCCACTGGGACTTTATGATATGGCAGATGATATCTACACATGTTTAGGTGGGAACCTCATGGAAACTTTGAGGCAAATGCTAGAAGGGGGTCTAAGCACCCACAAAGTGGTGAAACCAGAACCCACACCTAGTCCTGACTTGAGGTGTCCACGTCTTGGTCACACCCCATGGTGTGAACCAAACTCTGCCCCCTCGCGCTGCTCCTTTTATCTAAGATGTGACTCAACATGTCCTTTTTCCTCATGTAATATCTAAGGTTTTGCACAGCTGGGAAGCCCCTGGAGCCTTGTTCCTCATGCAGAGGACCGATCTCCACATTCTTCCTCTAATAAGTTAGATCACAAACTGGAATATTAATTTAAACATATGAATACATTTTAATGCTTGAAAACCATTAAAATCTAACACCGCATAGAGTAGGGGATGGGAAAAACAACTAGAAAAAGCATCGCCGCTCTCTTTTAACAAAGTGTATCATCAAAAGCATTCATTGAGGGGCGCCTGGGTGGCTCAGTCGGCTCAGCGTCCGACTTTGGCTTAGGTCACGATCTCACGGTTTCGTGGGTTCGAGCCCCGCGTCGGGCTCTGTGCTGACAGCTTGGAGCCTGGAATCTGCTTCGGACTCTGTGTCTCCCTCTCCCTCTGCTCTTCCCCCACTTGCGCTCTGTTTTTCTCTCTCTCTCTCTCAAAAATAAATAAACATAAAAAGATGTGTATTTCCACAATGGAGTATTATGTGGCAATGAGGAAGAATGAAATATGGCCCTTTGTAGCAACATGGATGGAACTGGAGAGTGTGATGCTAAGTGAAATAAGCCATACAGAGAAAGACAGATACCATATGTTTTCACTCTTATGTGGATCCTGAGAAACTTAACAGAAACCCATGGGGGGAGGGGAAGGAAAAAAAAAAGAGGTTAGAGCGGGAGACAGCCAAAGCATAAGAGACTCTTAAAAACTGAGAACAAACTGAGGGTTGATGGGGGGTGGGAGGGAGAGGAGGGTGGGTAATGGGTATTGAGGAGGGCACCTGTTGGGATGAGCACTGGGTGTTGTATGGAAACCAATTTGACAGTAAACTTCATATACTGGGAAAAAAAACATGTGTATTTCTTTAAAAAAAAAAAAAGCATCCATTGAAAGCAATTAGTTCGCCTAGTACATTTACTTGGGTCCAATAAGAAAACTGTGGATTCCATTTTGCTAAAATCAGGTCTTAGGTCATTAATGTATATCAAGCCTTAAAATATGGTGGAATCACTATTATCCTGCATTTCACAATCACAATAAACACAGATTATTGTAATTAAACTTTAATTAAGCACTTTAAAATTTCTTCAAACGAAGCTTCCTGAGGAATCATCCTTTATTCACTCAATAATACATTTTCTTATCCTTTCCAAATATCCGTTTGCTACCTTCCATAGAGAGGCATGTGTACTCGATACTGAAGGATGTTTTTTTCTTAAAACAAGCAAGCATGGCCATTGAGGATGAAATCAAACATCTGATTTCTGCAGAACACGAGACAATGTTTTATCTGCTCCCATCCGTCTTCAGGTTGATGTTGATGTGCTTATAAAGAAAACACCACATCTGTTACAGAGCAATAAAATCTTAATGTAACGATTAAAGGCGTACTTAAAAATCGGTAACGGCATAAAATGCAGATGACCTCATCATAATTTTCCCTGATCCAGTTATAGAAAACTGTTTCAGAAGAATATTATTAAAAGTATTATTAAGAATAATCCATTTTCTCTTTACTGTTATTACAAAAAATGTTCCAATACTTAGTCAAACTATCAATAGTAATATTTATATGATCTTCAGGGCATTTCTACTTTCTGGGAATTTGTTTTGTTTTCATTTTTTTAATATTTATTTTTGAGAGAGAGACAGACCGACAGAGCATGAGTGGGGGAGGGACAGAGAGAGAGGGAGATCCAGAATCCGAAGCAGGCTCCAGGCTCCCAGCCGTCGGCACAGAGCCCGACACGGGGTTCGAACTCATGAAGTACGAGATCATGACCTGAGCCAAAGTCGGAAGCTCAACCGACTGAGCCACCCAGGCACCCCTACTTTCTGGCAATTTGTAGGTAAGATTTCAAAGTGAAGACATTCCATGGATAAATGAGCATATTTAACCCATTTCAAGAAATAGTACAGGAATCAAGATCCTGAAGAAAGTCACAGGACCAAAAATCCCAATAACTTTTGTTAAGAAATGTGCATTGTTGAATATAGAGTATCTGAAGGTTTGCTATACTAGTATCTTTATTTTCAAGTATGCTGAAAAATTTTCAGGTAAAATGTTCAAAGAAAGATGAGAGAAAAAGTTGAACCCATGACCTTTAAAGCAGAAAATGAAAAGTTTGCAGTGCAACAGCCACGTGGTTAAATCAATCGTTTACTGAATGTTGCAGTGCATTAAATGATGCATTCCTTATAAAATAACGTACGTACACCTATCTTCACTTTAGTATTTTTAAAAATTTTTTAATGTTTATTTGTTTTTGAGAGAGAGAGACAAAGCGTGAGTGGGGGAGGGACCGAGAGAGGGGGAGACACAGAATCCGAAGCAGGCTCCAGCTCGGAGCTGTCAGCACAGAGCCTGATGCAGGGCTCAAACCCATGAACTGCGAGATCATGACCTGAGCCAAAGCCGGAAGCTTAACCCACTGAGCCACCCAGGTGCCCCTTCATTTTAGTATTTATACAAATGTACATAAAGATGTAAAATGAATAAATATACATAGCAGAAGTCTTTGAAGTCACTTCTAAGAAATATGTACATGTTTATTTTGGTTCCCCAACTCTGATTTAAATAACACCGTGGCAAACAGCCCATAGTAATGGGTCACCCAAGGGTGTTGAGAATTTCTCAGTGACGCACATTCGATCATGTCAACTGCCCTTCAGAGTCTTCTTAGCAAGTCCAATCTCAGGCCATGTCGAGTAAAGAACATCCACTTGATCTCAATATTTATCTCACCTAAAACTTTCCTAATCTTCAAGTGTCCACTTGTCACGTGTGGTCTAAGTAATACAATTAAGCTTTATCATTTTTAACATGCGGAGAATTAAAATGTTGCTATCACTCTGTAAGTACAATTCTCTTGCTTGGCTAATTGACTTTGAGGCCACGGTCTTAGAATAGTTCCGGTTCTGGAAAAATATAAAGCCTTACATTTCTGATCTAAGCCGATCCACTTTGATTTCTAAGAGTAGCTCTTTGGGACCTGTCTCTGAGTTTGGAAATGGGTGCAGGGATGAAGATTGGGCATTCCTAACTAGGAAGGTATACCCCAACACCAAATTTAATACAGGTCTCTTTTCCCTAAGTAGCAAAAAAGTCTCCAGTTTTCTAGCCTTTAACAAAAATGAGGCTTGAACATAACAGCTCAGAATCACACGAGAGCTAAATAATCTCTTGTAGAGAGAACTGTCACTGACACCGCCCACCAGCCTCCTTCAAGGTGCTCCCTGGTCATGCCAGGCTCACTTCTTTTGGATGACATCTTCAAGTGCCATTGTTGATGAAATAAAGGCTTTTTCCAAAGGGACAAAAGAAAAATTTTCCAATATCTTCCTCTCACACAAGAGCCATTGCTATTTAATTGTTCTACAAAATGCTGGCTTTGCCACAAAGTAAAATCCATAAAAA
Source organism: Lynx canadensis (assembly GCF_007474595.2). Classification (NCBI taxonomy): domain Eukaryota; kingdom Metazoa; phylum Chordata; class Mammalia; order Carnivora; family Felidae; genus Lynx; species Lynx canadensis. The sequence continues at coordinate 78,728,859 of NC_044303.2, read as the reverse complement.
CACGGCATTTAAAATGCAGGCCGCAGGGGGGCCTGGGTGGCTCAGTCGGTTAAGCATCCAACTGTGGCTAAGATCTTGGTCTCCTGGTTCGTGAGTTAGAGCCCCGCATCAGGCTGTCAGGGTGGAGCCCTCTTCAGACCCTCTGTCTCCGTCTCTCTGCCCCTCCCCCAATCGTGTGCACAAGCACGCACGCACTCTCTCTCTCTCTTTAAAAATAAACATTTAAGAAAATTAAAATATTTTAAAAATAAATAAATAATAGAAATGAAAATTAAATTCATACTGCCTACCACTTGGCATTCCCACCATTAGGCTGACCACTGCATACCTCTGCATATGTTAATATGAGAGCAAATATCTTCCCACCTGTGGCCTTCATTACGGTCCAGTGTATGTAGACTCTAATTCATGCATTGTATCAGTAAAGGGATGAAGCTAGTTCCATAATTATAGCAATAAGCTGATCATTGCCCCTAAAGTTTCAAGTCTATTTTCTTAAGGTTCTGTCGATGGTGCATGCATCCTCTGTTACAGAGCCGTTAATGTGAAGTTTAGTGGCAAACACTCGTTGCGTACTCTCAGCATGTAACTGTCATCTTGCAATGACCAAATGAGCAAATACTCTTTACCACCCTCACCCCTCTTCTGCACCCCGTTGAAAATCATACAAGTGTAGAACGAGACAGAAATCAAGGAGGACATGTGTGTATTTCCTCCCATTAGATTACTCATGACCAAAGACCAAATAAAATATCGATCTAGTCTTTTGATTGAGTTTTCTGAGGTCTGCCGCCATTCCCTTCTTAGCTATGGGCAGAGCAAAGCCAAAAATTGATTATCACTCATTTCTGGATCTGAGCCTCATGGATCTTCAAAGGCTGACTAGTTAATTAAATACGGTAACAGAATCCCTGATTAGAACTTTCTTCATAAGCATGCCATTAATAAACCCATTTTTCAATGTAAGAAACATCTGCGCATAACCAGCGTAATATTCCCCCTTAACCACAGCATTTCATTCACCGCATGACAGATCGTAAGTTATCTGACCCACAGGGAGGCAGATCATCAATTTATAGTTCCTTGCTCGGGCTTCCTGGACAAACCATGAAGTTTAATACACGTTGTAGGTCATTCATCCTTCATTTGCTCAAACGATAAAATGCCAGCTCTCCAAACACTGAAAACTGAAAGAGGAGGGGTCCGTACAGATTGTTATTCAACTGATCCCACCAACATAGGCCTGTTCTGCTCTGCCGTGTACCATGGTGAGGGCACAGACTCATAAACCAGTTTATGCTTCTGCAAAACAGATATTGAACATGATCTGCCTGTGCGCCCCGTAAATTACCGATGTTAAGAAGGGTGTTTTCTTAGAAAGAATCTTTGGCGAACACCGATCGGATCCATTTCTCTTAACTCAAGTACCGAACATGAAACACTGGCAATTTTTCTGATAAATGACAACTCAGCGTGGTATGTTGTTAAATCTGAGTGTAGCCAGAAAGCTGGAGGTGATGCGTCTAGGCTGGGAAAAACACACGGGTGGAAAAAAAACACAGTGGCGCAAGACGCAGGCAGGAGCAATGAGATGTGACTTAGCGACGTGCCCTTTACAGTTGAAGAAACTAGAAAATGAAAGTTGAAAACGTATGTCCATTCTGCGTGGAATTTAGATGGAATGTTCTTACAGGCAGTGGAGAACGCATCCAAGTTTGGGACTGGTACCCAGGATGGCACAGAAACCAGCCACGTGAGACATTCTTATTTATTCCACAAAGAGAGTTGGAGTGTTCTACCCACTGTGCTAAGCACTAGAGACAAAGAGAAAAACAAAAGAAAGCGCCTCTCCCTTAAGACCTTAGACTGGGGTTGGGCGGAGCCAGATATGTGCATATGGACCCCTCCAATTCTCACACCCACAATGATAGGCTTCTCTGGAAGATACCGCCTTACTCTCTCCAGCTCCTGCCATTTTCTTCTATTCAGAGCGCTCCAAAGCCTCCATGAGCCACAAATTTTATCTGCTGTCTCCACTTCATGATGGACATTCACTCTTCCACCCACTTTGTCTCCCTTATAGTTGTTCTGTCCTCTCCACCTTTAAATAAGTATCATTACTTCCGATCTTACCGTTGCCCTTCTCTCTCTGACACTGCCTACATTAATCTCTCTACCTTCATGGATCAGGTTATCTCCCATAGATAAGGATATTTGGAGCAATTAGAAAGAGGAAACACATCAGATTTAATATCAGAAATTTCAGGCTTTACTTTCAAGAATGTCAACCATTGTATTAGTGATGACGGAGCAGGGACTGAATTTTCTTGGGACCTGTTCCATTCACCGCCCCCCCCCTCAGTTTCCTAGCAGCAAAAGGAAAGGTTTAGGTTTTAAATATTAAAATATTAAATATTAAAATATTAAATATTAAAACCTAATATTTTGCCATATTACAAGCTTTAGATTTCCGTTCATCAATTCCTCTTCCAAAATTATTGCCAATGAGTTAAATCAGTTGCGTTGCATCCCAGATCCTCATTACGAATGAGGTGCTGGATAATACATTTCTTTTCTCCATCTGTGGATGAGAAAACCAAGACACGGAGAGGTTGTGTGACTTTCCCAAGGCTGTACAGTTTGCTATGGTTACTGGTGAGATTCCAACCCTATACCCTGATTCTGTAAAGTCACAGGATGCATCTTCAAGAAACACAAGAATTCAATGCATTTTATAGCCTAAGCTATTTGCCATCTTTTGGAACATTATTTGCAAAAGTTTTCTCCTCCTCTGCTTTCATAAATTCGTAAACTTCTCCTGCTGTGGAAGTCCAACATGTGGCTGCAAAACTAAATCTCTGAGCTAGAACAAGTTAGTTGTAATCTGTTGTCCACTGGACCCAAAGAGGTTACGTTAAGACTCTATTCTCGGAGTAACCCATGTGAGGCAAAGCTGAAGTAGATCACTAGGGAGTGAATATGTAACTACTCTCACTTGACCTGAACCATGTATTCTGATGCCATCGGTCCTTGTGAACTGCCGAATCTGGCAATGCTCCTCTACTCAACAAAAGTATACATACACCTGATAAATGTGGCTGAGTTCCACAAAAGTGAGGTTTTCTTGGACCAGCTTGACAGCTCCAAAAAATTCCTATTCCGAATTTTCTGGACAGAGGGTATCAAGGCAAATCAAACCATTAATCCATCATTAAGTAAAACCCTGGAATGTGTTTGGCTTTTGCAAGGAGCAACGGGAAATGTAGAAAAAGAATAAGGCGTGTTTCTCACCTTCAAAAACTGAAACTGGCAAAGTAATACAAGTGTGGAATACTAGCTTGACCAGGATCCCCTAGAGTAGAGACTATACACCCCAGCCAGGTTCTGTAGCAAGGGGAAGCCACCGAGTAAATTTCACCCACTGGAATGTAAGAGAAAACAACAAATACAATTTTGAAGACGCTCCCTGGAAAGGAACTTTTCCTCCCCTTTCCTTCACCATGACAGCTGAAATACAAGAACGATCAGCAGGGCTGGAGCTCCCATCTTGGACCATGAGAAGCCACCAGATAGGGATCCCAGTCCATGATGAGGCCACCACGCCCGCCCCATGCTGTGCATCCCAACACATTAGAGAGAAAAATAAATATCTCTATTATTCAGGCCACTGCGATTTTGGATGTTTTTGCTTCTTTGGCCAAGCCGGTATATACTTAAGTAACACAAATGAAGAGAACTGAGATCTCTTGATGCTTAAAGGGTCCTTTCCCCACACTTCCTGTTCCCTCTTTGCAAGGAAATAAGAAAAAGTTAAGAACTGCCAAGTGTTTTTACTTATACTTACAGAGGCTTGTCAGCTGCCGTTCGTGAGCTGGTGAGGGGCAGAGGCTTCTCCTTCCAAAAGTCCTCGCCCACTAGTACGACAAGCAGGGATTCCACTTCCCCCACTTCACCCTCCCTGAGGGAAAACTGGAAAAATGACTGTTCCCTACACGAAGGGTTAAGTACCTCTGAGTGTACAATCAAGGGGAGGACCAGATGCCAGCAGCTCCAAGAGCCAGCAAGAGAGTGTGGGATGTTCTGAGCACTGCACTTCTGGAGGTGATGAACATTAAATCGACAGTACAGAACTCTTTCCCCGGAAGCTACAGGATGGTCAAGATGAAACCATCCGCTTTTAACAACATGTATAAAGGGTGGCCCAAGGGAGATAAATGGTATCCAATTACAACCGGAAGGTTACCACTAAAACAGCATTCTTGTTTGGGGGCCCTCTCCCGAATCCCCCATTAGTGTAGGTGAAGCAGTAACTACCCTCATCAGGCACATGCACAACTTACAGATATAGGAAATGTAAAGCCAGAGCAGAAATGCAAAAAAACAACAACAACAACAAAAAAACCAAAGCAAAACAAAAACCTTAAAGTCAGAACAGGCAACACTTCAATTATTACACAATGATTATGATAATTAGTCCGAGTTCTAACACTTTCAGGAATACCCAGCCTACCTGAGCAAACATAAATAAAATATGCTTTTATAGCCACACAAAACTAAGGAGGTGGAGGAAAGCCATGTGAAGAGTCCAGTACAAAGTCCCAGTCCAAAAATCAGAGACTCGTTTTCCAGGTGCTATGTGTATTCAGTTGAATACAGGCCGTTGGACTCACCACCCCAAAAAAAAACTTGCATCTTTTTATTCAGGGCAATTTTTAATTCAAGGAAATATGGATTCATTTCTATGGAAAACAAATGGAAACCTTTGTTTTGTTTCCAACTCATTGTTATTCATCAGAAAATGCTCTGGACACAGACTATACATGAATCTACACAGCTATCCACCCTGGCAAAGACCCCAAAGGTAGAAGAGGTGGACCGGGATGGTATTCTAGCAACTCCGTGCCTGTGCCCAAGAATCTCATTTAGTCGGCTGCATTTATTTTGAGAGAGAGAGACAGCAGGGGAGGGGCAGAGAGAGAGAGAAGGAGAGAGAGAATCCCAAGCAGGCTCTGCCCTGTCGGCACAGAGCCTGATGGGGGCTTGAACTCACGAACCGTGAGATCATGATCTGAATCAAAGCCAAGAGTCAGGCGCTTAAGTGACTGAGCCATCCAGGCGCCCCAACCTCTGACTGTCCTTCTAATTCTGTTGTCACACATCCTCCCGGACCCAGAACTTTTCAGTCTCAGCTGGCTTTTTCTACTTCCTTGAAACTGCCTCAACGGGCCACCTCTAGGTCTGCACAAGTGCCCCACCCCCACCCAGCAAGGCTGGACTGTGTAGGACTCATGATTCTGCACTTAAGACAGTGAAAGAGACCACGAAAGAAAAGATCCATAACTATGAAGATAAATTAAAATATGTCCGTTTCAAAAAGATATCATACACAAAAGTAAAAAAAAAAAAAAAAAAAGAAAGAAATCTGGAAAACACTGACATACTCACAGAAAAAGAGTGAACTGCATCACATAAATAAAAAAGCTAAGACCCAAATGATAACTGGGTAAAGACACTCTGCCAGAAAGGAAGCATAATGATTAACAGTCATTAACAAATGTCAGCCTTGCTAGTATTTAGAAATGCAGCATCACAAATATGTGATATAAGTTTTTATTATACTTTGAAGATAAACCTAAAAGTTAACGTTTTGCCTTAAGCGAGACACCTAACTCATACTCAGGATATGGTGGCAATCGACTAGATACACCCTCTGCCTCCACAGAGCCTGTACTCCAGCAAAGTGGAGACTTACTAACCAAACAATCACATATAATTAATGTGCTCATGACACAATGAAATTAAAAATCTATGTTTGAAAATCAGGGTCCCATGATTAAATGTGCGTGTGCTCCGCTCAGCTAATACCATCCTAAGACTGGTTCTGTTGAATTAAGGATCATCAAAAGAGGTGTTTGGTATTCCCACAGCGTTACAAATGAGAACCCTGGTGGCTCATCAAATCAGCATTAATTAAATAAACATTATTCAGGATGGAGCTGTATTATTTTTTTCAGGATCAACTGTAACTTACTCGGCTAATTTAGTAATGTACTCCACAAGTGGGTATCAGGTTCAAGGAAAAAAAAAACAAAAAACGCCTTGAAGATGACTTTCCTGGGGTATATAGACTGTCCCTGATGTCCCCGATGATCCATTTGGTTTTACCCAACATGTTTAGTCCACGTGTGTACGAAACATTGCTGGCTATAGTAGGGCAAGGGGCTGGCCCTGATGGGGTTTTAATAGAGGAGATACACATCCAAAATAAACAACAGAGATTTTGTTTCTTCCCCAGTAGAATATCTGTGAGCTTCCAAAAGAGGGCACTTTATTAAGTTATAAAAATGGGCTTAAGGTGGAAATATGTGAGATTTCCAGATTGACAGTTCAACACATGAAAAAGTATTTAATGAAGAATGTATTCTCTCCAAGGGTCATGGTAGAGGTCCTGAGTGAAAAAAAAAAAAAAGTGCATGAAACTCTCCCTGCCCTAAATACCTCCGTAGTGCTCGTGACCTAAAATCAAGGACCAGAACAAGATACACAAGGAGATATAGGTAACAGTGAAATCAATACAATGCAACACATAGTTAGTTACTTGACAGTTAAACTATAGGCATCATTGGTGGCTGATCCTGGGGTTTGGAAGTGAGGAGATCATTGCAAATTGGGGCGAATTAGTAAGGAAGGCTTTCTGGGGGAAACTGTATTTAAGTTATAACGAATTGAAGGATTTGAGTGTTTAAGTTTTGAAAGATTTGTAAAGGTAAAAAGAAAAACAGAGATTTTTTTAAAAATATGGCGGCTTCCTTGGGGACAAAGAAACAACGATTTCTGTGAAGCAAATCCAATCCCTTGGGTTTTAAGTTAAGGAAACACAGACTGAGACTAGTTAAGTGCATCCTCCCACAGCTGGTTAGCACACCCCTGGACTCAAAGCCTGTTTCCTAGACAGAAGCTGTATCTGTTCTGCCACTGTGTTCCAGTGAAGACCTGGCCCGGCCAGCGTCTCAAGGATAAGTCTCTACTTCCACTCTGCTGATCTTCTCTTTGGTCTCAGAGTTTTCTTGGACTTGAGACATTGCTATTAAACTATCTGTTGTGACCTGGCACCCTAGACTGGTTTAAACACTTGACCTGTCTTCTTTCCTCTTTACCTTACTTTCTTATCATTTGGTTAAGGCACTGTCATTTCTTTCCAGCCCACATCTTCTTAGAAGAAAGTGTAGAGAAGAAGGAAGGAAGAAGGAAGGAAGGAAGGAAGGAAGGAAGGAAGGAAGGAAGGAAGACAGGCAGGCAACAGAGAGAAAGAGGAAGGGTGGGAGGGAGGGAGGGAGAGAGAAGGGGAGGGGGAGGAGGGAAAGGAAAGAAAAGGAAGGAAGGAAAAGGAAGGAAGGAAAGAAGGGAAGGAGAGAGGAAGGAAGAATACAGAGAGAAACAGGGAAGAAAAGAAAAAAAGAAGAGGAAATAAAATGAAAAAAAAAAAAAAGACTCCACACTGTCGCCAAAACGTATGTTCACTTTTGCCCAATTCCCATCCCCAGTCCCAACTCCTCCTGACCATGGAATACAATTTAAGGAACTAGGTTGATTTCCTAGTTAATACAAGAAGCTGCACTTTAAACACTGCTGTATTTATTCAAGCGGGATAAAGCCATGTCTCCTCACTGTTAGTTTCCTGTCTTATTCTTGGCATTGGACCTCATGTTTCTTGTCCCAAATTCTACCCTCAGATCTTGATAAATAGCCTCAAGTTGTGCCATCTGGCCAAGAGGTTAACTATTTGTTGTAGGGCTTGTCCCTTTATGGGATTTTGCCCTTCATCTCATTCACAGTGCTTCCACTTAAAATAAAATAACACGTAAACAAAAAGCTGTCCGATGTGGTAAATACCGATGCTAATCTGGCTCCATGAAGCAGTTCCCCGTAAATGCTTAAAGCTCCACGTCTGTACACGCTCGTCACTTTTTTTCCGCTCATCTTGTTTACTGTAATCTTACTTCCTCGTGTCTCAGCTGATGCTCGGGTATCCTACGGTTACCAACACCCCATGTGTTCAACTTAATGGGATCAGGTTCCAGGCAGTGAACGGACACCGTGGAGACGCGTTTACTCCCCAGACACAGGAAACATGAGGGAATCCTAAAACACGGAGCATATTTTGGAAGTCCATTCATAATGATTGTAGGGCACTGCCGTTAGGAATATCGTAGAAGAATTCTTGTAAGGGTGTATTGTAACACCCTGGGTTTCAAAGAATTCCCTCATTAGCATACCTGTTAACACAGAGATGTGAGAAAGGCTAATTTAAAAAGAACTTACAAGAAAAAAGCAGGCAACACACAACAGGATTATTACTGAATTAAGATTCCCATATTCATGATCCTTAAAAAAGAAATAAGTGAGTTGGGAACCTACCCTCTCACATTCAGAGAATTCTGTTATTGGCATATACTGTTTGCTGAGAAGCTTGAGGTCCCCTCTACGCAGAATAACTCATATACAATAAGCTCAAATCGCCACGCAGTTTTGAGCACCTACAGGCATCTGTGCTAAATGATTTCTTCAATGAGTGTGTATGGAAACACTCTTTGCTTCAGTCTTGACTCAAAACTATCACTGAAGCCCAGAGGCTATAAGCTTTAATTAACAGTCTAATAAGGAAGCGTGAAAAGAATTGAGAGACTATTAATGTAAGTAGTTTGATGAATTGAAGCGTGCATTTATCTATTGTAACTTCTTCATAAATAAAAACTGTATGTCAAAATTCACTTACCAGCGACCATCAAACTCAGGTTGGCTCTACACGTGATCTGTCACTTACTGTAAACTTTAATTTGTATGGAAATTCAGTTTCTTTGTAAACTAAAAAAAAATTTTTCTAAAATACCAGAAGAAGTTTAAATAATTTAAATGTTCCAAGGACCATATTTAGGACTGCTTGTTTTAAGAAGCTACATTTGTCGGAAGTTTGTCTTTGAAAACTGTGCTTGCTCACCTAGCAGTACAAGCCATTTTGTCATAGAAGGTTGATTTGATCCACCAACCTCATGACAATTAGCTCGCCATCTGTGATCCCAGTATTTGGCAACTTCATCCAAATTTAATAACTTGACCTTAATTGACAGGGAGATAACAAGATAGCACCTCACAGTGGCTTTTTCCAAGTCAGACGGTTGCAGAACAAAGATTCGAACCTAGGCAGCTGGACAGTAAGTTTGTGCTTTTAACCCTGACATTGTAGTGCTTCTTCACAAAAGGAAGTGACAGACAGAAATATTAACAGTGACAGCATCTGGTGTCTAGGAAAGAAAGGCAGAAAGGAGATAGAAAATTCATGGGAGGTTCCAACAGACCAGTTAAAGAAACACTGTGACCTAAAGTCACATTTAGGGGTTGAGGAGTAAATGCAAAGCAAGATATTTGAGACAATGTGTAGACTCTATTTGTGAGACTAAGAGCCTTCCTTCCAACCATATAGTTTAAATTGATTTATATAAATTAATGTATGTCAGTTATAAGATTTATTAACGCAGTAATAATTAGGTCAGTAGTGACCCTGAAGTTCTTCTAAAGACTCTGTTTCAATGCAATTAAACATTAACTTATCGGGGTTTGGGAGCGGGATGTGTCTCCCCCAGAATTGTTGCCATGAACAGAACACACACATTTCAAGAATTTAAGAATCACTTAAATGAGGCTGAGATCACTGTTTTTCCAATCCAATATAAGCAGAAAAACCATTCTTCACATATCTGAGAGTTTTCTACTTTTAAGACCTATATGCTTTAATTCTGAGACTGTATTTTTTGGAAATGTATTTATTTGCACATTTGTATTTAACGGAAAAGCAAGTATTACCAGAAAGTTAGTGATTGAATAAACTGTGGAACGAATGCCTGAGGCAATGGCTGGTGCCGTCTTAAATTCTCATCAGATGTGGCATCTGTAACCAAGCTCCTAGTGTCCAAATCCCCCCAAAATTGCAACATATGCTTCCAAGAAAAAGAATAAAGTGTCTGTCCAGTTACTGGTAATCTTAATAGAGCCAAACAGCTGCCAAAATCATTAGAGGTTGGTGACCCACGTGTGCCTTTTTTGAGGGAAACAATCTGTAATTAATTCCGCATTCACCAGCTGGTATCATTCCTGCTCCCTTACCCCCCCCGGTGCCCCCCCAAATAAGCAAACCAAACGTAGAAAGATGGAGAACAGCATCTATTGCCAGACTTAAAAGAAGAAAAAAAATTGGCAGTATTTGCTCAAGCAATACACATGACAGAGCATAAAATGAGTAAAATGCAATTAATTTCATATCATTTCAGTTACGTGCAATCCACTGATTGAAGGAATCATAAATGTACGGGTTCTCCTTTCAGGATTTTCGCTAAAGCCCCATTAATAAGATAATAAGCCTACCTGGCTGACGCAGCAACTCACAGAGTAGTTGTTCTCCGGTAAATACACGGCCCCTCGATGTGATGAAAAATACGATTATGGCACTGGGGCTGATATCTAGATCACTGGTTTTCACCTGGAGGGGATTCTGCTCCCTACACACTCTGGCAATGTCTGGAGATGTTTTTAGTTGTCAAAACCATGAGGGGGCGCTGCTTCTAGCATATAGGGTAGAGGCCAGGGATGCTGCTAAACATCCCACGTGCACAAGACAGCGTCCAAAACAAAGAACGACCTGGTCCAAAAGGTCACTAGTGCCGAGGCTGGGAAACCCTGATCGAGACATCTATATGCTAATGAATCCACCATTTCCATGTCTAGAGTGATGCTTCTAAAGAATCAGAACATACCAGTTGGATCAGGAAATGCGTAGACGTTACACAGCAGCCACCCGATGGCCGGTATCGGAGGCTGGGGGCTCAGAACTCACTTCTCATATGGACCCTGCCTCTTCACATGGGAAGTACAAACCATAAAAGGCTACTGCAAAACAGGGCCATCCAAACGCACATACAAATGAAATTGCAAAACGAGGCACTGTCACGCCATGGTCCAAGACTGTGAACAGACCATACCTTTCACAAGATTTGGTAAACAGTATCCGTTATTTCATTAATTTGATTATTTCCATTGTAGATTCCAAGTGGCTAACACCAGACGACCATTTCAAAAGTGGCAGCTCGAAATAATCTAGCTATGCTTTTGCTTCCGAATACGCGTATTAAGTAAGGTTATTTTTGAGGCAGTAAAGCTCCACTGTAAAACATACCGACGAGAGAAACAGACAAAGGGAGGGAGGCCCCCATGCACCGTCTGCACTCGGTCACATCTTGTCTAACGGCGCACTAGGGTGATTTTGACTCTTGCTCCCATTGGGACCCGGAGGGGGATCTCTGTGCCTGTTATGTGTAGACCCTCAGTCCTCACACTCTGGACATGGACTAGCCATATCACAGTAGTTTGGGGTTTTTTTCTTAAGTTTTAAAAACATAGGGGTGCCTGGGTGGCTCAGTCGGTTGAGGGTCCAACTGTGGCTCAGGTCATGATCTCGCGGTTCGTGAGTTCGAGCCCCGCGTCGGGCTCTGTGCTGACAGCTCAGAGCCTGGAGCCTGCTTCGGATTCTGTGTCTCCCTCTGTCTCTCTGCCCCTCCCCCACTCATGCTCGCTCTCTCTCTCTCTCTCTCAAAACTAAACATTAAAAAATTTAAAATATATATATAAACCACAGAGCAATCATTTTACTTGAAATCAGAAATAATATCCACTAGGCAAGCGGATTTTAAAGTCATCTTCATATTTGCAAAAATTAATGTCACATGAAATACCCATCTTCCTCACACCCTTCGACAGAAGCCTTTACATCCACGTTCCACTTACATCTTTTTCTCTCTTATATTCTGCTACCACCTCAATCTGGATTTCATCATTTCACTCATATTTGTCCCTGTCCCTGTCAGCACAGCACAATCCTTCATTCACGTGTTCTCATCTGAGAGCCACAGTTTCCATAGCACAGGTGGTAGCACGCAAGCCAGGTCTTGAATGATGGGGGGGGGGGCGGGGAGGACGTGGGCGAGGGTGAAGACGTCTCAGAAGAAGATGACATAATAGCGGCACAGACAAAGATGCACAAGTGAGAAAGCACGCTGGTGAGCTTGAAATGGTCGCGACCACAGGTCATGTGTGTGACAGGGAAAGCTCCTGGACCCTGGGGCAGACATAAGACATGACCACTTAGCTGAGATGTGGCTGATGGATTCATGCATTTGGTAGAGACATCAACCGGGTGACTTCTGAAGTCCATCCTCAAGATGAGATTCTTTAACTGTACCTAATGTTGACATGAGAAGCGTAGGTTGAAAACACAGGCTATGAGGAGATTTGGGGTAGAGAGCTTGATTAGGATTGGTGGGCGGTCAGAAGGTCAGAAGATACTGAAGTCCTGGGACCTGCAGAGCAGTGACCACACAGGCATTAGGGAGGTGAACTGGGTAGTGATATGCAGGACGGAGGACGAAGGGAGGATGAAAAATTCAGGATCTCACAGAAAACCGTCAGCCATGTCCTTGGCATTCTGGAAGGAAGCTCTGACGTGGGGCAGCAGTGGTCCAAATGTAACAGAGGGAAAGGATACAGCAATTTTGTGAGGAGAGAAGAGAGGACATTCCCGATCTAAACGGATCTGATGGAGGAGGCAGAAGACTCCGATTCCGCTGGTTCCGTTAATAGAACCAATTCGATTCAACTGATTCAAGGGAAGGGACAAGTTTAGTTAGAAAAATTGAGTTCCCTTTAAGATAAATTAAATTGGAGGTTCACGTTCACCAAGTGTCTACACCTCTTTCAATGCTCAAGCCCCATCTCCTCTGCGAAGCCTTCCCTGATTCAGCGCAACTAGAGTTGACAGCGGTGTCTTCACTACTATCTCTGCCCTTGAGACCTCTTCTCATCCCGCTATTCCCCTTACTGAGTCTGTTATATCGCACAGTCTGTATTTAATCTCATGCTCTCGAGCCTGGAGCCTGTTTCCGATGCTGTGTCTCCCTCTCTCTCTGCCCCTCCCCCATTCATGCTTTGTCTCTCTCTGTCCCAAAAATAAATAAACGTTGAAAAAAAAAAATTTAATCTCATGCTCTGTCCAGATAGCTCCGGTATAGAAAGGACTGGGGACTTTCTTTGACATTCTATACTGGGTTGAATTCTGTACCGCTTCACCCAACCCAGAAATAACATATGCTGAAGCCCTAACTCCAGTACCTCCAAATTCAATCTTCTTTGGAAACAGGGTCATTGCAGATGTAATTAGCCACAATGCCAAAGACTGCAGGCTAAGCACCAGGAGGCAGGGGAGAAGTGTGGCATAGATCGTTCCTTACCACCCCACCCCCAGAAGGAACTGACCCTGCAGATACCTTGACCTTGACCTACCAGTCCCTGAACTGTGAGACAATGAATGTCTGCTGTCGAAGCCTCCTAGCTTCGGTACCCTTGTTATGTCAGCCCTAGCAAACTGATACACATGTGAAAAAATTAGATACTGGTATGTTCTTAGGAATTATGGGATCCAATAAGTAGATTCTCCTGAAATACAATTTTAAATCCATGTGGAAAAGAAGGAACAGATACTAAATAGGATTTACTTCTATTCATTTGTTCATTCATTCAGTAGTCGAACAGGAATACACTTGCCAGAGATTTGCTTTCTGGCACATTACTGGATCATATAAATCATAGAAGTCATTACTTTCTGAATAGGGAGGAATTTGTGTATCTCCGAACTTCTGGCCCCGTTCTGGACAACGCCAGAGCACACGAGACAGACGATCTTTTCTAGTACATCATCAGTACCTATGCAAAATAGTCTCTGTACTTAAGTTTCTTTTCTTCCTCCCTTTATGACTTTGATTCCGCTTCAACATGTGGAAAATAACTGATAACTAGTTAGCACCCTTCGTACACGATACCAGCTGTATTATACTGGGGAGAACTGTGTAAAAATTGCAAAGGAGCATTTATATAAATCTGCAACATATTTATGTTGCTTGAAATTAATAGTAATGGAATTGTGCTTAATGTAAATCTAGAACAATGTATAATATATGCACAATAAGAGCAGTATTTTCTGAAATGTATAATGCTCACATTTCCTTATTTTTTTCCACATTAGGATTCAGTTGACGACCCACAAAAAGGAAAAACCATTGTATTTACAAAACAGATCATTAAATATAATTACATTTACAGGCAAAACTACTTAAGGTCCCAAATACCAGGCTCAGCGGCAGATTATCAGACATAAGGAGAACAGTTATCAGTTTGAATAGTGCCATTTACCACGCAGCTGCACAGAGGTGAGGCAGAAAGCAGGCACCTAATACATTTATATTACAGCAAATTAAGTCTGAGAAAAAAAAAAAACAACAAAAAGCAAGACTCTCCTCCTGTAACAGACACCGTGTGAGAAAAAGTCTTTGTAGATAATTAAATTAAGTTGGATTCCATTTTAAAAGCAATATGGTTTGCCCTACTTGTCGCCTAGCACTGAATCGCAGAAAATCATTCATAAACGACAAGATCTTATCATCGAACCTTGACTTAAGTATCCACAGAACATCACAGTTTTTGTCCTGCAGGCATCGCACAACACCCACTATGTATCGTCCATGAAGTCTCCCGACCTGTTCCCCGTCTCACTGACCCACCTTCTCCCCTAGTGCCACTGGCACTCGCTGTCTCTCTGCTCCCCTCTTGCAGGGAGACAGACACTGGCTCTCACTCTGCCTCCGTTCCTGTGCTCACCTGCCTCTCTCCACCTGGACGGCAGACCTCGCTAGGTCAGAGGACATGTCTTGTGCTGTTTCTGCCTCGCACTTGGCACAACAGGGCTACAGATGCCAAGTTCAAGGAGAAAGGGAAGGAAAGAGAGAAACTGGAGGAAAGGAATGGAGAGAGAGGGGAGGGGAGCTGGGGGAGAAGAAAGGAGGAGGAGGAGGTTAGGAGGGAGAGGACACAGACAAGATGGGTCTTGCCCATCACAGGGAGTAATCTGAGTTCTCTGGGGAACCCGCTTAAATGACAGTCCCCTGCTCCTGGAGGACGGGTGTCAGGGCACCTGCTGGAGGCTTTGCTAGGAGAAACGAGGCTAAGAGCCACTGTGACAGCTTTGCTTCTGATGACACACACCCACGGAAGGCATTTAAATTGCCTGTATCCGCGCTACAAAGAATGGGAAAAGCTTATGGACTCACACACCTCTGAGACTGAAGAGAATTTCAATGTATATTATCATTTGATAGAACTGTAAAAATATATCAGATCGTCAACAGATTTTTACCAGCCAATTTTCCCCTTGACAAGTACCAATTTTGTTCTACGTGTCATATTTTTACTAATTCAAGGTATCACGATCAGTAACTCCCCCAAACAAGTAGTTATTTACAAAGCGTTTTTTTAATGAGAAATTCAATTCCATAACGTTGACCTAAACACTAATTTCTAATATCCAAATAACAGATAGAGTCTGACTATATCTATTCACACATACAAACTGCGGGGTTTTTTTTTTTTCATGTAAAATGACCTGTGGTTTCATTATGACTGTAATGTTTGCTCACATATATAACTGTTTAGATAGTTGATTGATAGAGATAGATAAGTGATACATAGATAGATAGATAGATAGATAGATAGATAGATAGATAGATGCTAGTTATGTGTTTACAGAGTGTATACTATAGTTTTGAAAAGGACTTCCACATACATCATTTCATTTGATTCTCATTAAAGCTGAAGCGACCCAAAGATCGCATGATGCACACTGTATAATTCAGACACTGTCAGACAGTGGTGTTAAATGACTTGCCACAGATCACAGGGAGGGAGGGGGACAAGGAAGAAAGACGAGGGAGAAGGCAAGAGAAGTGAGAAGTCAGAGAAAACGAGTATGTTAGAAGTTTTATCCTCATTTTGCTCATTTCCTTGCTGACCATACACTTAAAATTCTGGTAAGCTGCTACCTTGGAAACTGCTGGTCCCAGGGTCACAGTCTCGGGTCACAGTCTCAAGGACGAAAGGTAGCCTTCCTTTCAATGTGGCTTTGTTACATCAAATTTCTCATTAAAACAGATACAGTATGAAAGTGCACACATGCTTAACTTTTCAAAACTCATATCTTGAATTTGTTTATATAATGCCAGGAACTTCAGGTCCTTCTTTTCAGGGGAAGAGGTGACAGGAAAGCCACTCCCTGGCACATTTACTCGTCCCACATTTTTACATGCTGTCCTTTTATGAGACCACTTCTGTAAACTCTTAAGAAAACATAGGATTTTGGATGAAAGTTGTATTTCCCCCCCTGATATACGTGTATGCGTGTGTGTGTGTGTGTGTGTGTGTGTGTGTGTGACATTTTGCATATGGCTTATTGTGGTCAAGTAAATCTTATTCTTATTTACATTGTTCAAATTTGTTTATATCTATTTAAATATCCAACTTGCTTCTATTTGCATTACTTTTACACAAACAGGAGAATGACTGAGTAGAGTTCAACCCATACTTTGGAAGAAAGAGAGAAAGGAAAAGAGGGAGAGCGGGAAGGGGAGAGATTTCTCTGCTACAGAAAGT
This sequence comes from Lynx canadensis, assembly GCF_007474595.2. Lineage (NCBI taxonomy): Eukaryota > Metazoa > Chordata > Mammalia > Carnivora > Felidae > Lynx > Lynx canadensis. The sequence continues at coordinate 78,712,278 of NC_044303.2, read as the reverse complement.
CACCAGCCGGTTTTATTTTTATAAGGCAGGTTGCACTCCAAGGAAAGAGCTGGCTGCCTTATATTATCATCGGTGTGTTACAAATTGTTGTTGGCCACTGACCTGGAGCCATCTGCTATGCAAGATGAAACTATTCTGTGCTCACCTGTGTGAAATCTGGACTTCTTGCCTCTGGTAAGACAATCTTGATGCAGATTTAAGAAATTTATTATGCTACTGATCTGTAGAGAATGTGCAAAATCATCTAAGCACCAGGAATTCTTTCTTCTATTTTCTTCAACACTTTAAAAACAGCACCTATTCCAAGATGCTTAGGGATTTTTTTTCTTTTTTTTAGGTGTATCAGTGTAGGTCGCATCACTAAATTTATGTCTCTTCTTCGGCCTGGTAGAGGTTTTCAATTCTATTACATTATTTTAGAAAGTTAAAATCATCATTGACTTTTTTCCAAAGCATCTTGAATTCTGACATTCTCTTTTCTCACTGAGAGATGCCTGCATCGTAATTCCTGCTGCTATAGGTCAAGACTGTTCTGAAACAAGCAAGCCAGAACCTCAAAGAACACCCATATGAGGTTATTTACTATGGAATGCGATTTTGTACATCTTTTACATATCTATCCTTAGGGATTAATTGTCCCTTTGTTTTGACTTTATCCCTTTTTTCAAGTAGTAACTATTGGTATGGAAAACAGGTGCAGTTGTCTAAGTCACATTATATATGGCGAGTGGAAGCTGTAATTTTAGGACTAAGAAATGCCTCTCTGTTCAAGACACAGAGAAATGCTTTGCACAGGACACTGAAGGTTATCCAGCATTTCCCTGGTTGGGACTGTGAATTTTTCCTGCCTTGCCTGCAAGGGAGATATCCTGAGAAGACTAAAGTTATCACCTAGACCCAGGACATCTAGACATCTCAGGAATATGGTTTTCCCATTTCTGTTTGAAACATCTTTGATAATGAGCTCTCTATATTTTAAGATCATCCCTTCCTTTATTAGAGGCCACATTTGTATTAAAATATGAGGAATTTCTTTGTGTCCTTTTCAATTTCTTTCCTAAGTGTTCTATGGTTTTCCAAGTATAGATCTTTCACCTCTTTAGTTAGGTTTATTCCTAGGTTTCTTACTGTTTTTGGTGCAATTGCAAATGGGAAAAGTATGGAGGTTCCTTAAGAAACTAAAAATAGAACTACCCTAAGGTCAAGCAATTGCACTATTTTGTATCCAAAGGATACAAAAGTACAGATTCAAAGGGGTATATGCACCCGAATGTTTCTGGCAGCGTTATCAACAACAGCCAAATTACAGAGAGCACCCAAATGTCCATCAACTGATGAACAGATAAAGAAGATGTAGTGTATGTGTGTGTATGTGTGTACACACACATACACACACATACACACACATACTGACAATATTTCACTCTTTTTGAGCGAAATATATATATATATAATATTATATATTATATATATAATTATATATATATTAATATATATTAATTAATATATAAATATAAATAAATATAATATTTATTATAAATAAATAAATATTTATAAATAAATAAATACATATTTATATATATATAGCCATCAAAAAGTGTGAAATCTTGTCATTTGCAATGACGTGGATGGAGCTAGAACGTATTACGCCAAGTGAAATAAGTCAATCAGAGAAAGGCAAATATCATATGATTTCACTGATGTGGAATTTAAGAAACAAAACAGATGAACATATGGGAAGGGGAGGGCAAGAAGAGAGAGAAACAAACCACAAGAGACTCTTTATGACAGAAAACAAACCATGGGTTGGTGGAGGGACATGGGTGGGAGGTGGGCCAGATGGGTAATGGGTATTAAGGAGGGCACTTGTGATGAGCCTTGGCTGTTGTATGTAAGTGAGGAATCACTGAATTCTACTCCTGAACCAATATTGTGCTGTATGGTAACTAAATTTTAAATTAAAAAAATACAAAATATATGAGGCTAATGAAGCATTCCTTCGTACAATCTTCTCCCACCCCACCCACTGGTCCAAGGCCGACCATACAGAGATAACAAAATAGGTGTAATGATTTTCTACATGAAAGGTACAACATGCTCTCTACCATTTTCTAGGGTAGACCCTCCCAGGACAAACTTTCCACATTGCTCTTTCTAGACTTTAACCATTCTGGCTTATTTTCTCTGTATATACTCCAGATATACACCTCCTCCAAATGAATACAGTACTCTAAATGTGAACTCATCCACTTAGGATATTAGATACTAGGTTTCCATATTGATCGCCTATCTGCATTTATGATGGCTCATGACGCTAAGCATTAATCACCTAATACCCACAAATTTATTCCAAATGCTCTGTTGTCAAGGTAGGTCTGGATTTTCTGGACTTGTGCATAACATTAATATTTTTAATCAGCCAACAAGGCTTAAAATTCTCCCTACTAAAGCCTTCCCTGTTATTCTTAACCCCAGATATCAGCCTGCCAAGATCTTTAAAGTGCTGATCCAAATAATCTAAAGTATTCGTTTTCATAACCCAGCCCTTGCCTTCTAGGTATACACCATACCTACATATGTATACATGCATCCCAGGACTTCACAGAGTAGCATCATTTGTACTCAAACTGCAAATGCAAACCCCCAAGCCCAGCAACAGCAGAATGGATAACTACATTCTGGTATACTCAGAAGAAGAAATAACCAGCAATGAAACTGAATAACCTACATCTCATGCAACAAATATTCAGCGATTCCATTCACACAAAGTTCACGATCAGTCTGAACAAAACTCCATCCCTGCGTGTTCAGGGATGCAAAAATAATAACACTATACAGAAAATAAAAAGAAATAAATACTATAAAGGCAAAGACAGTGACTAGTGGAGCTGCTTACAGGGGTTTATTTCTTGATACATGTGTTTACCTTATAATAATTCGTTAAAGTTGCTGTGTATGTTACATGCATTTTTTCTCTTTTGAGTGTCATAGTTGTCAATAAAAAAGACTAAAATTAACTTAAGAGAATTAATGAGAATGACTGTCCTTCTACAACCCACAGAATTAGAATCAGAAGTAGTTTGCATGGGGGAGTGTGTAGGTGTGATCTGATTACCATGTTAGCACCTTTCTTTTCTCATTCACCTTCTACCGTGTCTCATGGTAGTTTCCTCAGAGGCCAGTTTTTGTCATGACAGCAACATGGCTGCAGCAGGACAATGTAAAGAGGGAGAAAAGGGGGAGAGAGGGAGGGAGGGATAGACAGACAGACATACAGACAGACAGATAGATGGATACAGACTCAATAATGGAAGAACCATTTGGTTGGATCAGTTCTTAACCCTGAAAAATCACCAGAGCAACAGATTACTAGTATGCTGATAAACCTGAGCTAAATCATGGTCTACTTCCAAAGTCTGATTTGGTTCAATTTCACCCAAACCATTTGGGTACTAAGTAATGGGGAAAACAGGAAAATGAATGGTGACTGATACACATTCACACGAATACCCATATACATAATCATGCATAATGTTACACATCCATACATACAGATACTGTTATGAAGGAATATACACCAAGGTGTAAAAGGTATATTCCCACAGAGTAGTGGAAATGTGAACTATTTCACTTTCTGTTTTGGTTCATATGTACTTTGCAATGTTTCTATAACAATCAATACTCCATCTCTAGTGTGTGTGTGTGTGTGTGTGTGTGTGTGCAACTTCCACTCACGAAGTGCCTTCATGTTGTACATGTATCTTACTGGTCTTGAATATCACTTGGAATCCCATTTCAGTCTTCTGTTCCTCAATGTTTTGGCCTTGATCAATCCTCTACTTACATTTCTTCCTATAATTGTCACACCTCTCTGCCTATTCTTTCAACTATGTCTCATTAAAGTTGATCTTTGATTGCCCAAGACTGACACCAGTCAATTAAATACTTTGCCCTAAAGGCAACTTGGCTCAATTAACCTCTCTCACCTCACCCAGAGTCTCCTATCCACAGACGTGGGTCACAGCTGATCAAGGCAATGATGCCGTCGGTCAAATCCAAAAAAGTTGGAAGACTTCCTTGTTAAAATCAAACTAAACTCCAGCCTATGGGGTGGCATCAGCAAGATGATGGAATGAGAAGCCCCATCTCTGGTTCTCCCACAGATCCACTGACTTGACAAAAATAATAAATAGACTAAAATGCCCCACAGTAGTTACTGTAGCCCAGGCAGGCCCAATGCCAAGAATAGCTGCATTGAAATGAGTAAGAAAAGCCTTTGGTTTCTATCCACAACTGCCCTGCCCCCAAGTTGGCACAGCCCCTCATGATTGGGAGAAAATTCCCAACCCATACCTTCTACCTCAGGAAGGAAAAAAGAAGAGAGGAACATGCATGGAACGTTCCAACTTTTGTAGGCTGCCTGGGGGACTAGTTTCTGTCTAGCCTGACGCGGGGCACTGACTGAACCAGCACACCCTGGATGCCTGGGAACCACTGAGAATGGAAGAGACCTCCGTGACTTCCTCCAGCACCAGAGAGCCTGCCGCATCACAGACACCAGAGGGAGGGGGAGGTTACAAGCTCCTGAGAAAGAAACTGGTAAACCTCTCCAATTGGAAGATCACACAGAGAAGACGTATCCCCATAAATGTTTAGGGGACTCCCAGAGTCTCTAACTAGGTTGATCGGTGAAGGTTTGACCCTGTACATAGCCAGACTATGAAGAGTAGGGTAGGTGGCTGTTTTTTCATAATCCCAAGTCCCAGGAAGGAAGGAAGGAAGGAAGGAAGGAAGGAAGGAAGGAAGGAAGGAAAGAGAGGAGGGAAGGAAGGAAAGAGGGAAGGAAGGGGAAAAAGAAAAACATGACACAATCAAAGGAAAACCAAGTCTCCAAAATCAATCTTAAAGAAATGAAAAATCAATAAAATATCTGACAACAAATTCAGAATAGCCCCATCAAATAAGACATTAAAAGGACATCAATATACTCAAATGGGATTCCTAGAAGAAAGACAAAAAAAGAGAGTTTCTTTGAATAAATACTGGCTAAAAATTTTCCATGTCTAAGGAAGGAAATGGACATCGTATTTAAGAATCTCGATGTATTCCTATTAGGATGAACCCAGAAGACCCACATTGAGACACATGATCAAACTGTCAAAAGTCAAAGATGAAAAGAGAATCCTGAGAATGGCAAAAGAAAAGTGACTCATCATGTACTAGGGAACTCTCATAATGTTATCAGCAGATTTCCCAGGATAAATCTTTCAGGTCTGAAAGGAGTGGGATAATATATTCAAAGTACTAAAAGAAAAAAAAAAAAAAACTCGCCAATTGAGAATATACCCGGGCACCTGGTGGCTCAGTCGGTTAAGCATTTGACTCTTCATTTTGTCTCATGTCATGATCTCTCGGTTCATAAGATCAAGACCTGCATGGGGCTCTGCAGTGATGTCAGGGATCCTGCTTGGGATTCTCTCTTCCCCTCTCTTTCTGTCTCTAATCCTCGCTCTAAATGAATAAAATAAAACATTTTAAAAAAACAGAATATACCCAACTGTCCTGCAAATATGAAAGAGAAATAGACTTTCCCAGATAAGCAGAAGTTGAGAGACACAGTACCACGAGAACTGCATTACAAGAAATGCTAATCAGAGTCCTTCAAACTGAAGTGGAAAATGCTCACATAAAAAAGAAAGCATGCAAAAATGTAAAACTCTCTGGTAAAGGCAAGTATGTACTCAAACACAGAATCCTATAATACTGTAATGATAGTGCTTACATCATTTTTAATTACAGTATAAAATTCAAAAGACCAAAGCGTAAGAAATAACTATAAAGTTATGCTAATGGATACACAGTATAAAAATGTAATACATGACATCAAGAATATAAAATGGCGGGGGGTGTAAAGGAATAGAGATTTTCTATAAAGTTATTATCAGCTTAAAATAGATCTTTATATGATTTTTTTAATCTCCACATAGTTAACATACAATGTTATATTAGTTTCAGGTGTACAATATAGTGATTCAGCACTTCCATACATCACCCGCGGCTCATCACAACAGGTGCACTCCTTAATCCCCATCCCCTAATTCCACCATTTCCCTGCTCACCTTCCTTCTGGTAATTCTCAGTGTGTTCTCTGTAGTTAAAAGTCTGTTTCTTGGTTTGCCCTTCTCTCTCTCTTTAATCTTTTTAATTTTATTTATTGAGAGAGAGAGAGCAAGGGAGGGGCAGAGAGAGAATCCCAAGCAGACTCTGCACGGTCAGCACAGAGCCCAATGTGAGACTCGAACACACAAACCACGAGACTGTGATCTGAGCCAAAATCAAGAGTCGAACGCTTAACCAACTGAGTCACCGAGGCACCCCCCCCTCTTTTTTTCCATTGCTCATTTGTATTGTTTCTTAATTTCCACATATGAGTGAAATCATATGGTATTTATCTTTCTTTGATTAATTTGTTTTGCTTAGCACTGTACTCTCTAGCTCCATCCATGTCCTTGCAAAGGGCAAAATTTCATTCTTTTTATGGCTGAATATTCTACCTCTTCTTTAGTCATCCTTCTATTAATGGACACTTGGGCTGCTTCCATATTTAGCTATTGTAAATAATGTCACAATAAACATAGGGGTGCATGTATCCCTTTGAACTTTGTGTTTTTGGGGGCGGAGGTAAATCAGTAGTGTGATTACTGGATCCAAAGGTAATTAATTTTTTTTTAATTTTTTTGAGTTAACTTCATACTGTTTTCCACAGTGGATACACCAGTGGGCATCCCCAACAACAATGCAAGAGAGCTCCTTTGTCTCCCCCCCCCTTCCAAAACGTGGCTATTTCCTGTGTGTTGGTGGTTGGTGTTGTTTTTAATTTTAGCCATTCTGACAGATGTGAGGTGATATCTACTACAGTTTTGATTTGCATTCTCCTGATGATGAGTGATGTTGAGCATCTTTTCATGTGTCTGTTGGTCATCTGTATGTCTTCATTGGAGAAATGTCTGTTCATGTCTTCTGCCCATTTTTAATTGGACTATTTGTTTTCTGAGTACTGAGTTGTATAAGTTCTTTATATATTTTGAGTACTAATCCTTTATCAGATAACATCATTTGCAAATGTCTTCTCCCATTCCATATGCTGCCTTTTAGTTTTATTGATTGTTCCCTTCACAGTGCAGAACTTTTTTAGTTTGCTGTAGTCCCAATAGTTTATTTTGCTCTCATTTCCCTTGTCTCAGGAGACATATCTAGACAGATGTTGCTATGGCTAGTGTCACAGAAATTACTGCCTGTGCTCTCTTCTAGGATTTTTATGGTTTCAGGTCTCACATTTAGGTCTTTCATCCATTTTGAGTTTATTTTTGTGTATGGTTTAAGAAAGTGGTCCAATTTCATTGTTTTGCATGTAGCTGACCAGTTTTTCCAATACCATTTGTTGAAGAGACAGTCTTTTTCCCATTAGTCTTTCCTGCTTTGTCAAAGATTAATTCACCATTAATTATGGGTTTGTTTCTAGGTTTTCTGTTATGTTCCATTGATCTGTGTGTCTATTTTTGTGCCACTATCTACTGTTTCAACTACAGTTTTGTAATAGAACTTGATGTCTAGAATTGTGATACCTCCAGCTTTGCTTTTCTTTCTCAAGATTGCTTTGGTTATGCAGGGGTTTTTGTGGTTCCCTATAAATTTTAGGATTGTTTGTTATAGTTCTGTAGAAAATGCTGTCAATATTTTGATAGGGATGACATTAACTTTTTAGATCACTTTGATAGTATAGAGGTGAAGAAATTTTTCTTCTAATCCATGAGAATGGACTGTCTTTCCATTTTCTTTGTGCCCTCTTCAATTTCTTTGATCAATGTTTAATAGTTTTCCTAGTATAGGTCTTTATCCTCTTTGGCTAGGTTTATTCTTAGGTAGCATATTATTTTTGGTGCAATTGTAAATGAGATCATTTTCTTAATTTCTCTTTCTGCAGCTTCCTTATTAGAGTGTAGAAATGCAACAGATATCTGTACATTGATTTTGTGTTCTGCAACTTTACTGAATTTATTTATCAGTTCTAGTACTTTTTTGGTGGACTCTTTCAGGTTTTCTATATATAGTATCCATGTCATGTGAAAATATTACTTCTTCCTTACCAATTTGAATGCCTTTTATTTCTGTTTGTCTGACTTCTGTGGGTAGGACTTCCAGTTCTATGTTAAACAAGAGTGATGAGAGTGGACATCCTGATCTTGTTCCTGATCTTAGAGAGAAAGCTTTCAGTTTTTCCCCCACTGAGTATGATGTTGGCGTGGGTTTTCCACAAACAGCCTTTATTATGTTGAGGTATGTTCCCTCTGAACCTACTTTGTTGAGGCTTTTAGTATGAATTAATGTACTTTGTCAAATGCTTTTTCTGCATTTATTTCAATGATCATATGCTTTTTATCCTTTCTGTTGTTGATGTCATGCATCACACTGACTGATTTGCAAATATTGAATGACTCCTGCATCCCAGGAATAAATCCCACTTGATCATGGTGGGCGTTTTTTGTTGTTGTTGTTTGGTTTTTGCTTGTTGTTGTTTTTTTTTTTTTTTTTTAATGTATTGTTGGATTTGACTTGCTGGTATTCTGTTGAGGATTTTTTTTATCTATGTTCATTAGGGACGTTGTTCTGTAGTTTTCTTTGTGTGTGTGTGTGTGTGTGTGTGTGTGTGTGTGTGTGTGTGTGGTGTCTTTATCTGGTTTGGTATCAGGATGATACTGGCCTCATAAAAAAATTTGGAAGTTTTCCTTCCTCTTATATTTATTGGAATAGTTTGAGAAGAATAGGTATTAACTCTTCTTAAAATGTTTGGTAGAATTCACCTGTGAAGCCTTTAGGTCCTGGACTTTTGTTTGTTGGGAGTTTCTTGATTACTGATTCAATCTCCTCTGCTGGTAATAAATCTGTTCAAATGTTCTATTTCTTCCTGCTTCAGTTTTGGTAGGTTATACATTTGCAGGAATTTATCATTTCTTCTGGGCTGTCTAATTTGTTGGCATAGAGTTTTTCAAAATATTCTCTTAAAATTGTATTTCATGGTGCTCTTTTGTTATTTTTCCTCTTTCATGTGTGATTTTTTAAGTCTTTCCTGCTTTTTATGAGTCTGCCTAGAGAGATTTATCAATTTTGTTGATCTTTTCAAAGAAACAGGCCCTGGTTTCACCGATCTGTTCTATTGTTTTTTTAGCTTCTATGTCATTTATTTCTGCTCTAATCTTTATTGTTCCCTTCCTTCTGCTGGTGATGGCTTCTGTTTGCTTTTCTAGCTCCCTTAGGGGGAACACTCAGTTGTTTATTTGAGATTTTTCTTTCTTCTTGAGGGAGACTTGTGTTGCTATAAACTTTCCTCTCAGAACTGCTTTTGCTGCATCACAACAGTTTTGGGCAGTTGTGTTTTCATATTTGTTTGCTTCCATGTTCTTTTTTATTTGATTTCTTGGTTGACCCATTCATTCTTTAGTAGCATGCTATTCAATGCCCAAGTATTTGTTTTCCCTCCAGATTTTGTTGTTGTTGTTGTTGTTGTTGATTCTTAGTCTCCTAGCATTGTGGTCAGAAAAGATACATATGACTTCAATCTTTTTTGATTTCTTGAGGCTTGTTTTGTGGCCTAATATGTGATTTATCCTGGAGAAAGTTCCATGTACACTTGAAAAAAATGTGTACTCTGCTGTTTTAGGATGGAATGTCCTGAATATATCTGCTAAATCCATCTGGCCCAGGGTGTCATTCAAAGCCACTGTTTCCTTGTTGATTTTCTGTTTGGATGATCTTTCCACTGATGTACTTGATTTGTTAAAGTCTCCTACCATTGTTGTATTACTATCAATTCAGTTCCTTTATGTCTGTTATTGTTTTATGTATTTGGGTGTTCCCATGTTGGATACAAAAATATTTACAGTTGTTATTTCTTGTTGGATTGTCCCATTTATTATTATATGGCGTCCCTCTCTGTCTCTTGTATAGTCTTTGTTTTAAAGTCTATTTTATCTGATATAAGTATTGCTACTTCTTTTGATATATCCCTTTACATGATAAATGTTTCTTCATTCCATCACTTTCAATCTAGAGATGTGTTTAGGTCTCAAATTAGTCTCTTGTAGGCAGCATACGGATAGGTCTTATTTTTTTTATCCACTCTGTCACCCCATGTCTTTTGATTGGAGCACTTAGTGCATTTACCCTCAAAGTAACTACTGATAGATAGGTATTGCCATTTTCTTACTTGCTTTGTGGTTGTTTTTGTAGTTTTTCTCTGATCCTTTCTTCTCTTACTGTCTCTCACGGTTTGCTGGTTTTCTTTAGTGATATACTTGGATTCCTTTCTTTATTCTTTGTATGTTAGTGGCTTTTGATTTTTGATTAGTGGCTTTTTTTTTTACCATTAGGATTGTGTATGACATCTTCTATAGCTGTCTATATTAAGTTGATAGTCACTTAAGTTCAAACACATTCTTTACTCCTCCCTCCCCAACATTTTAGATATATGGTGTCATACTTTATATCCTTTTATCTTGTGAATCCCTTAACTATTTTTTTATAGAAATACTTATTTAAACTGTTTCTGTGTCTTCTACCTTTCATACTCTCACTTATAGTCTTTTCTTTCCACTCAGAGTCCCCTTTAATATTTCTTAGAGGGCTGGTTTAGTGGTCATGAACTCCTTTAGTTTTTGTTTGTCTGGGAAACTTATCTCTTCTTTGTTTAAGACTTTATTTTTAAGTAATTGTTACACTCAATGTGGGGCTCAAACTCACAACCCCAAAATCAAGAGTCATATTCTTTACCAACTAAACCAGTCAGGTGCCCCTTATCTCCCCTTCTATTCTGAATGACAGCTAAATAGGGTATTCTTGGCTGCAGATGTTTCCCTTTACACCTTGAATATATCATGCCACTGCCTTCTGTCCTGCACAGTTTCTGCTGAAAAATCCACTGATAGCCTTATGGGGATTTCCCTGGTATGTAACTGCCTTCTTTTCTCTTGCTGCTTTTAATTTTTTTTTTTTATTTATAACTACTTTGTTTACCATTTTGATTACTATGTGTCTTTATGGGAACCCCCTTGGGTTGATTTTTGTTCTGTTTCATTTTTTCAAGAGAGTGCACATGCAAGTAGTGGAGGGGCAGAGGGAGAGGGAGAGAGAGAATCTTAAGCAGGCTCCATGCCCAACGTGGAGCCCAACAAGGGTCTCAATCTCATGACTGTGAGATCATGATCTGAGCTGAAATGAACAGTCAGGCATTTAACCGACCGAGTCACCCAGGCACCCCCTCCTTAGGTTGATTTTTAGGAGATCTCCGTGCCTTCTGGATCTGGATATCTATTTCATTCCCTGGGTTAAGGAAGTTTTCAGCTACTATTTATTCAACTAAATTGTCTGCCCCATTTGCTCTCTCTCCTCCTTCTGGGATCCCTATAATGCAAATGTGATTATACTCGATGAAGTCACGGAGTTCCCTAAGTCTATTCTCATTTTGCATAATTCTTTTTCCTCTCATTTGTTCAGCTTGATTACTTTCCATTATTCTGATTTCTAGTTCATTAATTTGTTCCTCTGCTTCTTACAGCGTCCTATTTATTCCATCAAGTATATTTTTAATTTCATTTATTATGTTCTTCATCTCTGATTGGTTCTTTCTTATATAACTATAAGACATTTTATGTAATCCCCATGGAAACCACAAAGAAAAACAACAACAGAAGATCTACAAAAGAAAATAAGGAAGCTAAGTATGTCACTACAAAAGATTGACAAAACGTAAAGGAAGGCAGCAAGAAGGGAAAAAAAAGAACAAAACAACAATAAGATAAACAGGAAACAATGAACAAAATGTCATTAGTAAGTCCTTCCCTGTCAATAATTACTTTATATGTAAATAGTTTAAACTTTCCAAACAAAAAACGTAAAGTAGTTGAATGGAAGTAAAAAAAGAGACTCCCTTTTTTTTTTAATTTTTTAAATCTTTATCTTTGAGAGAGACAGACAGACAGAGCATGAGCAGGGGAGGAACAGAGAGAGAGGGAGACCCAGAATCTGAAGCAGGTTCCAGGCTCCAAGCTGTCAGCACAGAGCCAAACCCGGGGCCAAACTCACAAACCGTGAAATCATGACCTGAGTCAAAGTCGAACACTCAACCGACTGAGCCACCCAGGCACCCCAAAAAGAGACTCACTTTAGATGTAATGGCACACACAGGCTGAAGGTGAAAACATAGGAAAACATATTCCATCTAAAGAGTCACCAAAAGAGAGCAGAAATAGATATATTTATAGCAGATAAAATGCATGTGAAGTCAAACACTGTCAAAAAAGACGGAGAAGACATTATATGATGACAAAAGGGTCAATTCACCAGAAATACATAACAATGATAAATATGTATACACCTCATGTCAGAGCCCAAGTACTTGAAAAAACTGCCATAATTTAAAGCAGAAATAGATCGTAATACAACAGTGGCAGGAGATTTCAAAAGCTCATGTGATGGTTCATTCTGTGTTCATTTGGGTGGGCCATGGGGTTCCCAGATTAAACATGGTTTCCGGTTGTTTCTATCAAAGTGTTTCCAGATAAGATGAGAATTTTAAGTGGTGAACTCAGAAAGTAGATTGCCCTACCCAGTGTGGTTTGGCATCATCCAATCCATTGAGGTCCTGAAGAAAACAAAAGGCAGAAGGAGGAGGAATCTGTCCCTTTATCCATGCCTCACTGAGCTGGAACATTTCACTTCATCTTCCGCCCTTGGAGTAGGATTGATACCATAGTTCTCCTGCTTCTCAGGCTACAGGACTCAGAATGAATTACATCACAAGCTTTCTTTCCTAGGCCTTTGGTTCACAGAAAGCATACCATGGGACTTCTCAGCTTCTAAAATCACATGATCCAATTCCTGACAAAAAAATTTCCTTTTCTTTCCTTAACCCTGACTAACATAGCCCATTTTCAATAATGACGAGAACAGCCAGACAGAAGATCAATAAATGAAGAGAGGACTTGAACACGACTGACCAATTCATCCTAGCAGACATACACGCAACACTCTACCCAACAACGACAACATACACACCGTTCTCCAAGTGTATGCAGACATTCTCCAGGGTAGATGACATATTAGGACATATTAGCCACAAAACAAGATGTAAAAATTTAAGAATATTGAAAAACAATTAAGAATATTGGTAGGCGATCATACCAGGTATCTTTCTTTTACCACAACAGAAAGAAACTAAATTATCAGGAACAGGAGAATAAAGTGGAACATTCGTAGGTATGTGGAAAAAACACACTCCTAAAAAACAATGAGTCTAAGAAAACATCACAAAGGAAATTAGAAAATATCTTGAGACAAGTAAAAATGAGAACACAACATAGCAAACCTATGAGACACAGTAAATCAGTAGCAAGAAGGAAGTTTAGAGCAGTAAACACTGACATTCAAAACGAAGAAAGACCTGAAATTAATAACCTAACTTTACACATGAAGGAACTGGAAAAGAAAGTGAGCCCAAAATTAGAAAGAAGGAAATAGTAAAGAGTAGAACAGAAATAGATAAAATGGAGAATAGAAAAAAATACAGTGAATGAAACTAAGAGGGGAGCTTTGAAAAGATAGACAAAACCGAGAAATCCTTAGCTAGACTCAGAGAAAAATGACTCAAATAAGTCAGAAATGAAGAAGATATATGACAACTGAGGCCAAAGAAATAAAAAGATTTATAAGAGACTAGTATGAACAACTGTATGCCAACATTGGATAACCTAGTAGAAATGGATACATTCCTCAAATATACCAAATACACCAAAATATACCAAAAATACATCAAAAAATCTGAGCTGAACTATACCCAGTAAGGAGATCTAATCAGTAATCATAACCTCCCAACAAAGAAAAGCCCAGAACCAGATGGCATCACTGGAGAATTCTACCAAACATTTAAAGAAGAATTAATGCTAATCCTTCTCAAATTCTTCCAAAAAGTTCAAGAAGAAACACTTCCAATCTCATTTTATGATGCTAGGATTAACCTGATACCAAGACAAAGATACTACATGAAAAGAACACTACAGACCAATATCCATGGTAAATATTGATTATAAATCCTCAATAAAATAGTAGCAAACTAAATTCAAAGCACATTAAAATCAATACATACCGGGGCGCCTGGGTGGCGCAGGCGGTTAAGCGTCCGACTTCAGCCAGGTCACGATCTCGCGGTCCGTGAGTTCGAGCCCCGCGTCAGGCTCTGGGCTGATGGCTCAGAGCCTGGAGCCTGCTTCCGATTCTGTGTCTCCCTCTCTCTGCCCCTCCCCCGTTCATGCTCTGTCTCTCTCTGTCCCAAAAATAAATAAACGTTGAAAAAAAAATTAAAAAAAAAAAAAATCAATACATACCATGACCGAGTGGGATTTACTCCTGAGAAGCAGGAATATTTCAGTATTTGAAAATCTATTAATACAATACATCCCATTAATAGAACAAAGGGCAGTGACACCTGGGTAGCTCAGTCCATTAAGCATCCAACTTCAGCTCAGGTCATGATCTCACAGTCCGTGAGTTTGAGCCCCACATCAGGATCTGGCTGACACCTTAGAGCCTGGAGCCTGCTTCAGATTCTGTGTCTCTGTCTCTCTCTCTCTACCCCTCCCCTCCTCGTGCTCTGTCTCTCTCTCTCTCTCTCTCTCTCTCAAAAATAAATAAACATTAAAAAAAAAACAAATTTAATAGAACAAGGGCAAAATTTACATGACCGTCTCAAATGACACAGAAAAAGCATCTGACAAAACTCAACACAATATCCTTCCATAATAAAAATGTTCAACCAGGTAGAAATAGGAGGAAATTATCATAATAGTTTTTTAAAAGCCATATATGAAAAGCCCATGGCTAACATCATACTCAATGGTGAAAAACTGAAAGCTTTTCCTGTAAGATCAGGAAGAAGGAAAGGATACTCGTTCTTACCACTCTTATTCAACAACATACTGGAAGTCCTAGCCAAAGCAATTAGACAAGAAAAAGAAATCAAAAACATCCAAACTGGAAAGGAAGAAGTAAAATTATCTCTGTTCACAGACAACAAGCCCTTATATGTAGAAAATCCTAAAAACTCCACCTAAATAACTATTAGAATAAGCAAATACAGTGAATTTTCAGGATGCAAAATCAACACACAAAAATCAGTTGTGTTTCTGTATACCAGGAATGACAAATTTTTTTGAGTGAACAGTTTTAAAAGAAAATTAAGAAAACGATCCCATTTACAATAGCATCAAAAAGAATAAAATACTCAGGAATAAACTTTACCAAGGGAGTGAAAGATATGTACTCCGGAAACTACAAAATATTGTTGAAAATTTTTAAAAAGACATAAATAGGGGTGCCTGGGCGGCTCAGTCGATTGGGCATCTGACTTCGGCTCAGGTCAAGATCTCACAGTTTATGGGTTCAAGCCCCGTGTCAGGCTTTGTGCTGCCAGCTCAGAGCCTGGAGCCTGCTTTGGATTCTGTGTTTCCCTCTCACTCTGTTCCTCCCCCACTCATGCTCGCTCTCTTTCTGTTTCTCTCTCTCTCTCTCAAAATTAAATAAAAATTTTTAAAAATTAAAAATAAAATAAAATGAAATAAAATAAAAAGACACAAATAAATAGAAAGACAACCCACGTTGATGGATTGGAAGACTTAGTATTATAAAATGCCCATACTTCCCAAAGTGATCTATAGATGTAATTCAATCTCTATTGAAATCTCAATGGCATTTTTTGCACAAATAAAAAAGTCTATCCTAAAATTTACGTAATGCCAAAGGACCCCATATAGTGAAAACAATCCTGACAAAGGACAAACTGGAAGTTTCATGCTTTCTGATTTCAGAACATATCACAAAGCTGTCATGATCAAAACAGTATAGTATTGGCCCAAAGACAGATGTGTAGACCAATGGAACAGAATACAGAGCACAGGAATAAATCCTCCTGTATGTGGCCAAATGATCTTCAGTGAGGGTGCCAAGATTACCTAAGAGGGGAAGGGTAGTCTCTTGAGCAAAGATGCTGGGAAAACTGAATGCCCACATACAAAAGAATGAAGTTGGATCCTTACTTTATACCACATACAAAAACCAACTCAAAATAGACTGAAGACCTAAGCATAAGCCTTGAAACTATAAAGCTCCCAGAAGAAAACATAGGAGATCAGCTTCATGGCACTGAATTGAGCAGGGTATCTTGCCTATTCCACCAAAAACACAGACGCCAGAAAGCAAAAATAAACAAATGAGACTAAAGCAAACTTTAAAATGCCTGTACAGCAAAGGAAGCAATCATCAGGGTGAAAAGGCAATCTAGAGAATAAGAGAAAATATTTGCAAAACCTATATATGGTAAGGGGTTAACATCCAAAATATTTAAAAATCTCCTACAACTCAACAAGAAAAACAATATTATTTAAAATGAGCAATGATCATTTCTAAAGATGATATACGACCAACAAGTATATGGAAGGATGCTCAACATCACTAACACAAATCAAAACCACAACGAGATATCACTTCACCTGAGTTATGATGGCCACTATCAAGAAAACAAAAACTAACAGGCTTTGGCAAGGATGTGGAGAAACTGGAACCCTTATGAACTATTGGTAGGAATGTAAAATGGTGCAGCCATTATGGATGATAGTATGGAGATTCTCAAAAAAAATCATATTCCATTATAATAATATTCCATTATATATATGTGTGTATATATATATATATATATATATACACACACACACACAAACAGATGTATATGACATGTATATGTCATGTATATGTATATATGGCATGTATATGACAAATGGATGAATCTTGAGGTCTTTAGGCTAAGTGAAACAAGTCAGACAGAGGAAGACAAATACTGTATGGTCTCACTTATATGTTAAAACAAAATTTTAAAACAATCTTGTAGAAACAGAGAACAAATGGGGGTGGTCGGGGTGGGCAGTGGGAGCTGGGAAGTAGGGAGATGACTAGTGGTGGGCAAAGGTCAACTTCCAATTATAAAATGAATGAGTTCTGGGATACCTGGGTTCAGGGATACCTGGCTCAATCTGTTAAACGGCTGACATCGGCTCAGGTCATGATCTCATGGTTCGTGGGTTCGAGCCCCATGTCAGGCTCTGTGCTGACAGCTTGGAGCCTGCTTCAGATTCTGTGTCTCCCTTCCACTCTGCCCCTCCCTGGCACTCTCTCTCTCTCTCTCTCTCTCTTTCTCTCAAAACATTAAACATTAAAACATTTTTAAAAATTGTAAAGTGAATAAGTTCTGTGATGTAACATACAGCATGGCAACTATGGTTAACCATGTTATGTTATATGTAATTAATAAGTATAAACTGTAATATATAAGCAAGAGGTGGATATTTAAAGTGCTCACCACACAGGCCCATGCAAAACTATAACTATGTAAGGTGATGGATGTGTTAACTACACTGCGGTAATCATTTTGCAATATATACTTGTATAGAGTCCCTTCCTTGGGCAACTTACATTTACAGTTATGTCAATGACATCTCCATAAAGCTGGAAAAAAATTTAAAATAGGATTATCAGACAATTTAGTAATCCCACTTTGAGATATATGTCAAAAAGGAACCGAAAACGGGATGTCAAAGGGATATTTGTACACCCATATTCATCGCAGCATTATTCACAGTTGCTAAAAGGAGAAAGAAAGCGAACTGTCCATTGATGGATGACTAGATAAGGAAAAGACAGTGCATACACACAATGGAATATTATTCAGCGTTGGGGGAAAAAAAGCAAGTCCCGTCATACGCTACAAAACGGACACTACGCTAAGTGAAAAAGGCAAAACAAAAAGATGAATAAATACAGCATGCTTCTGTTTATATGAGGAATCTAAAGCAGCCAAACTCTGAGATGGAAAGTGGGGTGTGGTTGCAGGGGTTGCCGGCAGGGGAGGGAAACTGGAAATTGTCATTCAAGGAGTATAAGATTCCAGTTGTGCAAAGGGACAAACTAGAGACCTGTATGCTTAAAAATGATTGTGATGGTAAACTTTCTGTTAGGTGCGTTTTGCCACAATGAGAAAAAAAAAAAAAAAAAGCTGATAACAAAAAAAAAAAAAAAATCAAACTAAACTCTACCATAAATTCTTATAAATAGGAACCTTAGAAATTAATTCACCTAATTTTATACATGGGCTAAATGCGGATTAATTGTAATTCGCTTTTCAACTAAGCAGTCAGGTTAGTTTGTAATGACTTACTTTTGTGAACTATTCTGGTTCCTTGTGTTTCTCTAATGGCTTAAAAATTATCTGTGATGAGGGTGTGTACCTAATACATATAATGTATTATTTGGGATTGGAACCTCTATACCAATTTATAGTCTCTAGGATACTTTATGAAGCTTGGGACATCGGACCTGCCCAGTTCTCTGGGGTCTCTGTCATTCTCCATCATGTTCCAGGATTGCCAAGAGCACCCCAATCACACCTGATGTCCTTTCAGTAACCTGGCATGTGACTCACCTGAGCCTCACCTGAGTTTATTTAAAAGAAATACATAGGGGCCCCTGGGTGGCCAGTCAGTTAAGCGTCCAACTTCAGCTCAGGTCATGATCTCACAGTTCGTGGGTTCGAGCCCTGCATCGGGCTCTGTGCTGACAGCTCAGAACCTGGAGCCGGCTTCAGATTCTTTATCTCCCTCTCTCTCTGCACCTCCCCTGCTCATGCTGTCTCTCTCTCTCTCAAAATTAAAAACAAGTCTTCAATAAAAGAAATACATACATAAATTTTTGTTTTAATTTCCTCACCTATCCTGGGCTTTCACCCAAGATTCTGGTTTGTTTTCCTCGTGTAAGCTCATTGTCTTTGATGAAGAAGATGGGGACCAAAATTACAATGAGAAGACCCATCTTTACGTGACCTTTACTTTTTACATCATCAGTCCCTAGCAGAGGCGACCATGGCCTTGGCCTTCTTGCCCTACACACTGAGAAAATAAGCCTGTTTATGATCTCCAGCTTTTTTTTTCACACCTGCACTGGTGATGAGAGTTAGTCCTGACATTCTTCATGTGGGTTCACATTAGTCTTTGTCGATTTGGATGGACATTTGCTCCTTCTCCACCTCGTCGGCACGTGCTCACCAAATGTCACCTCACGGGCAGGCCCTCGAGAGTGATGTGCCGTTTCTACATGACTTCTTTGGCTTCCCCGTAATGACAGTGTGACTGCAGAGCCGCGAGGCTGCTTTGTGTCCCCCACGCCATCTATGCCCCACCTGATCTTCCGGTCTCTGTCCCCGGGGCTCTTTCTTCCCAGCATCTCAAACCCCCCTGCCCTTCGGTCCACTATGCACCAGACTATCTCAACGTAGTACGGGACGGTGTGATCATTTTCTTCCAATGGTTTCACCAAGTTTCTGTCACCAACGAGCAGGCTCAGATCCCTCACAGCGCTTCCTCCCAGGGTCCTGCCGCTCAGGAAGAGCTTCTTAATAAGCACCCCAACTTGTTCAAGGAACCCAGACGTGCGCAGAACAACACTTCAGCGGAAGTCCTAGCACACCGATGTCTCCTCCAGGCAGGATAACACGACCTGACCTTCAAAGAGCTCCTGTGCAGTGACAAGTCCCAAGCTAAGCGGGTCCAAGCAGGTTTATTTCCCTGAACCCCACATTTGACCCCAGAAGGTGGCCACTTTGTGGACTCCGTGTCACAGAAGAGGTCTAGAAAGGTTTTTCCCCGTATTCGTGGTGCCGGAGAAGTGAGAAGCAGACCTGGAATTCCAACATGCGCTGTCCACTTCTAGTTCACCTCCTCACTGACCATTTACAGTGCACTGAGCATTCACGCTTCATTTCACATGTACGCTGTATTGCACACTCAGCATACCGCACACCCAGTGTACTGCACACTCACCATGTTGCACACCTATGCCGCACTGCGGGCTCACCGTGTCACACACTTACACTGCACTGTAATTTCTTGCCCCAATGCCCCTTTTATCACCTACATTAGGAAAATTCTACTCATCATCCTTATGTGAATTCTCACGCGTGTGTAGCTTCAGCAAATAGCATGCTTCATTCCACTCCAGAAAACAGTGACTTGCTCCTTTCTACACACTAGAAAATGAACGCAGTAAGCTCAAACCTATATAAAATGCCTTTCGCAGTATTCCATTCTACTAAATTCCTCTGTTTCTTAGGCCAAAGTTCTTTTGTCTTGCTCTTGCATTTAGTTTTAAATCACTGAAATGAATGTAAAGTTAATGACTCACTGTCCCAAATCATAAAGATAAAAGGCATATTAATAGACTTTTTAAAAGAAGATTTGAGAGCTCATGGAATGATTTCTACCCAGGGACTCTCGAACCACGTATAACTGAACTGCTTATAACCAAGAATCTAAATTAAAAAGAAAATGAGTACACCCAGAGAAGACTTTATCATTCTTAAAGGAATTATTTAATATTTCAAATGTGTTCATTAAAGGCATACAGTGCCACATGCTAGCGGCTGTAACCCACCGAGTTCATTTTTAAAACACTAATTCTAGTAATAGTACAAAAGAAGGCATTCAACACTTCAGTTGTAGAAAAGGAATATATTCAAATGCCTATTTTTATGTGTAATTCAATTTAGCTTATGAGAATTTGAACATCAAACTCACCTTTATACCTACCTTCAAACGTTATTTTTTGTAACCAAAAACGTCCTCCGCGATTTTGAGGGACACAACTGACTTACTTTACTTACATTACTTTAATAGTGATGCCGTCTATCATAGGAATCGCGTGTGGATAAAGGAGAAGCATAAAAAAACTTAAGAAATGAATATAAGGTATCAAGCATTTGAATGAAATACGGGTTCTGCCTTCATGTTTTTTCCTCTTAAAATTCAGCTACAACTGAATTACAACTTAAAAATAAGCTACAACTTATTTTTTACATGTCCTTTTGGGGGGGATGATGATTATTTACCAAACTCAGGTTCCACGTAAATTACACTGAACGTGACCTTCAGGCCCCACCGTTTCTCCTCATCGACTCAGCAGACATCTTCCGGAAGGGGCAAGATAGCAAGTATTTGAGGCTACAAGGACCACGGGGTCCCGGTGGGTCACACATGCTCTGCCGTGCTGTGCTGTGCTGTGTGGCTTCTCCTGTCCTTTAAAAATGTAAACACCACATGTAGCTTCCAGGCTACAACACAACACAAAGAAGTCACAGGTCACTCCTGCCCCCAGCCTCCAGTGTGTTGCCACTGGCTGCTGACGGTTTTCCGTGGGGCACTTGTCAAAGAAGCCAAAAACAAAAAAAATGTTTTTCTCTTAAAAAGAAAGAGCCAGATTTTTGCCTAGTGATAAGAGCACAGAATTAATAACCAGACCTTTATGCAAGTCCTGATCTATCCTGAGCTAGCAGGTGTGATTCTGAATACATTACTCCGTCGTCTCTCTAGGTTTCTTTTCCTTATCTGTAACATAAGGGGATGATTTTCACTGGAGGGAGAAGGACACAGTGGGAGGGATCCATGGGGTAGGGTCTGGGCTGGTGGCAGAGAGGAGAGGCACGGTGAAGTGAGACGGACTCCACGTGGATGAAACACACACAGAGGTCAATGCTGGAGTCTCCAAAAGGCATTTCCAGGGCTCTGAGTCACCTGCCTTTTGCAGGGATTCTATGCATTCATGTAACAGCTACCAAGCCACACGCGAACACAGAGACACTCGAGGATGGAGAGTGGAAGTCAGACATTCAAACACAGCAGGCAGCACTAAGGACAGGCACAAGCCATGCGTGGAGTCGGAAGGGACATCTATGGGGTGTGGGTGTTCGGGAAGATGCTCTGGATCTGACCCCAGCTGGACAGAGTGAGAAGCAGGTTTGCGGCACACAGAATGAATAAAGTCTGCGCATTCGGAACTGCTGAATTCTGGGTGGGGGCCGACAGGCAACTCCGTGCCGTCCAAGGTAGCAGACATGAGTCGGGACCGTGGGGAGGCCAGAGGGTGGACGGGACGGGGTCAGGAGCCACACAGGCTGTGTGCAGAGCAGCACGGGCTCGGTGCCGTGGGTAATGGGAAATCACTGAAGCCTTCTCAGCCACAGGCCTCCTGGCCAAATTGGCATTTCAGATAAATCACTCTGGCATCTGTGATCGGATCTGAGGGCACAGCCTAGCCCAGCAAGTTGAATTAGGAACTCAGCCCTCAGCCCCACAAGGAGATGAAGACTTGACCAAGCATAGCCAGTAAAGGTCAGAACAAAGAAGGCTCCTCTCAGCAGTGTTTGCAAGATCAACCTTGAGGACCTGGGGACCAAGAGAATCAGGAAGCAGGGGTAGAGGGGGTGGGAAGGGCGGGTGAAGAGTGCTGCAGAGGCGGCTTCCGATGCTGGGGCAGGGGAGAGAGGGGCAGGAATAAGGGAGGTGACCTGGAGAGAGGAAGAGACATTCCGAGCTCTGCTTGAAGTCAGACAGGCAGGCATGGGGCCTTCAGGTAAGGGGCCCTGCAGGCAGATTTGGGCCTTAGAAGCACCCAAAGAGGAAGCCGTGGAGGTGCAGGTCTGGAGCTGGGGCTGGGCCACATGCAAGCGGAGAACGTGACAGGGAGGAGAGGAGAAACAGGGCCCACGGGGAGAGCCAGCTGGAGGAGATTCAAGGGAAGAAAGGCCACGGAAGGAGACAAAGGAGCCAGGAGCTGCTAAGGGGTGAGAGGTCTGCTGTCCACGCTGTTCAGCAGCAAGGATGAGGGCGGGGGACCGTCTCTCTAGCAGGGTCTGAGAGGAAGCCGCACTGCAAGGGGCTGAGCAACCCTAATGAAGGGGGGTGGTCTAGACAACTCTATCCCGGCTTCCTCCATATCCAGGGACACAAGTGCACTGCAGGAATTATAAAGACCGGGTCATTTAAAATCGTTCTTGTTAACACAATCATACAGAAAGAATTGCAATCCAGCAGAGAATACAAATCAGCTTGATGTGACGGTGCCACTTGAAATTTACCATCTATTAGAAAACGGCAACCCTTTGTCTACGCGCACGTTTAGTTACAGGCGGATAATGTGAAGCGAAACTTCCTGAGACCCTCCTGATTTACTGTCAGGTCTTCCCAGTTACTGTAATCAAATGGGAGAATAACCAAGTTATCTGTGCAGACTACTATCTGTGTTGGGAAAGCCAGGTAATTCTAGCTGGTGGGAGCTGGCAAAATGTGAACTCCCGAGCGCCCTCTGCACAGAGCTTCTAAAATGCAGTGCTCACGGAAATCACTCAGGGCTGGCTGAAGGGATGGTCCTGTGTCCCACCCAGATTCTCGTGGGTTCAGGAAACCCACGCTTACCAGGCTCCTCCAGGGGACCTAGATCAGGCAGCCCAGGCAGCACATACTTAGTCCCTGGAGATGTGCGACCTTCTTTCCTAGGTCAGGTGCCTGTGTACTTGAGTGCCCATTCTCAGGAAATATCACAACAAAAATGTTAATGAATTTGTATCACTTTCCATGGGCTAAAACTCATCAGCATATTTCCCTGAAAAAAGAAAGTCGCTGCTTCAAAAAAGAGGCCAGTGAGTCCAAGTACCTGATTTCAGTGAATGCATTAGTTCGATATTCTAGAAGCATAGCCTGAATCCATACTGAGGGTCCCATCCCAGGCTGGAGATTGCAAGAGCACGGTTGGAAACAGACTTGAGACAGAACAGAATGTGATAATCACCCACCACAGGGAAATTCTGGAAGAGCCCTGAATTTTGCCCGGGTGGGTCTACAGAAGGAGAAGGAACAGAATTCAGTGACAGGAAACTGGGAATGTGGAATGAGTGACCATGTCCACTCTCACCTTCCAGGGGCGGCTGAGAGGATTGGAAGAGAACCCAGGTGGGAAAACAACTTAGAAATGGCCCCGGTGTTGCTTCTCAAGTTCTAACGGTAAAGACGCTTGACTTCTTATGACTGCTTCCTCGCCTCAGTGCACCTTGTGTGAAAGGCATCTTTTTTTTATTACCTGGCCTTTTTTTTTACTCCATAAAGGTAAATTACATATGCATTTCTAAATGAAATAAGTAATGTTCATTTAAAGGTCTCCTGTTCCCTTGACAGCCTCACCCTTTGCTCTGCAAAACTCTTCCAGAGTGATGTGTTATTCCTAGTACAGAAAGGAACAGAACAGCGGAATGGCCAGAAGGCTTGAAGAAAAGGGAACAACAGGAGAAAAGGGTGAGGATAGAAGAGATCAGTTACTGCTATTAAAATGCACCATCTCAGGACCTCGTCAAGATAAAAAGCTTCTGCACTGCGAGGGAAACAATCGGCAAAACTAAAAGCAACTGACAGAATGGGAGAAGATATTTGCCAACGACATATCAGATGAAGGGTTAGTAACCAAAATCTATAAAGAACTTATCAAGCTCAACACCCAAAAAGACAGTCCAGTGAAGAAATGGGCAAAAGACATGAATAGACACTTCTCCAAAGAAGACATCCAGATGGCTAATAGACACATGAAGAAATGTTAACATCACTGGACGCTGCTGTTTGGTAGAAAGACGAAGTCCCAGTAACCTTGCCAAGACCTAGCTCTCTGACCTTGAAAAAATGACCTACGTCCTCTGAGTCCTGTGCCCTGGTGAGAAGATCCCAAAAAGGCAGGTACATGTTTGAGGTGCTCAACTCACCACAGGTCAAATATAAAGAAGTATCATTTTCAAACATCCTGGTTCCAGTGAAATTTATTTTCTCACTTAGGCAAATGTTTTAACACATTACACGACCCGCAAGTTATGTACACACATACACATATACATATATATTAGGATCGCAAATGCAGTGTATATCATGGTTTGACTCCACACATTTTATCTCCTGATTGCTTAACGGGGAGGAAATGCTTCTTTTCTTCAAGAACGTTCATGATCTGCAGTGAGCTCACATTTGCCAGGCAATCTTCTTTATCTGCAGGAGTACTGACTTATCCACAGATCCTATTAATGGCCTGGAGCTTGTATGTTGAAGCATTCTCAGATCGGAGGGTATGGGGGGGGGGCGTATTTAAAGTATTATTTCACATGCAAAATGAGACACTTTAGTTTTTTTAGTATGCACTGAACAAATTTCATTCCCCCAGTTCTCAAAGGACACAGATAAACAGAAACATAGCTTTATGCCCTCTACATGAAATCGTATTGATTAAACTTATTTCTCCTTTGGTAAGTAAATATCACACTCTGGATGATTTTTACAGCAAGTAACATATCACAGGGGGCATATTAACACTATCGCGAAAGCAATGCCATATATTCTGGTTTCCAAAAAGTCTATCACACATAAACCTCCTCTGCTCACACAGGTTGGTTACACGGGGCAAGGGGCCATAGCTGTTAGCTACACTACACAGGCTTGCGTAATTTCAATAAACTAAACAACTTCAAACAGACAAATTGTTCTGGAGGACCCTTAACCCACGGTTGCCAAATTACCTTCAAAGCCTTTTAAAATACTAAGAGCGAAATGTAATTTATTCTGGCAGCTATGCAGTGATCCCCTAGATAGGAAACCTGATGGCCCAAGAGGTCTGCCCTTTCCCTGGCCTCAGTCATGTGGCTTCGGTTTGGGGAGCTCCGCGGTGACTCTGGGGTCTCTTGTTGTTAGTCTCCCTTCGAAGTGTAAGTCACCAGGAGATGCATGGGTGGACCGCATCCCCAAGAACCCAGGGCAAACTTGCGCGAGGCATGTTAACCCTCATCGGAACAGAGACCCCAAACATTTCACCACATCTTCAAAGCAAGCCAGGACTGAAACAGGAGAGCGCGCCCCGGGAGCTTCTGCGCTAGGCAGGATGGAGACCGCCTGTTCTCCAGCCTTGCTGCTCAAGGACTCTCCTCCCGCCGGTTCAGAGCCGCTAAGTTTTACTCGGCCCTGCTTAGCAAAAGCCAACCCCTTCTCCTCCAGGGGCGAAATAATTCTACCAGGTGGCAAAGGATGGACACACAATTTACACGTATTGGCTCACTCCCCAAACAGAGAGCTGAGCCGAGCGAGTGGCTCCAGCTTTTCAGTGTGACACAGATACGCCTGGAGAACTTGATGAAGATCACCCCCATTACCTCTCGGGGGCGTACAAGGCACCGGCCAAACCCAGCACTCGCACCCAGCCGGTGGGTCCTCCCCAGCCCCGGGGAGGTGGGCGGCGCCCGCGGGAGCGGGGGCCGAGAAGAGCCCCGGATGGGTACCACCGCTGCCCCGCCACTTGGCCCGGGCCCTCCCAGACAATGGGGCGGACGCTGTCCGGCGGGGGTCGCGGCCAGGGGTCAGTGGGATCAGTGGGAGAGGCGACGGCCAGGGAGCCCTCCTTCACCCCTACATCTTTGTTCTCTCAAGTAGTGGCCCCTTCTCATCCCCAAAGAGAAGAGGAGGACGGCCCCCTGCTGCCTTCCGGGGAGGAGTGGGGGTCCCCTAGGTGCCCGCGCCGCTGCCCTCACCTCCCGCCGCAACCACAGGCTTCCAGGTCCCTGCAAACTGCCAGTTTCGCCTCCTCTCCTGGGCTACGTCCAGAGTTGGGAGGCTTCCGCGGTCACACACCTCCCCGCGTCCCCTTCCCCGGAAAGGACCGCCAACCTCCTCTCCACGCCCCCCTCTCCACGCCGGCTCTCGGGCCGGGCACCCCGCGACCTCGGCGCGAGCACCCCCGCGCCCTCCCGGAGTCGCCACCGGCGCCGCGGGGCAGGGGTGCCTCTGCGCCCCGCCGGCCTCCAGACCCGGACGAGGCTGCTCGGCCAACCGCCCCGCGGCGGGGACCGCGCCCCGCGCCCCGAGCCCCGCCGCCCCGCCGCCCCGCCGCCGCCCTACCTGCCGAGAAAGGTCCGCGAGAGACGCGTGCAGCCGGGGGCGCGAACGCGGGATCAGCTCCGGGCGCGGCGCGAACGCGGGGATCAGATACGGGCAGCGGCGATGCGCGTGGTGCGCAGGGCGCAGCTGGCTGGACGTGGTGCGCGGTGGCCCTGCGACCAGGGCCGCGGCGCGCTCGGGGCGGCGCGGTGTTGCGCGCAGCCAGGGCCGACGGGAGGCTCGGCCGACGGCCGCTCGGAGCCCGCCTCCGGGACCCGCGGCCGCCCTCGCCCCTCCCCGCGCGCGCCCCGCCGGCCGCGGGGCTCGGCTCCAGGCCCCGGGGGGCGCCGCCGCCCCCGCTCCCGCCGCGGCCCCTCGGCTCCCGCCGCCCTCCGCTCCCGCCGGGGTGGTCGCCCGGGGCTCCGGCCGCCCTGCTGCCCACGCTCTCCCGCGCCGAGACCGCGCCTCTCTCCGCTCCTCCGATCCCCCCCTCCGGCTTCTCCCTCCCCTCGCTTTGCTGACAGGCTAAGAATGGGGCTCCCGCGTCCAACTTTTCCTTCCCGACTCCAGCAAGAGCACTGGGCGCTGGAGGGGACGGAGGTGGCCCCGGCGTGGGTCTCCTGCGCCGTGACCCAGAGTTGTGACCTGGGGCGGGCATCCCCCTCCCCACCCCCCCGGACAGTCCGACCAGAACAAAGGCCATCGCGGGGACTGTGGCAGTTGTCAGTAGATGAGATGGGATGATTCAGAGGCCATACGGAGCCTTGAGATTCCCCTGAATTCTTGAAAATAGGAATTCCAGGTGGGACAAGATAATCATGGGCAAGGTCAAGGCTCTCTCTGGGCATCTGGTCTCTGTTATAATTTTCATGACAGAGTAGAAGACGTGCCCACCCACCCCCACCCCCAAATTTTGTTCCTGCTTGGCCCTGTAAACAGTCCGCATTTCGCCAAGAGAACTCTAGGCTGTCTTAATTCTGAAGTTAATGTGGTGCATGCGCCTGCACACAAACACGCACACACACACACACACACACACACACTATAGTATATAGTCGCAAAGGGTATTGTATATAACACATAACTTTATTCAAATGACTTTATAATCATATTAATTATTCAGAATATTCTTATCCAAAATACGTGATACATGAATATGTAAAAAACAATGTGGCATTCAGAAAATTTCCTGCTTACGTGGTGTTAGCCCCTGCATGTTCGGGAGTGGATTAAAGGACGATTCTGAGATACCGTCGTGATGTTCACTTAGATTTCATATTTTTCCATGCACTGAGATAAATTTTGTGAATTTTAAGGGGTCTTAAGGATTGACTGAGTTACCCTCTATGCTATGACATGACATATATGAAGGTGTTTTCCACATGTAATGTGACAAGAATGTAGTCCCAACTCAGATTTCATTCTCACAAAAATAATTTACAGAATCAGTGAATTTATGAAAGCAATTCAACCATGGCACTAAGGATAATATGGACTAGTAAGAATGATTCTGAATTAAAAGTAAAATAAATACTTCAGCACATAATGGTTTTCTTGGCATTTTATACACTGGCACCAAGAAATAGCAAATGTGCTGTGAGGAGTATTACCCATTTCCATACTTATTGTGTGGCATTTTATCTGAAACCATTCTGTTTCTATATTGTTAAGTTTCTTTTTTTTTTTTTTTTAAGTTTATTTATTTTGAGGGGGGGTGGAGGGACAGAGAGAAAGAATCCCAAGCAGGCTCTCAATGTCAGTGAAAAGCCCAAATCGGGACTCAATCCCAGGAACTGTGAGGTCATGACCCGAGCTGAAATCAAGAGTTGGTCCCTTAACCATTGAGCCACCCAGGGGCCCCTATATTGCAGGATTTCTACAGTAGGAGAAACTTGCACAAATTTATCAAAAGTTAGTTCTGGTAGCCAGCACCCAAGACTATAATACCAAACAAGAGATGCCAGTTAATATACTAAAGTGGATTCAACAGGACAGTTTATGTTTTATAACACTAAGGTGCTTATCCTTCTCATATATAGGTTATATATTTGATAAGTGTTTATATCTGTTATATATCTAAGTTTCTATGTTAGTACCTTATGAGAAAAAAGTGTGAGAGAAATATATAAAGAAAACCCATTGATCACAAACAATATCGTATTTGTATTCTAACTATTCCCATCACACTCTGCCTCATCAGTCACCACAGTGGCTTCAAATACACAACTGACTTTGATAAGGTTTTAAAAAATGATTCTGCTATCCAAGCATAAAGGCAATATATTATTAAGAACGTCAATATTGGTTCAGTTCCCGAAGGTAATTTTCCTCTGTAAAGTGAGATCCAAATGCTGGTCTGCCGTTGGCGAGCCCTCTGTTTACATGGAGACATCGGATTCTGAAATAGTAATTATTTCTCTCTTGCAGAAACGGGCATGATCCAGCTCGGCAACCCCCTGAGGGACAGGCTAGTAAAAGAAGAATGTCTTAAATAGAAACCCCAGAGAACCTGGCTACGTGCACGTCTTGACTTAAAGTTTTTGTCACTTTTCAGAACATCAATTACTGAGTCTCATCCCATGGAAAAGTGTGTGCAGTGACTTCTTTGTACTTTACTACACTCCTAATCTGTCCTCTAATAGACCATTCTCAAACTGGAAATTTAAGCACAGAAATAATTTGCTAATTCTTAGTAGTTTGGGGCACAGAGACACGCATTCCCAATAAAACAACACGTCCACATTAGTCATGTCCCTACAAGCATTGGTAGGAGTCAACAAATGGAGAATGTCCTGTGTATTACCTGGAAACAGCGTTTTCTAAGTCACTGCACAGTTACACACTGCAGGGATTACCCTGCTTTACAATTTGTATGAAAGTCTGGTTCCTCTATCTATTTGCTATGGACTGAATGTTTGTGTACTCCCAACATTTGTATGTTGAAATCCTAACCCCAGTGTGATGGCGTTAGAAGGAGGGGGACTTCAGGAGGTGATCAAGTCACGAGATGGAGCCCCCTTCAAGGGGATTGGTGTCCTTATGAGAAGACACAGTGAGCTTGCTTGTCAGCTCTCTGCCCCATGGGGACACAATGAGAAGACAGTCCCCTGCAACCCAGAGGAGGGTCTTCCCCAGGAACCCTCATGCCAGACCCTGATGTCAGACCGCCAGCTTCCATAAGTTTGTGTTGTTGATGAGCCACCCAGCCTGTGGTCATTTGTCATAGTGACCCAAACTAAGACACCGTCTTATCCATTATTGGGGGGGGGGGTCGCAATCCCCAGCCATAACCATGAACCTCCGTATTTCTTCATGCAGACCTGTCGGTTTTCATGTCGCATATTTAGAATTTCTGTTTTCAGTGCATAATGTGTTGAATTGTCACGTACTCCTAAGGAACTGACCCCTTTATCATTTGGAAACAATCTGCTTTATCCCTCGGAATATTCCTTGAGATGAAATTTACTTTTTGTTATACTGATACAGCCCCCCAGCTTTCTTTTGATTAGTGTCAGCGCCATATCTCATTTCATCTTTTCACCTTTAAACTATTTGTAACTTTATATGTAAAGTGTGATCCTGTTGGAGGTGGGCGTCAAGAGGATGTGACCGCCAGTTGACCTGTGAGTTGGCCCCGGGGCGATCAGAGGCCCCCACACCCTCCCCTGTTCTTGGAATGTACGTTCTGTCTTCACAGACGCAGCCCCTGAGCAGCATTGTGCTGTTAAGATCATCGGGATGGTCCCCGTGCCTGCATGCCAGGTAAGCCTCTATATAAACTTTAAGATCCTGGTAGGGAGATGGAGAAACCTACTGATTTTGCCACAGCCCAAGACAAGCCTCCAAGGTAAAGTTTCACGCATTAAAACTTCTACCTTCCCATCTGGAACAGCCGGCCTCTTCCTTCTGTCTTTCCTTGCCCTCTGGGTATGGGAGCCAATTCCAGATTTTACCAGAGAGGCTTCCGTGTTTGTAAACCAACAGATTCTTGTAAAAACCATATCATTAGGTCTTGGTTTTTTGTTGTTTTTTTTTTTCAATCCAATGTTACAATCTCCGCTTTTTAATCAGACAGTTGGCACAATTCACATTGATCTCAGGTGGACATAAAGTATGAGAATTTTACATCAGGATTCTTCCACATGGTCCATATATGGACTAAAGTCTCAGGGCACAGGAATAGGGCTATGGCTTAAAGCCTGCCTACATCTGATTTGCCCATCCAATTAGGAGGTGTAAAGACAGTAATTTCACTCAGTGTAAATCTCTTGTGGAAAAGTCTATCTGTATAATATGTGCATTGCTACACAAAAGGATCTTTACCTAGAAACATATGCAAATCAGGGGCGCCTGGATAGCTCAGTCAGTTAAGCGACTGACTCTTGATTTCTGCTCAGGTCATGATCTCCCAGTTCATGAGCCCCTGAATCGGGCTCTGGGCTGACAGTGTGGAGCCTGCTTGGGATTCTCTCTCTCTCTGCCTCTCCCATGCTCGCTCTCTCTCTCTCTCCCTCAAAATAAATTAATTTAAAAAAAAAAGAAAAGAAAAGTTAAAAAATGCAAATCAGAAGAGGCCAATTGACATCTACTTTTTTATACCAGACCATCTATCAAATGATATTAAAGCCACAGAGGTGTCTCAATGATATCTTTAAGTTACCCGTCATTTATTCAAGAGATAAATGTGAACAGTGATTAATGAACAAATGCCAGAAAATAACAGCAATTAGCTAATTCTCAAAGTGGAAACATTTATGTAGCTTACCAAGTCCCTTGGTATAGAAATGCCACTCTCCTCTCTGACAAGTTAAGTCATTTGTTACAGCCACGGGTTCATATTCACCTCCTGTTCAAATAGTCTATGTTTTGCCTAAAATCAAATAAGGCCTTGCCATTAAGAGATGTTCTTCAAGAAACAAATCCCTAATTAATATTGAACACAAGGGGTTAAAAATCTAGTTTTTTAAAAATTAATGAAAGTCGTTTGTTAAAACATTATCCTGGAAACATACACCTGCTATAACTTTTCTTTTACAAAAAAAAATTGTTAAGTTTATTTATTTTTGAGAGAGAGAGAGACAGAGAGCAAGTGGGGAAAAGGCAGAGAGAGAGGGAGACACAGAATCTGAAGCAGGCTCCAGGCTCTGAGTTGTCAGCACAGAGCCCAAGATGGGGCTCAAACCCATGAACTGTGAGATCATGAGCTGGGCCGAAGTCGGACGCTTAACCAACTAAGCCACCCAGGCTTCCCGCATGTACTTTAACTTTGAACTTTTAAGCTATGACAGTTTCAATTACATCCCTCAAAAAAGTATAGATATTTCATGAAAAGACAGAATGACGGTCCTGAAAAAGATCTTAAAGGTAAGTTATGTTATTGATGAAGAGACTAAAGTCTGCAATAAGTGAGATGCATCGGCCCCAAATTTATTCAAATATATCGATCTGAAAAGGATCAAGAAAACCCATCACTCAGTTTGTATCTTAATCATGATCTTCAGAAAATCATGAAACGTCAATGGCAGAATTTCTGAATTTGCATCTTTTTAATAATTACGTAAGCCCTGCGCTAACTCTAAACGGTCAAAAGGAATCAAGTCAGGTATCTGGTATAACCAGTATCTCACTACTAACCAATAAAAGACAGTTTTTGGAGACCACTGTTTTTACAAAGGAAGGTTAGAGGAAGTGTCCACAGGAGGACACTTACTACGTTAGACGCAACAGTGCAGGATAGCCAGTTACTTGCTGGATTTCCACAATCTGCGCACGCAAAAGAGGGCTGAATACGGAAGATTCTCAACCGAGGCAATTACCTGGTCCATCCCCATCTGTTGAAGTGCGAGGATTTTCATTTTTCCTTAGCGTATCCACCCTGTAACTATTATGATGAGAAATGAGAAACATTTAGCTGGCAAAATGACAGAGAAAATGGCATTCCATACTTAGAATCTGGTTTATTTTCCGCTGAAGTCCCTCTCGTGGGTATATATTCTGTTTTGTTTTGTTTTGTTTTGTTTTGTTTTGTTTTGTTTTGTTTTGTTTTGTTTTTTTCCTGGCTACTTTATCAGAGAATAAAAGCAGTTATTTAGACAGAAAAAACTAGAATGCTGTTGGGAACAGTGTTCCTGCTGCCCTGTCCGTGAGTACCCACTCTGAATCCTCTCATGTCTGGGGCTGCTGGAGAATGAAACAGTGCACCCTACTACCGTGTGTCCATGCTCCTCTGCGAAAGCTATCCTCACCTGTAGGTACTTCATTCCACTTGCCCAGCACAGATTAGCAGAGGCCGTAACCTGTTGAACTTGGGATGGGGCCCGTGGTTTCTGGGTATCAAGGTAGCAAAGATCTTTGCTGCGTGCCTGACCATTCAGTGCTTTCTCGTGACCAGCTCTGCCATCCCCGAAGTACAACTGAGTCACGATTGGAATGGCTTGTGTTGAGCTCTTGTTCTGACTTGATGGCAGTTTTTAATCTTCCCAAGAATCTGATACGAGGGTAGTCCACCTTGCTGTATTCAGATTCGGGTAAGATAATGAACTGACACATTGCCATTCACAATCGTGACGCAAGGTCTTGATGTTTTCCTCTGTGTGAAGAACCCATTCGACCAAAAATGTATATATTGTTTCCTACAAGGAGGCTGTGTAGAAACTTCAGTGGCTCCAAAATGGCGTTGTTGCTTCAGATTCCACTTTTGACAATGACATCGTGGCAAGCACTGTGTATTTCCCTAATAACAAATTTTTCAAGACTTCCAGAATCTTTCTTGCAGTAGATGACATCTGCGTGGCTTTCAGAGAAGGCACGCTCCCTTGAGCCCTGGGAAGGGTACAGCCCACGACCACAGAACCATTCTGTTGCTCCAATTCATGGAAATTATTTAAATATTTGGGAGCCTGGTTGTTCAAATCTTCACCTTTATTTGCCAGGCTGTGAAACAAATGGCTTTTGTAATCATTTAAGTAAAAGGTATGTCCGGGGGGGCACCTGGATGGCTCAGTCGGTTAAGTGTCCAACTTTGGCTCAGGTCATGATCTCATGGTTCATGAATTTGAGCCCCGCATCGGGCTCTGTGCTGACAGCTCAGAGCCTGGAGCCTGCTTCCGATTCATGTCTCCCTCTCTCTCTCTCTCTGTCCCTCCCCTGCTCGCGCTCTGTCTCTGTATCTCAAAAATAAATAAACATTAAAAAAGGAAAGAAAGAAAAGGTATGTCTAATTAGGACAAGAAAATAAGAAGATGGGGACTGAGTTTCCCATTTCTGTCATAACCAACAACTTGGTTGTAACTAACATATTACCGTACCTTCCACCTTCAACCTAATGTCAAATATAAACATTCCGTAAAATCACACACACAAAAATCCATAGGGAGCATAACCTGGATGATGTTTCCTCTGACAGTTGGTGGAAATCCTTGACTTGTAACAGTGTTGTAGACACTCAAGGCTCATCCACAACGCCCATTCCCCCATTCTGAAGATGAGCAACGAGAGAACCACAGCACTGTGGTCTTGCCAAGCACAGAGGATTGGCCTCTAGGAACTGTCTGAATGTCCCTGTCTACTCCTTCTGTCATCTGGTTTGGTTTCCACTGATTATTTTTTCTTACTATTATGGGACACATTTTCGTATTTCTTTGCATGCCTGGTTATTTTTGATCGCATGCAATTTTCCTTTTTGGTTGCTGGATAGTTTGTATTCTTACAAATATTCTTGAACTTTGTTCTGTGATACGGTTACGTTACTTGAAAATTGTTGGGTCTTTTTGGATGTTACTTTTAAGCTGTCATTTTGGACACAAGACAAAAGAAAGGTTCAGTCTAGGTCTGACTGTCCCCTGCATTTGAGCTGTATGAGTATCTACGTGAAGCTCTCTACCTCGTGCTCCTCAAATTAAGGGGTTTCCCACTGTGACTATTGGAAATAGAAAGTATTCCTTGTCCAGTGTGAGCTCCATTGATTGCCCCCTATAATTTTTTGAGTAGTTACTTTCCAGCCTCCGGCATTTTCTTCATGTGTGAACAGATCAATATCATGTGAATAACTGAGGAGGGCCACCTACGGATTTCTGGGGTCCTCTCACCTCTGGCGTGCCGTCTGTGAACTTCAGTCAACGTGGTGTCCTCAGACTCTCAGCCCGTTTTCTCGGCACAGGAAACAACAGGGCTCCACCTGGGTTCCCCCTCCTGCACCCGACATCTTCTCAGGGCAGTAAGCTCAGTGGTCACTGTCCTTTATTGTAATCTTGAAAAGTATTATTCGTGCATTCATGTCTTTTGTCTTACTGTGTAGTTGTTTTAGGCTGGAGGGTAAATTTGGCTTGTATGAGTCCTTCCTGGTCAGAAGTAGAAATCTTTGCTTATGTGTTGTCAGACCTCTCGGAAGAATTTTCTTGAACAATCAGTACCTGTGGTGAAGGGAAATGAAGAAAATCAGTTTAGGGAAATGAAGGAAATCGATTCAAATATAAAAACTTCTAAAAATGCAAACTAACCGAAAACCTCACTTGTCTGTATATTTCATACATTTTGAATGAACCAGCTGAAAAATAAAATACCTCCAGTGTACCTCATAGCAAAATACCCAGAACAAATTATAAGAATTCCAGCAATTGGACTGACAGCTCGGAGCCTGGAGCCTGCTTTGTATTCTGTGTCTCCCTGTCTCTCTGCTCCCCCCTCCCCCCCCTCAAAAATAAATAAACATTAAAAAAAAAGATTCCAGCAATTATCCTGTCATTGTAATCCAAATTTTAATTGAAGTTCTTCTAACAATTAATACTCCTACTCCATAGTAGACAGTCTTGGGGCACCTGCGTGCATTGGTTGAGCGTCTGACTCCTGATTTCAGCTCAGGTCATGATCTCCATGGTTCGTGAGATCGAGCCCCAAGTCAGGCTCCGCGCTGACTTGGGTTTCTCTCTCTCTCCCTCTCTCTCTGACCCTCCCCCATTCTCAAGCATGCCCACACTCTCTCTCTCTCTCTCTCTCTCTCTCTCTCAAAATAAGTAAATAAACATTTAAAAAAAAATAGTAGACAATCTTTCACCAGTCTTTTCAAAGAGGATACTGTGCTGTAAATGAGTAAGAGATAAAGACACATTCAGATTCTCTGAACCCTGAGTTGCCCTGAGATACAGAATTTGTGAGGTTCCCGTTCTCCCCTAAACTGTAAGAATTTGGTTTCTCCAGAAAAGTACTGGGGGCTACTTTTCAGGCTTCCTAGCCAAGTGAACATGTCCTACCATGTCAATCTCACTCTCATCTTTTCTTCTTAAATGTACCCATTCTCTGCTGAAGGAGGTGAGCACGGGACGCCCTGTGAGCTGGCTCCGGGAACTTGGAATGTCCAGTCCTCTCTTCTGTCCTTGGAACATACACGGCGCTCACCATTCCTACAGGAGGAGAGGAGCCATTTTCTAGGACAAGCGTTGAGAGAGTAATGAGTTGCTGAGATCACAGGGGTGGGTACGCGACTAAACCCTGTTAAAGCCTCTCTCTGGAGGGCTGGTGCAGAAATCTGCTTGTGTTGCGGCTACCCCAAAACAAGCCTCCTATCACTTCCCTGGCCCCTTATGCCTGCCACCACCAATCTGGTGGGGGGGTGGGTTCTGCTTCTTTCTTTGGTCCCTATTACCCTTCTGTAAATGGCAGCCCAGTTTCAAATTTCACCCTCCCTACCCTGAGGTTGCAAACCAACATTAACATGCATTAGTTACCATGGAGACACTAATGTCATTTGTATATGCACAACTTCTTGATGAAAAGATGACTTTTACAGATAACTTCAGACATGACCTCGTGGCTACTGAGACCACGTATGCGGTGTGAAATCTACTTGTAAATCTAGGAGTTGTTATGAAAGGGTTTACAATCTTATAAAGATAACATTGACCTGGAAACATTTATTTTCTTAAATTTGAGCCTAGCGGACACACAGTGTTACGTTAGTGAAGGTGTACAACTTAGTGATTTTGACAAGTTTATACGTTATGCCACATTTATCACAAGTCCGTCCGGAAAAATTTTTCCTTTTAAAATATTCTTACTTTAGAGCACAATTTTATAACTTAAATATATTTCCCCATTAATGTATAATTACACATTATGTTTTCTTCTCATTCCTTTTGGATTCGAGCAATCGGCATAAGGCAAAGATCAGTGGTACTAAAAGCCCCTGGGGTAAAGAAAATGTGTTTCTGCTAAATTCTCTTGTTAAGCGAATGTTCGGCATTGCTACATGAGTGCAATTTACATTAAAACTATTTCAGGGACATCAAAGGGTCTAACACTCAGATATGTTTCACTTTATCAAACAAAGGGCAGATTGCTTTCCTAGAGGGAGCTTCAAGCTTGTTGACCTGTGACCCCATGGATGTGTTTATCGTGTGAGCTCTGCAGTCCAGATTCATCACCTAAAGCCACACGCCAGCTCCCTTCCTCCCGGGGCCCTCGTTCAGTCCTGCTTACTCGTCTCGTGGGTCTTACTGCCTCAGGCTTAGCCCCTTCCAGGCTTTCTGGTCACACAGACTCTGATTCCAGCTTAATTACTCCCTCAGTTACCCCTCTCTGTTCAGATAGACTTTTTATACACTGACCTAAAATGGGATGCATTTCCTGAACCAAGACTCTGAGCCTTGTTTTCATTCCTAGTAACACTTTCTTCCCAGAGCAGCACCATCATGCTGAAGTGGATTCTGTTTCCACTTTTTTTTTTAAGCTTATTTATTTATTTTGAGAGAGACAGAGACAGTGTGAGTGGAGGAGGGACAGAGACAGACAGAGAATCCGAAGCAGGCTCTGTGCTGCCAGCGCAGAGCTGTTGGGGGGTTCGAACCCACAAATGGTGAGATCATGACCTGAGCTGAAACCAAAAGTCAAGACGTTTAACCAACTGAGCCCCCCCCCCCCAGGCAACCCGATTCTGTCTCCAACTTCATGAAGTCTGCTTAAGCTATAACTCTGTGGTTCATTCTGTTCTGACACTGGTATTTTACCTGTTGTTGCTAATCGACACAGGACAGCAAGATTCTCTGCCATTTCTCATTAGTGTTATCTACCTATTTTGAAAGATATGATTAAATGACCAGGATAAGTGATCACGAAACCTTATTACAATTCCAACAGTTCTTAATATTTTATTATGGCAATAAACAGTTTCAAGCAGCTGAATCCGACAGACCTAGGGATTTATGTAATTGCTATGGTAGGCACTTCAAGCTAATCAGACAAGGTAAGACGTTCATTTAAACTGTTGTAGTTAACATTATTTTCTAGTAGCCACAACAGATTTCTTGTGGGTTTTTTTTAATCTTACACTTATAACTTAGTTCAATAGAATATATTCTTTGTGATCATTACCATCTTATATATTTTTAAAACATTTTTAATGTTTGTTCATTTTTGAGAGAGAGAGAGACAGCATGAGCAGGGGAGGGGCAGAGAGAGAGGGAGACACAGAATCCGAAGCAGGTTCCAGGTTCCGAGCTGTCAGCACAGAGCCCGACACGGGGCTCAAACCCATGAACCGCGAGATCATGACCTGAGCCACCAAGGCACCCTACCATCTTATAGTTTAATTTTTTCTTCTACGGGGCACCTGGGAGGCTCAGTCAGTTAAGCGTCTGACTTCGGCTTGGGTCATGATCCCACGGTTTGTGAGTTCAAGCCCCTCCTCTGCTGGCACTCTGTATCTCTCTCTCTCTCTCAAAAATAAATAAACGTTAAATATTTTTCTTCTAGAAACATTTTTGATACTTACTCTTAGATATCTTGAGTTCTCCCGTCCCTATCCCATCTCCACCATGATCTTGGGTCTTAGATGACCTTACAAGTTCATCCATGAGAGTCTATCCAATCTTCCAGATTCCCCAAACACCTATCGGACAAGGCATTTAAAATTACTCTTCCTGCGCTCTGTGGTCAGGTCAGAACTGTAAGAAACTGTGGAATCTGAGATGGTAAAAATGGAATGAATGCGGGGAAGAGACAGCATGCTTGCTTGGGACATGAATGGGAAGCAAAAGCACCTGGTGGAGGAGAGGCCATTCTGGGAGGTGGTTCTAAGGGGGGTCAGGGAACCTGCAGGGAAGGGCCCTGTTAGAAAAGCTGCCCAGAAGGAAAAGTAAAGGGACACAGAAGAGCTGTCTCAGAGTCAGCAGCCAGCTCACCTTCTGGGTTCTGCCGTCTTCCTTCTCATTCAACCCTGAAAACAAGCAAGCAGGTTCACTGTCCTGCTGCTTGTAACTAGGATACCGTCTTAGGTAAGAGCATCGTCCTCCTATTAAAACAACAACAACAACAACAACAACAACAACAACACTCTGGGGACACCTGGATGGCTCAGTCCATTGAGCATTCGACTTCAGCTCAGGTCATTATCTCCAGGTCTGTGAGTTCGGGCCCCACATCCAGCTCTGTGCTGACAGCTCGAAGCCTGGAACCTGCTTCGGATTCTGTGTCTCCTTCTCTCTGCCCCTCCCTCACTTGCACTCTGTCTCTCTCTTTCTCTGTCTCTCTCTCTCTCTCTGTCTTTCAAAAATAAAAATAAACATTAAAAAAAATAAACTCTTACTTTCATGCTAGCTGCCATTTCTTAGCAACAAACTCTTTTCTTCCAAAAATAGAAAGAACACATTTAACAACATAAATGTTGGAGAGACTGGGAACTAACATAAGACCAGGAAATTCCCTGCTAATGGGCAGAAGTAAAGATACAATGTCTCTTCCACTTGCTACAAAGTCCTGAGGTACCCTGCAGGGGAAGTACAATACACAAGGTGCCCCCAGAAGATGGGAGAGAGCCCAGAAAAGGCTGGAAATCCCCAAGCCTTGTTTCTGATTCTATAAGGTTTCCGTTCATTCATAATAAGGAGTTTGTGGCAGATGGAGGTTCCTC
Source organism: Lynx canadensis (assembly GCF_007474595.2). Classification (NCBI taxonomy): domain Eukaryota; kingdom Metazoa; phylum Chordata; class Mammalia; order Carnivora; family Felidae; genus Lynx; species Lynx canadensis. The sequence goes on along the minus strand of NC_044303.2, from coordinate 78,672,501 downwards.
CTGAAAGCATTTCACATCCACTTGGCTCTCGGAAAACCATCCCCTACCCTGGGGCCGATGTGCTGGAGGCCTGATGGGGTCTCAACCAAAGTCAGGCCCCTCTGGTACCTGTGCTCCTACCTTAACCAGAGGTGCCAGTGTGCAACCTAGACCCCATTTGTCCCAGTGTGAGAACCTGTGTCATCAGGCATTTTTGCTTTGTTTCAAATCCATGGTGTACCTGCCATCACCTCTGGGCATTTCAGGAATATCTTTGTACTAGACTACGCTTGCCAGAGAAAATGAGGCATCGCTTCAAACAAACCTCTAGAGACCGAAGGGGTTTGTTTTAGCCACTAGATTTTCATGTGGTTATTCTTTATTCCTATTTTATTAGAAAATTGCTAAGAGTAAAAGGAAAAACATTATTATTGATCTCTGAAAACACAATGTTCGCAACTTGACTTTTAGCAATTACATCTCATGGGTTTTGTTTAAATGTTTTTTTTAATTTGTTTTTAATGTTTATTTATTTTTGAGAGAGAGACAGAGACAGAGACAGAGCCTGAGTGGAGAAGGGGCAGAGAAAGGGAATCAGAATCCAAAGCAGGCTCCAGGCTCTGACGCACAGAGCCCGACGTGGGGCTTGAACTCATGAATGTTGAGATCATGACCTGAGCCGAAGTCAGACGCTTAACCGACTGAGCCACCCAGGCACCCCTCTATCTCATGTTTTTAATAATACCAAGTACAATCGTGATATGTGATTATTACATTACTCAATATTCTCCACTTGCTTCCACCATAAAATGTATTTAAAAACCTACATAATATGCGTATCTATAATGCAGACACATAGTGCACATCTATTGCAAACATAACTTGCTTATGAATGGTATTCTGATATATCTATTTAGTTATTTTTATTTTTTCTTCTGTTTCTGAAAAGACGTAAGATCGCTTATAAGGAGAAAGAGTATAAAGTAGGAAGAGATGCACAGGATTAAAGAGATGCACAAAATAAAGGCAAAAGAGAAATTGAAGCAAAACCATAAAATGAGAGAAGGAATTGGCACACAGCACTGTCATCCAGAATGGCATCTATAATAAATAAGAGATTAATAATATTGTGAGCATGAGTGGCCACTAGAACTGGACCTTACAGTTGTTCTACCGTAAGCCATAAAAATGAGTGTATATATAATTATAAGTTAAGATAAATAAGTGAATGTATATATAATATATAATATAATATAATATAATATAATATAATATAATCAACTGATTATATTATATTATAATATTGATTATTTTATATATAATTGATTATATATAATTGATTATATATAATTGAATATATATAAAATATATATTGATTATATATAAATATGAATATATATAAAATATATAACTGATTATATTATATTATATTATATCATATTATATAAAAGTGAATGCATATATAACATTAATATATAATAGAATACTGAAGACATATATAATATTAATATAATATAATAGTGATTGCATATATAATAATGCATATATAATATAATATAATATAATATAATATACAATATAATTTATGAATGCATATATAATATAACATAATATAATAAAAGTGAATGTATATATACTCTCTGTTAACATTTGCATTTTTCACGTGTACTGCTTGTTGTGGAGAAGCCACACATTCTTGTTATTTTGGTCTGGGAAAATACCTTCCATGGGGCATTTTATTTAGAGACACACATAACAGAGCAGTCTAGGAGGCAGATTTTGGAGAATGATTGTAGCTAATTTTACCTGTTACCGCACACAGTTTTAGAAAGTGTCAAGCATTTCAAGGTTGGAAACTCAAAAGTAACAATGTCCATTACTAGATAGCCTACAAATCACTTTTATATACAACAGGTCTTTTCATCTTACCGTGGAAAAGTAGGGTTATTGTCTGTCCCATGTGATGTGTGAGATCGCTAGGCTTGCAGCTGGTGAGTGATTGGCCTAATTGGATGAAGGAAAGGTGGAGAGACTTCAGCTCCCACAATGTACCAGCTTCACATTTACCACTCGTGAATTTGAGGCATAAACTTTTATTCTAAACTTATCGCTTCCATTTTTCATTTACATTAGAAAGGTTTTCTTCTGAATTTTGGTCTTCTCAATGCATCGAGAAGAATTTCAGGAGCACATGAGCTCAAGAAATTCTCAAGTGTGGAAAGCAAGGAGTCTCCTGTCTCCCAAGGTGATTTAAAAAACTCTTTCTCCCAGCCTGCCTGTGAATCACCCAGGAATCTTGTTAAAATACAGATTCAGATACAGGAGATGGCAAGGCCTGGCTGACATCGTGGAATTTTCCAACATGCCGTGTGGATCTCTGGAGCTCCCTCACTCTTGGCTCATGTAGGCTCTTTTCCATTTACAATTTTCTTTTAACTATGTACTTATTTCCTCATTGTTTTTTGAGACAGTGCACTGGCAATTGTGCAGGGGAAGGGCAGAAAGAAGGGGAGACAGAATCCCAAGCAGGCTCTGAGCTATGAGCCCACAGCCCCATGCGGAGTTTGATCTCACCAACCGTGAGATCACGACCCCAGCCAAAATCAAGAGTCCAAGGTTTAACCGGCTGAGCCACCCAGATGCCCCTCCATTTACAGATCGTAGGATAGCGTGTCTCCTTTGAGAATTTCCCAGCAACTTCCTTTAATGTGTAAGCTTTGAATTGTTGTTATTGATCTTTTTTTACCAATGAAATGGATCTTTCAAGGAGGTCAACGGGTGCTCAAAACCATTTGGCTGGCTAGAGAAGCAGTTTTAAAGATCTGGTTTTCTGATCCCAAATTTCTCTCCACCCTGTCACCACCCCCGCAGAGGAAGTACTGTGACACTCTCCCGTGGGAGGTGATGCGGGCCGCAGTGGGTCAGCAAATGCAGGGGTGGGCGGTCAGACCGGGCTGGCTGGGGAGACCCAGCGTCTCTACTGCAGGAGGCTCTGTTCATCCCCTTACAAGACACCCCTGTCACATGCCCCACGTGCCAGGTGCTGCTTTCCGGATCATGCTCTCCCCTGGTACCTCGGGTTCCACCTATGCTGAATCTACCCAATTGGCCCTTCTGTGCCCACTTCAGTCTTGGCCCAGGCCGATGCTTCCCCTGGTCACTTCTCTCTGCCCTGACTCTTCATTTAGCTTTTTTTCAACCCCATCACTTCCCTTGCTGCCCCTTAGTGATCATCACAGTCTTTCCTTGTCTCTAATTCAGCTTTGCCTCCCTTCTCTCTATTAAAGCTACAGAAGAGGAGAGTTTCCTGTATGATTAGCAAAGTGGTTGGAAATACATTCTTAGGTGCTTAGTTTTTCTTGTGGGAAAATGCAATACATCAGGGTTGATTTTCTACGTCTTTGCTCTTTAATCTCCTATTTTGAGTTTTACCTCCTATGTGATTTTCTTAGAAGATTGCCTTCATCACGGTCAGGAGAATACATTGCATTTGGCTGACTGATCTCAGCTGCGAGCTGTACCTCAGGGTCCCATCCCCACACTGCACGGCCCATAAATGTTGAATGATGGAAATGATGCCTGCAGTATCATTTCATGGTAAGCGCACAAGGTGTGACTGGCAACTGCCCGTAAGAGAAACACTATAAATTCCAGTGAAAAAACTACAATGATATACAACAACGGCAAGGTGACACCTGCATCCAGTGAGGCTCTCATGGAAACCCACACTGTGAACCTGGTGAGAGCCTCGTGATGTCGTGGCTCATGTAATTAAAGGAATACAGCTTGCAGATGAGGTCTGTCATCACTGAAGGAGATTTAGAAAGGAACACTACAGGGGCGCCTGGGTGGCTCAGTTGGTTGAGTGTCAGACTTCAGGTCAGGTCATGATCTTGTGGTCCGGTCCGTGAGTTTAAGCCCCACATCAGGCTCTGTGCTGACAGCTCAGAGCCTAGGGTCTGCTTTGGGTTCTGTCTCTCTTTCTGTCTCTGCAGCCCCCCTCCCTCTCTCTCTCCCTGTCTCAAAATAAATAAACATTAAAAAAATTAAAAAACAGGGGCGCCTGGGTGGCGCAGTCAGTTAAGCGTCCGACTTCAGCCAGGTCATGATCTCGCGGTCCGTGAGTTCGAGCCCCGCATCAGGCTCTGGGCTGATGGCTCAGAGCCTGGAGCCTGTTTCCAATTCTGTGTCTCCCTTTCTCTCTGCCCCTCCCCCGTTCATGCTCTGTCTCTCTCTGTCCCAAAAATAAATAAACGTTGAAAAAAAAAATTAAAAAACAAAAGATGGGGAGACTGGTGGCTCAGTCAGTTGAGCATCCAACTTTGGCTCAGGTCATGATCTTGCAGTTGGTGGGTTCGAGCCCCGCGTCGGGCTCTGTGCTGACAGCTCAGAGGCTGGATCCTGTTTCGGATTCTATGTCTCCCTCTCTCTCTGCCCCTGCCCTGCTTATGCTGCTTCTCTCTGTGTGTCAAAAATAAATAAACATTAAAATTTTTTTTTAAACTTTAAAAAAAGAGAAAGGAATGCCACATACTGCCGAACTGTCTTTTCTTCCCCCAGTTCATCCAATTAGTTAGCATAACAGACACTGAGGATACAAAAAAGGATAGTATAATTCCTTGTCCAAAATAACCTTAACAGAATAATTTTATTAAAAGAAAGATCAACTATATCCATTTTATATACGCACTGTGGATATGTGACTGCATGTATGTAAATATGCATACAGGCACTGCGGATATGTGACTGCATGTATGTAAATATGCATACAGGCACTGGATATGTGACTGCATATATGTATATATGCATACGGGCACTGTGGATATATGACTGTATAAATGTATATATGCATACGTGCACTGTAGATATGTGAATGCATATATGTATCTATGCATACGCGCACTGTGGATATGTGACTGCATATACGTATATATGCATACGGGCACTGCGGATATGTGACTGCATAGATGTATATATGCATACGGGCACTGTGGATATATGACTGTATGAATGTATATATGCATACGTGCACTGTAGATATGTGAATGCATATATGTATATATGCATACGGGCACTGTGGATATGTGACTGCATAGATGTATATATGCATACGCGCACTGTGGATATGTGACTGCATAGATGTATATATGCATACGGGCACTGTGGATATGTGACCGCATAGATGTATATATGCATACGGGCACTGTGGATATGTGACCGCATAGACGTATATATGCATACGGGCACTGTGGATATGTGACCGCATAGACATATATATGCATACGCGCACTGTGGCTATGTGACTGCATATACGTATATATGCATACGGGCACTGTGGATATGTGACCGCATAGATGTATATATGCATACGGGCACTGTGGATATGTGACCGCATAGACGTATATATGCATACGGGCACTGTGGCTATGTGACCACATAGACGTATATATGCATACGGGCACTGTGGATATGTGACTGCATAGACGTATATATGCATATGCGCACTATGGATATGTGACTGCATAGATGTATATATGCATACGGGCACTGTGGATATGTGACTTCATAGATGTATATATGCATACGCGCACTGTGGATATGTGACTGCATAGATGTATATATGCATATGTGCGTACATATATACACATGCATACATATGCACATATAGGTAGCAGAGTAACTATATATATACATGCATACTTACATACACATATGTGAGTTTTAAAACACAGGTGTTGCTATTATTCAGGCATCGTGTGGCCAATAGGTCCGGAGACGACTCATTGAAGAGATGGGTTATTATACTCTCAGAGCCCAGGAGGAGGGGGCGTACCAGGCCGTGCAATGCACACAGGGCCCCATGGGGAAGCACCAGGGTCGGCCAGAAGGCAGAAGCAACGAGGGGAAAACATAGGCTGGCGCCTGTATTGTGATTCCTGCCGGAAGGAGCAGAATGGGCAGGGTAAGGAGATTTAGGACCCGCTGGTGCGAATAATCCCCCTGTGCTCTGGAGTAGAAGAGAACTAGGCTGAATTATGGGTGGGTTCCAAAACACGTTGAGCCTATGGATTTGTCAGGCAACCACTGTTTTTATCTACTGATACACAGCCAGTTACTCCAAACTGGCAGCTTGAAACAACAGACACGGGTCGTCTCAGTTTCTGTGGGAGCCCCGGTGGCTTAGTCGGGTGGTTCTGACTCCTGTTCACTCAGAATGTCAGCCGAATTCCAGGCATCGCCACGGTCCTTTGGGAAGGATTACTTCCAGCTCGCTCACGTGGACATCTCCACAGAGCTCTCTCCTGGGTTCTCCCGAGACAGAGGGAGGGAGGGAGGGGGAGAGAGAGACAGAGCGAGCGCTGAGGACAGAAGCCACAGCCCTTTTGCCATGAAATCCTGGAAATGACATCACAGGCAAGGCAGTACGTCCAGCCCGCACACAACAGGAGGGCCTCACACAGGGTCCAGGGGGTGGGGAACGTGGGCCGCCTCGGAGACCACAGACCACACCACGAAGTCAGGAGGCATGAAGGAAACTATGAGTCCTCACGCTAGCCCTTAAACCTTACACATCTGCAGGCTCAGACACTGAAGGACGCATAACAGATGGAAAAAATAGAACAGTTCACGGACAGCTTGTTAGTGGCCTAAATATGCAAAGAACTCTTAAAAATGAAAAAGAAAATAATTAAATTCAACAGCTGAGCTCCCAGGAGACAGAAGGGCAGTTCAGAAAAGAAGAAATGCATATTTCCACCAAACATATGGGGGGAAAGTATTCAAGCATCGCCGCAGTTAAAGAAACACCAGTTGGGGCGCCTGGGTGGCTCAGTTGGTCAAGCGTCTGACTTCGGCTCAGGTCATGATCTCGGGGTTCGTGGGTTCGAGCCCCGCATCGGGCTCTGTGCTGACAGCTCGGAGCCTGGAGTCTGCTTCGGATTCTGTGTCTCCATCTCTCCCTGCCCCTCCCCTCTCATGCTGTCTCTCTCTCAAAAATAAACAAACATTAAAAAAAACAACAGGCAAACAAAGAAGGAACACCAATTAGAAAGAGATTATGCTTTCAAATATCAGAGACGTAGAAATTAAATCGAATTAGAACATCCAGAAGAAGACAGGTTTCTTCACGTAGGCTCCTAGTGGAGGTACAAAGCGGTATAACTTTTCTAGAAAGCAGGCTGCCAACAAGTGTGTGTTCATACATTTTATATAGAAATTCTCGTTCTCGGTGTCTAGAATAAGAAGACACAAAATGTAGACGCAGATTTAGCCACAAAGATGTTTATCATAGAGTTACTTGTATTGGCAAAAGAAAAAAAAAGTGGATGCAGTTTAAACATTCGACATTGGAAGAATTATGTAAATGGAAAAACCACCCCCTCTGCTAAATGAGAAGGGAAAATGGAAGGATTCTCTTCTAAGTCAGAGAATGTTCAAAGAAAGTGGCTCAGCTCAGCTCAGCAGCAAAGGCACTGCCACAAGGTGGAATGTGTCCCGAAATAAAAAGAAGAAACTCAGGTTTGCTCTGGAGAGAAAAAGGGCAGAAATGGAGGAGAGGGGGAAGGAAGAGAAATTTGCTGAGAAATTAAGTATCAACTGAAAATTCCTCAACCGAGACATGTCTGAAGAACAATGATGTCTTCAGGGAGCATCAGGGTGTCTTCACTGCAGCAAGGGGACCCCCCACCTCCTCCCCCCCCAAATCTTTGGTCACACACACACAAATGCCTTCTGCGATGTTTCTATTAAGGAGAATACCTGGAATTCATATTTGGGTCAATGTGGTGCCGACAAGGAGACCTTAGGAGAGACCGTGCGGAGGTTGCAGAGAGAAAATAATTGAATGGAAGCCTGCACATAGAGTCAGGATTAATGGTGAGAAAATGACACCGCTCGTCATTTACAGAAATCCCGCTGAGGGCAGTGAACTTTCTACCATAGATATATGGGGATGCGGAGCCAATCTTACCTACAGCTCAGAAAGTAGGGTGACCCCAATTGTTACTTCCATCACCCAAATCATAGAATTCTATGCCGCCCTCATCAACGAAGCTTTAGAAGAAAGCGTGATGGCAGACGAGGGCGTCTGAGCCTTGTTGTTCCGCGGATAAGCAAGTGCGGAATAGCAAAGCTGGTGTTGAATTTCGTAACATACGCGTTGTTACGCGTGGAAATGGTGTGTCTAAGACACGTAAGTATGCCTACGCGCGGGTGCCGGGGCTGACGCGATTTTCGTCTTCTTTGTTCAGCCGTATGCCAAACAATAAAAAGCAGTGCTTGCTTTCTTAGGCGATCAGATCTCTAAGCCCCTGGTAAGGCTGGCTGTGTGTTTACTGTCTCAGGACGGGCTCTCAAGAAGTAGAGCCTGAAGGAAGGATCCTTGCTTAAGGGACTCACAGCTCCTAGGGGAGAAGCAGGGCAGGGCAGGTGGGAACAGTAAGGAAGAAGCTTAAGGTATCTCAGGCATGCAACGATATTCCTATTTTCCCTTTAAAACCGATTCTTACGTGGCTGTTAAACTCCACACGTAGAGGATTTATTTCACAAAATGAATATGTGCTCATGTTTGGTGCAAGCTGTGTGGATTTGTTGTTTTCTGTGAATGGTCATTTAGAGACTTAACTGGTGACACGTAGGGAGCTAATCCCTCAAGACTGCTCTGTTCGCCATTGCCTGTCCTCTGACGCTGCAAAGCAAGTGCCTTGGGTAATCTGATACCAGGTTTAATCAGAATAATGTTGTCCCCCATGAGAATGAAAATACCAATATACGATTCTACCTTTGTTTGGTGGTGAGAGCCTCAAAACATCTCCTTATGACCCATTTGTTCATTGCCGTTTTATATCATCCTCTGGTCTTACCTTGAGTGACCTCCACATTACCATCTCTGCTACTCTTACCCCCATCACAGTCCATTTTCACATAGCAGCTAGAACGATCCTTTTAAAATCCAAGTTGGGTCTCGTTTCCCCTTTCCTGAAATCCCTCCAAGGCTTCCTATCCATTTCCAAGAACTGAATGGTCTTTGCCCTTATCCTCACCTCCCACAACTCCCCTCCTTTTCTGGGCTCCACAAAGTCTGCAAGTTCTTCCTTCTGCCTCCCCCGTAGGCATGTGGTTCATCTGTTCAGTTCCTTGGGTCTCTTTCCAAATGCCACCTTGCCAGAGAGCCCTTCCCATGCCCCACTAGCCAACCTTTCTCCTCTTTCCTCCTTTATTTTCTCAAGGTGAGTGTCCTCCCTGGCGTATTTCATTTTAACTTGGAATTCTGCCCCCTGAAATGGAAAGGAAGCTCCCTGGAAACAGGAACATGGTCTCTTGTTCATTTCTGTGTCCTCTGTGACTAGTGCTCATTGTTGTAGGTTCATTATTTTTTGAATGAACACATGTGTTGATAACCTACAGACATTTCCTCCCATTTACTCCATGGTCCTGAAGCAGCTTCTGTCCTTGAAAATTAAGGACTCCTTTTCTCCATGCCTAGAACTCCAGAAACATTTCCTAATCCTGCCTCACCGGTCCCTGGGAATACGGGAAAGACCTATTCTCTTTACTTAAACAGGTTTTTTGGGAAGGAATAAGAGTAAAGATCAAAACCTAAGCCTTAATGAAGGGGAAAACATTCCAACGACTGACATTTTCCACAGCCTTATTGAAATATAATTGATTATAGCGACCCGCACACATTTAAACGTTTATTGTGTATTCCCATGTGATCGTTTATATAGACAATCATGTCATCTGGACATCTCAGGACTGGAGAATAGTTAGCCCTAGACTAAACGCTGCTCTGCCCTTTCCCGCCGAATCTCAGAAGGAAGACTTAGGAACAGCAAACTTAACTTGTTTCTAACCTAGATGCGTTACATTTCTCTTTTATTCCTTCTTCAATGGGCTGGAACCTCCAATATGATACTGAAAAAAAAAGTCACAGGAACTGACTGGCTCTGAGTAACAAAGGATCTAGTAACTTACATATTATTAGGCCAAGTGATCATGTGTCACAGCTCACTGACGCTCTCAGCATCTGGGGCCTTTTGGCTCTATCTCCATGTTTTATTTTCAGTAGTTTCCATTGTTATGTCTACAAGTTCAATGATCTTTCCTTCTGCAGGTTTTTTTTTTAATGTTTATTTATTTTTGAGAGAGAGAGAGAGAGAGAGAGAGAGCATGAGCAGGGGAGAGGCAGAGAGAAGGAGACACAGAATCTGAAGCAGGCTCCAGGCTCCGAGCTGTCAGCACAGAGCCTGATGCGGAGCTCGAACCCATGAACTGTGAGATCATGACCTGAGCCGAAATCGGACACTTAACTGACTGAGCCACCCAGGAGCCCCCTTCCTTCTGCAGTTTTTTAATCTGTCATTAAAGTCACCCAATATATTTTCCACATCAGACACTATTAGTTTTTATTTCTGAGAGTTAAATTCAAGTATTTTCATATTGGTGCATCTTCCCCATAGCTCTGGAATACACGGAATACCGTTATAATACCTGTTTAATGGCACTGCTTTCTGATTTGACATCCCTTTCAGTTCTGGCTTCACTTTTCTCCTCATTATGGATAGAATTTCCCTGCTTCTTTGCAAGCCTGATCATTTTTTATTGAATGCCACACATCATGAACGTTACCTTCTGCATGTTGGACATCGCTTCGTTCCTCTAAATATTTTCGGTATTTGTTCCGACATGCGGTTTTGTTACTTAGAGCCAATTTGATCTTCTTAGGTCTTGCTTTTAAGATTTGGTAGGGGAGGCAGAGCAGTGTTTAGTCTAACTATTCTCCACTCGTGAGACCCAACGCTTCAGTTTGCCCTGTGGACACAGCCACCAGCCCCAGCTTGCGTCAGCTTCGAGTAGAGTTCCCTCTGATTCTTTCAAGTACTCCTTTCCCTGCCCAACAATTCCCTGCCAGTGACTGTGTGGTCTTCAGTGCTCTTCAGGACCATCAGTGGGCACCTGACACGTGTTTGCAGAACACAGCTCTCCACGCGTTCCCTTCTCCAGCAGTCTCCCATGGGAAATTTGCCCCCGCTGCCAGCCTTGACTCTTCCCTTCCATCTTGTCTAACCAAAGAGTCCGCCAGGCTCTGTGTCGTGCCTCTTTGTCTTCTGCCTGCACCGCAGTATTCCCAGGGCTCCCCTCGTTCCTGTCTCGCCGGGATCACTCTCCTTCATTGTCTGATGCTCAGATTCTTGAAAACTATTGTTTCAAATATTTCATCCTGTTGCTAGTTGTCTCATGTGAGAAGGTAGACCCAGTCCTTGTCGCTCTTTCTTAACTGTAACCAGAATTTCACCACCACCCCCCGTATATAATTTTAGCCTATGTGCAACTGACAGGGAGTCCAGAGGGTGAGGTCTGACGGATGTCTCTTGTGTGTGCTCCTATCATGCCTTCCCATGTCTTTCCAAGACCAACACCTGCTTCTCCACCAAGACTCCCTGCCTTCTCTGGGACCAAACTCCGCAACGGTCTCTGTCTCCTGTAGCTTTTACTTCTTTTCTCCACTGGTTTTGAATACACTCAAATCTGTCCCAGGAAACTGTCCTCCAATCACTGGCCAACACTACTGAGTTGTTATTACTCCCTGCCATTTTTCCTCTTCATGGTGTAACTCTGTGTATCTCGCCACCTCATTTTCTGTCCTCTCCTCACACCATTGAAATATGGTGCCCATCTCCAACACTTGTTAAAGCCACACTTTCTATGGTCACCAATAATCTGTACATTGTCAAATCCAAGACGGCACTTTTCTGTTTATTCTGTGTGACCCCCAATTGCCCCTGTGACTAGATCCCTTCCTCCTTCCTGAAAGAGTCTTCCTCCTGGGTCTTGGTAACCATCCCCTCACTTAGTTCACCTTCTGCTTCTCTGTCTTCCCCCCATATTCACGGGCTTCTCTCTTCCTGTTCAAACCAAAGGATGTCAATTTGGCAGGGTCCACTCTTAGCCTTCTATTGAATTTATTCCTTGTGCTGTCTCACTGTTTCCAAAGTCAGAGAGTCATTTTCCCTTAGGTACCGTCGCTCGAAACAAGCAGATTGACCAAACAGAAACTGTGTCTTCAACCTCTACCATTTCTGTCCCATCGACCCCAAGTGGTCCTCTATGCCCAAGAAGGCACCATTCTCATGCCAAAATCCAGAGCCATTGTCCATATTTGATGAGTCAGTAAATCCAGGTGAGTCTGCATCTTAAATGTTTCTCAAATCTGTATATTCCCATTCACCCTCCATACTACGAGCTTCATTCAAGATTTTCTTACTCTTTGCTTAGATTACTCCCATTGGTTTTTCGTGGCCTTCCTGTCCACAGTCCTGTCCATGTTCACTCATTCCTTCGTTCAACACTTATTGACTGCCTGGTATGTGCCAAACTCTATTCTCAGCAATGGTCAGGCAGACGCGGACCTCCTCCTGTGGAGCTTTCATTTTAGATGGGGAGACTGGAGTCCCCCAAACAAACAAAACAAAGAAACTAACAACCAACAAGTCAAATATCAGTTAGCGGCAAATTCTATGCCGAGAACTTAAGGTTGTATGGAGACGGAAACATCTCTAAAGAGACAGTATTTAAGATATGATCTAAGTAGCATGAAGGGCTCAGCCATGAAGAGGGAGGGCCAGGGTCCTTTAATTTTCTATCAGAGTTATTTTTCCAAAATGAAATTTTGTCAGGCCACATCCCTCAACACACACGTCTTCCCTGTTTGGCTTCTGGTAGAATCCAGGTCAGCTCCTTATCTTAGCATATGAAGTAAGTCCCTGTAGACATGGCTCCTCTAGCCTCTGTAGCCTCATTAGTCTCAATCTTAGTCTACTCTTGCTTCTAGAACAAACTATCCCAGACTAGGGGACTTAGAAATGGCAGAGGTGTATTTCTCCTATTTCTGGAGGCTAGGAGTCTGAGATCAGGATGCCAGCGTGGTCGGATGAGGACCCTCTTCTCACCATGTCCTTATGTAGCTCTGTGGGATCTCTTTTATAAGGGCATTAATCTCATTCCTGAAAGCCTTGCCCTCACATAATTATCTCCCAACCCACCTCCTACTACCATCACATTGGTCACTAGGTCTCCAACAGATGGATTTGGGAGGGGGGGAGACACAAACACTCAGACCATAGCAAGGTCTATTGTTTGTTCTTTCTTTCAGACCTAGGCAACGCTCGTTCCTGAAATTCACCTCTAGTTATCGCCTCCATTTCTCGTCCTTCCCTTTCTAGAAAGTTATTGCCCACCTACCGAATGTGTAAACACTGAATGACTTGGTGAGGTGGGAGCCCCTCACAAGTTGTCCGTGCCCTGCCTACAGCATACTTTAAACCAGGTCTTCATTACCTGGCATGTACTCGTGATGGGGTCTGTGCACATTCTTAGTGGAAAAGTTAATCTGGTTTCTGGCTCCTAGAGTTCCTGTGAACAACTACAGCAGATATTTCCAACGTGAAGGCGAATCCAAGTATAAAAGTAAATTAAAGTTGGGACTCATGGAGGAGAATGTTCAAATTTCTATTAATGGGCAAAAGAAAATGTAATGTAGCAATTCTTTCCTTTTGCTCTTAAGTGGCAATGAACTTTTAATAGTTCTAATGTAAGTATACACCCCATTACAACATAAAGACACAGAGGTATGTTTACAGTGATACTAAGCTGGTGTTCAGGTTCAGGTCACGATTATTTTGGTCTTCATTATCCATTAACCCGGTCTTGTCTTTCTGTTCAAATAAAATAATGAAAACCATACATCCACTGGAAATGTACTGTTTAGGTTTTTGTTCTTGAATATAAAAGAGGAAGGATGATTACTATGGAACGAGTTGTGTCCCAATCCTCCTAATTCATACGTTCCAGCCCTAACACCTAGGGTGATGGTATTCAGAGATAGGGCTTTCAGAGAGAAATTAAGGATAAATGAGGGCTTCGGGGTGGGAATCCAGTTCAATGGCACTGATGTCCTGTAAGAAGAGGAAGAGATAGCAGAACCCTTCTCCTTGTCACAAAAGAACACAGCCTTGGGGCGCCTGGGTGGCGCAGTCGGTTGAGCGTCCGACTTCAGCCAGGTCACGATCTCGCGGTCCGTGAGTTCGAGCCCCGCGTCGGGCTCTGGGCTGATGGCTCAGAGCCTGGAGCCTGTTTCCGATTCTGTGTCTCCCTCTCTCTCTGCCCCTCCCCCGTTCATGCTCTGTCTCTCTCTGTCCCCAAAAAAATAAATAAACGTTGAAAAAAAAAATTAAAAAAAAAAAAGAACACAGCCAGAAAGCAGCTAACTCCAAGACACGAAGAGTGTCACCAGAAACCAAAATTTCCAGCACTGGCACTGTAAAAACAAAAAACAAAACAAAACAAAACAAAAAACGATTTCTGCTGTTTAAACCACCCAATGTGTGATACTTAGTGGGGACCGCCTAAGCAGACTGACACAATGATACAACCTACTGAGCAAAGTGAGCTATAATTTGACAGTGACCCTTGCTATGGAATCATCCTGAGTACAAGCAGCATTTTATTTTCCACAGTAATCCCTTCCACGGGCCTGTGAGGACCGTGCGAGGTAAAAGGGTTAAGTACTGTTTAACCAGTGTGTATACTCAGCTCCTTTTATCTCCCTGGGACTTATTAGCACACGGAGTATCAATCCACTAGGAATGAATAATACCTTGGATGACATCAGCTTCCGCCAACATGTGGGGGTTACTATGGTAATGGGGAAAGTTTTTCAGAGCACAAAACAAGCACCATGCTTGATATATTAGTCAGCCCGGGAAAGCAGTCACATATAAGCTACAGCATTCATTCGGTGAATAGTCATTTATGGGGCATGCGTGTTAGCAATTCCGCTGTTTTTCTGAACATCAAAACTTTGGCAGTTGTATTGAGGATCTTGGCAGATGTACAAAAGCGTTAACACTCATTTTCAGAGCCCAGTTGTTTGGGGGCTTTGTTTTGTTTTGTTTTGTTTTGTTTCAGTCTTTATTTCTTGGAACCCATATTTTCGACAGGTTCACAGGGTTTGGAAACCAAACACCAAAGTGAAAGTCCTGTACAAGAACTCGACTCCACTGTCCCTACAAAATAAGCAGTTTCTTCCCCTCCTAGTCACTTAGAAAGTACTTTTCTTGTCGTTAATTATATTGGTCTTTTCTAGTACAACGTTTTATCACGCTGCCGCCCTCTCTAGTTTTTCTAAAAATGAAGTATGCTACACCAACATATCTCCCCTCTTCACACTGTTTTTTACTGATAGTGCAGACCAAAACCTCATAGCGGATCTTGGTTTTAGCCACGCATTGAACAAGCTCTCATATGATTTCTGTGCATAAATCTTCCCAAATCCCGGCTCCGGCAGGAATTTCTAGCTCTGTGACCTTTGGAACAGGTGGAAGGCAAGTTTTGCAGGTTGCTGGCCACATGCTGGGCCTTCAGGAAGAGGACCAGAACGTTGATATGCCATCAACATGTGCTAACATGTGACACTGGCATCAGAAGGGCATCAGAAGGACACTGGCATCAGACCTGGGTGGGCTGGAAGTCACTCTGTCGACAGACCACTCTGGACTTGGGATTATTCGAAACTGGGGGAACACAGTCTTGCTTCCTCGCCACACTTCAGCTAATGGTTCGGTGAAGGACACAGACTGAGGAAACCATCAGTGAATGCCTCCAAGCACCCTTGCCCCTACCCGCATCGAGATGGATATTGCTGTTGAGAGGGGACCTCGCAGTGACTTTTTGCCTTTAGACATTTATTTAGTGTAAAATCGGCCAATTCAAAATGTTTTGTCAGGAACGAGGGCATCAGTCACAAAAAAGTAAGTTTCAAAAAAGGATTCATGCAGTTATGTGTTGGACCTACCCACATCTCCCCCAAAATGTAATGACTCTTCTAAAGTAATAATTAACTTGCTCGAGTTGTCAGCCTTCTCTCTGACTGATGCAGTCCCAGCCACCTCGTGGCTTGCTGATCATTTCGTTTTTAACGTGGAACAATGGTGGGGCGCGGGGGGGGCTCAGTCGGTGAAGGGTCTGACTTCGGCTCAGGTCATGACCTCACCGTTCATGGGGTCGGGCTCTGTGCTGACAGCTCGGGGCCTGGAACTTGTTTTGGATTCTGTGTCTCCCTCTCTCTCGGCCCCTGCTCTCTCTCTCTCTCTCTCTCTCTCTCAAATATAATAAATAAACATTAAAAAAATAAGTGTGGAACAATTGTCAATAGCTTTGGTGATGCAATGACTCTGAGGTTAATTTCACAATGATAAAGCCCACCCTTCTACCTTTATAGGTAAAAAAAACATTTGGGGAATTTGAAGTTTGTTTTACTTGCAGATAAAAACAAATGGACTAGAGTATCATTTTTAAAAGATCATCAATAATGCATAATAATGTGTGTTTGGGGTTTCAGAACACTTGATTGTATTCAATTCAGAGCAGAAACAAGAAGAAATGACCATCAAGCCACAAGGGCTGATTTCAAGAACAACTAGAACAAGGAACTTGGCTCTAGTGTCTTTCCCTGAGTATTGTCACCAGACTGGTTAACACGCAGGGCAGAGGACCCCCAGAGACCCCGAGCACAAGGGGTGCAGGAGTCTTTGGTCGCGCGTTCCTGGCTCGTGAACTCTTACCTGCTGGGAGATAGTGCCCGGAGTCCACAGAAAGGGGGGAGTCCCCCAATTCTTTAACCCGGGGGCCAAGATGAACTGGGATTTGCAGGCAGAGCTGCCTTTTCCACTGCCGTGGCTGAAGGGAGCGCAAGGTGGCGGCCAGTCCAGCAGCCCTCAGTGGACACTCCCTGGTGCATGTGTACAACCCGGATACTTGTGTATCTCAGGTCCTACTGTGTCTTCAGTCCTGCTGCCCTTGTCGGAGAAAAGGTCTGGGCATAGCCTGGCACTGAGAAACACTTCAAACCACTATTAATTTTAAACTGGGAAATAGGTGAAACTACTGGTCAGGAAGCAGCCAGGATAATATACCAAAAGGACAGACACTCTTCCGAATAAACTGTGGGGTGTAGGAAAGCCGTGACATGAGATTTCCTACTTTCCTTCAGAAGGAAAGTAAGGTGGCACAAGGGTCCGCTGATCGTCATGATACGCCTGAGGTGCCTGGAGCAGGTGCGTGTCCTGGGTTAATGTGTGTAATGTGCGGGTCTGTAAACACGTGGCTGGGGCTACAGTGTACCGGCCTTGGACATGCGTTATGGTTCCACAGTTCTGCCACTGAAAATCAGAGTGTCCTGGTGCAAGGAGCTTAAATACTCTGAGCCTCAGTTTGCATATCCATAAAATGAGCATAATAATAGCAACTGCCTTTTAAGTTTGTTAAGGGAGCAAATGAATTAATGCATGTAAAGCCCCGAAGGCCTGGTGCAACTATGTAAATTAGTATCACGACTAATGCAAGATGCCTGGACTGTACGAAGTGATCTTTAACCTCTCTAAATCCAGGTTGAACTCCACTGCCATCTATCTATCCACGACCAAAAATGTTCATTTTCACTGTGACGGTCCTGCTTTTCTTAGCTCTTCCTTTTTGAAATACATGTTGGGTGAAAAGGACCACTTAGTCCCCTCGCTGTTGAGCCTTGCCGCCATGGTCCTTCCTGGTGGAATCGGCAAAGCCAGGGGGCGGGTGCACGTCTGGAAACTTCCTGGAGCGAGAGAAAGGAAAACAGAAGTGAGATGGGGAGTTCTGAAAGGAAATGAAAAAGGGGCCATAAAGGTCCCTCAGCACATCCTCTAGGCAGTTCTCAAGGTTCCTGAAGAATGAAATAACAGCAATGATAATATCATAAGAGCAGCCGCAGAAGCAGCCGCACTGTTGGGCACCGGGACTGTTCCAGCTGTACCCACACACGTGCCCACATTCAATCCCAATGCTAGTGTCCCCCTTGCTAATTCTCACTTTAGAGTAGAATCTGACAGAAAGAAATAACTTGCTCAACGTCACACAGCTTCCGATCGGGTCGTCAGACATCAAGACCACCTTCTTAGATAATACCCCAAACTGCCTCCCAGTGATTACCTGAAATTGAGAGACACAGCAGGAATTTTGTTAGAAATCCCAGAGTCATTGAGGAAAAAACTCAAGTGTTGTGCTTCTGAAGATGCATGGCTCAGCCTTCCAAGAAGGGGTAATTTGAAAATGCATTTCGCCTTCTTCAGAAGCAATGATTTCACTGTTAAGCTTTAGTGTTCACATAAAAAGAAACAAAAGTAACTATTAGAGAAGTGTAGATGTTATGTTCAAAAGTAAGAATAATACAGTTGCTCCTCTGTCTTCATCATTATCACACTTCCTCTGTCTTCATCATTATCACTCTTAAAACACATTACGAAAATCACTAAGGCTCTCAGTGGTCTAAGAGAAGCTGTTTGCTTCGGGATAAGAAGCAATTCTCCCCCAGGACTTAGTAATTCCCCCTCACAGACAAATGCAAGGTCTTTTGTCTTAGATTGACTGTTTTTGTTGTGGCAAAAATACATTTTATACTGTTCCAATCATATACTTTAAAACCCGGTTTTGTTTTTCTTGTCATTTAATTTACTTTTCCACTAAAAGGCTTATAATAACCCAGTTACACTTGTGATTATCTGAACAGATTTTCAATGTCACTGACTGCATGGCAAAACCATTCATTTCTTCTTCCGCTAAACAGATACAGAAGGTATGGAATGAGTACACAAGTACCCCTAGGAAGCAGACCAGCCGCCTTCACCAAATAAACATCTTAGTAGGGGAGAGAAATTATAGAGACAAAAAGAAGAATATTAAAATTTTTGTTACGACTGGGTGAGAAAGAAGACGCCCATTCTCCTGGAGGTGATCGGCACACAGCTACTTTGGGAAGGTTGATTAGAGAACACCACCTGTATTTGTGAATCAGATTGTAAAACAACATCTATTTCTCAATGATGAGAAAGACAAATTCTATTCACGTAGTCTAGTTTTCATTCGCAGAAATAGGTTTTAAATGTCAGTAATTTCCAGATAAGCCCCCTGCAACATGATCCAAACATACTTTAAAATAATCCCCCCACTTTTTTTTTTTTTGCCTTTTCTACCCAGAATGGCTCATTCCAAGATCTAAGAAAGAAGCCCCCTGCACCTACGTACATCCTAGAGAGGCACTGACTTACTCATTTTCAGTGTATGTTGCAAATAGTATTCACAAGAACAGCTTTCAACATTAACTCCTTTTCTGTTTTTTTGTTTGTTTCAATAATTTTTTTTTTAATTTAAGACTGATTTTTGACAAATCAAGACTTCTAACCTGCAACTGGTCTCACAGTTTTCTATCTGATGAAGATCTCCCACCTAACATCCGCCCACGGTGACCACCTTCCCTATCAATCACCCAGGCTCCGGAATAATACCTGTGAATATTTTAGAGATGTGCACAGCTAAGAAGAAGAAGAAATAGCAGTTTCTTCTCTCCTGTTCCAAAATATATGTATCTGTTTTCTTTCTTATAAAACACAAGTCCAGATATCTCTTATTTACTTGGAGTAAATACTCCAGGTAAAATCTATTTACTTGGTGTATCGTTTCAACCAACAATTAAATGTGCGTGCCAAGGAATAATTTTGAAAGTCAAGTATTTGATCACTGCAGGAGACCCAGAAGATGTACAGATTTCATGCTCTGGAAAAAGGGCAGCACCAGGCTGTTTACCAGACATTTTTATTCAGTGAGTTGTATGCCCAGGCTGCTTCCTAACTGGGCCTGTTTATTTCCCACTTGTTATGAAAAATCTTTATTTTTTTCCTCTGCTACCATAAAAGCAATGAATGAATAATGTGGAGAAATTGAGAAAAATATCAAAAATATAATGTATTTATATCTCTGACATCCAGAGCTCCCAGGCTCCAGGCTCTGAGCTGTCAGCACAGGGCCCAACGCAGGGCTCGACCCACGAACCGTGAGATCATGACCTGAGCTGAAGTTGGATGCTTAACCGACGGAGCCACCCAGGCGCACCTCTGATTGTTGATTTTGGCTCAGATCACGATCTCATGGGTTCATGAGACAGAGCTCAGCATTGGGCTTTGTACTGACAGCTCAGAGCCTGCTTGGGATTCTCTCTCTGCCCCTCCCCCACTTGTAGGTGTGTGTGCCCATCCCCCCCCAAAATTAATAAATAAATAAACAGTTTTTTTTTTAAATTTTTTTTTAACGTTTATTTATTTTTGAGACAGAGAGAGACAGAGCATGAACGGGGGAGGGTCAGAGAGAGAGGGAGACACAGAATCTGAAACAGGTTCCAGGCTCTGAGCAGTCAGCACAGAGCCTGACACGGGGCTCGAACTCACGGACCGCGAGATCATGACCTGAGCTGAAGTCGGATGCTCAACCGACTGAGCCACCCAGGCGCCCCAGTAAACAGTTTTTAAAAAGTAGAAAGAAAAAGAATTTTCCTATATCTTTAAATATTCTTCAAGAAGGTAACTTTTAATGTCTTAGTGAACATTTTTAGAATAAAAAAAATTCTGGCTGCAGAATATTCCATCATATAATGTACCACACCTTATATTTAATCATGGTTCCAGTGTTTGACATTTTTTTCGCAGTTTCCAAAGTTTGTAAATAGAACTGGGATTGACACCCTTCTTATATAAAGATGTTGAAGTATTTCTAATCACCTTTTTCTGGATAAATTAGGAGTGTCATTATTGAATGAAAAGACATAAGTTTACACTGTATTTGCTACACGTGCCCCAATTTTTAAAACATGTCTGAATTCACACTCCCACTGGCCCTGGATGGAAGTGCTTACCCTCATCCCTTTTACAGGGTCTGGCTTGACTTTGCTGAAATTTGATAGACATGTAATATTTTCAGGAGAAGAAAATACATATTTCCCTAAGTAACAGAAATTTAAGATGTGGGTAATGCAGGACTCAGATAAGATTCATTGACCTAAACCATTAATTGCATTAAATAACAATGGATTAAATAAAAAAAAGAAGAGGTTAAAGGGATGCCTGGCAGGTTCAGTCTGTAGAGCATGTGACTCTTGTAGAGAATGTGACTCTTGATCTCAGGGTCATGAGTTTAAGCCCTGAGTAGAGTCTGCCTTTTTAAAGTTGTTGTTTTTTTTTAACGTTTATTTATTTTTGAGAGATAGAGAGAGACTGAGCATGAGCAGGGGAGGGGCAGAGAGAGGGAGACACAGAATCGGAAGCAGGCTCCAGGCTCTGAGCCATCAGCACAGAGCCCAACGCAGGGCTCGAACTCACGAACTGTGAGATCATGACCCCAGCCAAAGTCAGACGCTTAACTGAGCCACCCAGGCGCCCCATGGAGTCTGCCTTTTTAAAAAAAATTAATTAATTAACTAATTAAATGAACACAATGAGAAAACAATTTTTTTAAAAAGAAACAATTAAATTAAATAAGGCATTTCCTGGGAATTTTAGCTAAAAGCATGGCAAAACAAAACAAAGGAGAAGATAAGAACTAACGATATGTTTTTGTTAAAAAGCAATGAGCTGGGAATTTAAAAGTTAAAAGAGAAGTGAAACAGCGAAGGAGAGATGAAAGTTTATTCTTTGACTGTAACCGTGATGGTACCTCTTATCTACTCCAGGAGAACCACAAACACATTCTAGTCTCACCTCCTTTGTCCAGGAGAATCTGGGGGCCACATTTCTCAGTATGCCCCTTCCCATGAGACTTTTGAGCCCACCCGTAAGAGTGTGTCACTGTCGATTTGAAAGTCCAGGGAAAAACACAGAGAAAAGCATTATTATTACCTCAGGGGAGTTGCTGGGATAAGTGATCAGAAGAAGCTTCGGTGGCAGAGAAAGAGAAGTAAAGCATGTGTGGGTACCTCGCAGAGTAACTAGACTCCAGCACATGCAAGAAGAAATGGCCCCACGCAAAGGGCTTCATTCCTGCGAAGCAATTGTCCTTAAGTACAAGGCAAAATATTAACATAAATCACAATGAAAACACTCCCTTGTCATTGCCGTTGACGCAAGCATGACAGGAGGAAAATTGCGACACCGTGCCTGATTAAAGAACAACATTTTTATGAAATAGAAGCAGTTAAATATTCCTCACTGGATGAGAGCACATGTGAAGTCAAGCTCCGTGTCCTGCTTAAAGGACAAGAACCAAGAGCAGTCGGGGAAGGGGGGGGGGGGGGGGGGGGGCGTGGCAGGATCATGGCGGGAAGACCTCTGCGGAAAAAACGTGAAACTAGGAAGGAGGTGGCGAACCTGTCATTTATGGGGGTGATAACTCTATGCCTAAACACAACAGAATTAAATGAAAAAGAAATAAACTATTAAATACAGATACAATAAAAACATTAAAAACTATTAAATGCAAGCCAGAAAGTGGTTGGTTCATAAAACACCTAAACAAAAACACTGTTTACTGTTTTTATCTTTAATTGAAAAGCAAATATCAGGTTCACAATAATCCCCCTTCCCCTGAAAGGGAGGTTAAATATAGCAAGAAATACTCAGTACATGTTGGGGAGAATTTTAAAAGTATACCTAAAACCATATAGCATTCCTATGAGAGGAAATGACATGTTTTAAATTAAAAGAACAGTTAAAAATTGACAAAAAAGTAACAAATTACCTTCCACAAAAATAGCAAGGGATATTCCAAATAATACATAGAAAAAGAAAGTAAAATGCCCAATAATCTACGGAAAGATGCTTACCTTTACTAATGGTAAGAAAAATTTTAAAACGTAACAATGAAATACGAGGTTTCACAATGGGGAAAAAAAAATTAAAGGAAATCGAATCCCAGATTGACAATGTAGAGACACAGGAACTCATATCCCTGCTACTTCTGGCCTTAGCAATACTATTACCGCGAGTGTAAAAGTCCCCCCAAAACTGAGAGAACTTGAAAAAAGAATCTACCAAATTTTTAAAGTATACACAGCATAAGTTACAATTATAACTTTTGACACAATCTTCACCTTAAAAATGTCATACATGCATGATATCTTGGGGTTGTGAGTTTGAGCCCCATGTTGAATGTAGAGATCACCTAAAAAATAAAATCTTGGGGCGCCTGGGTGGCTCAGTCAGTTAAGCAGCCGACTTCGGCTCAAGTCATGATTTCGCGGTCCATGAGTTCAAGCCCCGTGTCGGGCTCTGGGCTGATGGCTCAGAGCCTGGAGCCTGCTTCCGATTCTGTGTCTCCCTCTCTCTCTGACACTCCCCCGTTCATGCTCTGTCTCTCTCTGTCTCAAAAATAAATAAACTTAAAAAAAAAATTAAAAAATAATAATAATAAAAATAAAATAAAATCTTAAAAAAAAAAGAAGTCAAACATGCCTGACCAACAAGGCACCCATCAAATGTTTGCACCCAGGGGCATTTCACAACCAGCTTGCTTGGAGGAGTTGGCCAACAGAGAACCTTGTCTGCCGTGCACACAGGCCTATCACTGCTTTTGGGAAAGTGGTTGGACCCCTAGTTTTTCTCATTAAATCCTGCACTCCCCTGTGCAAAACCAAACAGACTGGGCATTGACCCTGATAACCAATCCATGCAAAAGGGTCTGACTCCTGCGGGCTGGGCCACTACTCCCCTACCTGCAGAAGAGTGCACCTTTGCACCCGTCGTGGCCTCCAGCAGGCACCTCCCCTTGCAAAGGAGCAGATGGCCTCTCTCTTCTCCAAATTGGCCCACTGACCTTCAGGGTCCGTTCTCTTTGGGTCCTTCAAAGTCCTCAGTCCATCAGTTCTCCCACTCTGCTCTGCATTTCCATTTCTTGTCTCATCAGTATTGATAATGATTAAAGTCTCTCCTTTCTTTAAAAAAGGGCAGGGGGGGCGCCTGGGTGGTGCAGTCGGTTAAGCGTCCGACTTCAGCCAGGTCACGATCTCGCGGTCCGTGAGTTCGAGCCCTGCGTCGGGCTCTGGGCTGATGGCTCAGAGCCTGGAGCCTGTTTCCCATTCTGTGTCTCCCTCTCTCTCTGCCCCTCCCCCGTTCATGCTCTGTCTCTCTCTGTCCCAAAAATAAAAAATAAACGTTAAAAAAAAAAAAAAACTTAAAAAAAAAAAAAGGGGGCAGGGAAGGTGGAAGAATGTGCTCTTGAGCCTTTCTGCTTCCCAAGCTACACAACAGGTAAACTGGAAAGATACATCCACTCTCACTGGCTCTATCCCTCTACCTTCCAGTCTCCCATTTACTGACATCTAGCAACTTCCCCTAACACTTGACCGACACTGTTCTTTCTGTGGATATTGATGGACACGCTTGGGGTAGCCAAAGGACTTCACCGTTTTAACTTCTTGACTTCTCTGTAAGAGTAAAGAACAGAACATCCTGCTTCTCCTTTAATCATTTAATCCATGGATCTGCTTCTGGGACAGCACAGTCTCAAGTGACTTTCATTCTCTATGTTTCTATGCTTCCCTTGGAAGTTACTTTTCTCCCCTGGCTGCTCTCTTTGTGGTGCTCCCATGCATACACCTGCTGTCTCTACCAACCACAACCCGATGATTCCTAAATGGCTAACGTCACTGCAGGATTGTCCTCTGAGCTCTGACACTTAGAGTTGATTTTCCATGTCTCCATCTATAGACCCATCTTGTTCTGGAGGTCATTCAAACTCAGTTAAGTTCAAAATTGAACTGTGTTCTTCCTCCAGTGTTTCCTGTCTCAAAAAAGGGATACATTGGCACAGACAATGCTGTGCTACACTGGTTTCTTGTCCAACCCGATGCAAAGAAAGACCATGTTCTCCAGCCCTCCCCACACCTAGGGGGATGCTGTGACCGAGTTCTGGCAGAGGACCACGGACAGCAGTTTTGTGGGCTCCTTACAAGCCTGGTCCTGAGGTCTTCCGCATTATCTCACATACTTCTCACGTGGCCCCCAAAAAGATGATGCTTGGCGAAGAGTCACCCCACTTGCATCAGACTGCCCTCTGGATGCTAAATGAAATAAAACCACATGGTGTTGAACCCCTGAAGCATTAGGCTTTGTTACAGAAGCTTTGGTTCACTCCCTTAATACAAACACCAGGTTGAAAACCTGAGCAACATCTGTAACTTCTCCCCCTACCATGAGATTCAGTCACTGTGGGGTCCTCTCCTGCCTTCATCCGGTGAACAGGCTTCCCCGTAGAGCCACCATTTTCCTTGGTCTGAAGCCCCCCCCCCCCCCGTTAGCCCCACCTTTAGAGTTGACCCCACCAATCAGGTTCCACACTGCAGCCAAAGTGCCCTTTCTAAATGCAAATTTCATTCTGCCTTATCTGAAACCCTTCCTTCATTTCCTGTCCCTACAGGATAAAAGGCTAACTCCTTAGCAGAGCTTATAAGGCCCTTCATTATGTGTTCCTTGCTTATCTTTTCATCCTTCAATCTCACCAGCCCCCTTTCTCATTCTACACTTAAACAGTCTTCAACAGCTTGGAATACCTCCAGTTTTTTTACCTCAGGCCTCCAGCCTTGTGCATAGTTAGTCTCTGCTGTGAACGAGCCCTCTCCCCTGCCTCTCTGATTCCTCTTTATCCTGCCTGCTGGGGTCCACGTGTCACTTTTTCCAGAAACCCCTCTGTCCAACCCCTTGTCCTCTCCTTGCCTCCCTAGGACCATCCCACAACCTCGGAATGGCCTGTTGACACGTGTCTCTCCCACCAAGCCCTATTGCACACTTCTCCAGAACAAACTGTGTGTCTTTGTGTTCTGAGTCCCTCCTGTGGTGCCTGGTACCCGGTGCAACAGAAGTGATCGCCGAATTAATAAACGAGTGATGTTTGCATTCACTTACTACGGTATTTGATATTACTGAAGATGATATGTGCTCATAAAAGTATGTGTTGACTCTGCAAATAAGCAGAACTGGTTAAGCATGGTTCTATGTGAATTATATATGTGAGTTCACGTATGACGTTTGTGAGTTGTATGATATGAATCACAATGTCAGGGTGCTCTGACCTTTAGTGAGGTGACTGAGATAAAATGCCGCTTAATTTTTTCCAACTTCCCTAATTTTCTCAAGTTACTCCTTTGCCCGGAGTGCTCTCTGCCTTGTCGCTACTCAAAACCCCTCCCTTCCCTGCAAGGAGCCCCTAAGGCTCACCCCCCTCTTAGATGCCCACCCCTATTTCTCTAGCATCAGTGCCCACAGCTCTTTCTGGTGCCCTTGGCTTTTGTTTCTTTTTTCTATCATTTCATTAGGATATATTGTTTTCATATATTGAAGGCACCCTCCAACTGGCTTGTACGTTCTTTCAGAGCAGGGTGAATATCACTTTCCTTTTTATATCCATACGCAGACTGGTAGAACTGCGCACAGCGTAGTCACTTAACAAATGTTATGTAAATTAAATGTTAGGGATTTCAACATCAGAATCACCAAAGTAGTAGGAGATTCTTGACTATGCCAAGGCCGTCCAGTGCAATGCTTCAGGAACAGTGCTAAGAGTTTTTCACATTCTTTTTTTTTTTTATTTTTTTTTAACATTTTTTTTTTTTTCTGAGAGACAGAGAGAGACATAGCGTAAGCGGGAAAGGGGCAGAGAAAGAGGGAGTCACAGATTCCAAAGCAGGCTCCAGTCTCTGAACTGTCAGCACAGAGCCCAACACAGAGCTCAAACCCATGAATGGTGAGATCATGACCTGAGCCCAAGTCGGATGCTTAACGGACTGAGCCACCCAGGTGCCCCAGAGTTTTTCACATTCTGAATTCCCACAATAGCCTTGTGTGTGAGTATAATTAACATCACCATTTTGTAAATTACAGAGATAACAAAGAGTTGCCAAAGTGTGCACAACTGATAAGTTGTGTAAGCCTATCCACTATGCTGTATATTTAGAGTAGCTATATAGCAGCAGTTGAATTTTTTCCCTGTTAAGAGGAAAGGGGGAGAGATTGGGGCAGGGAGGGAGATGTTTCCCTTTAGGTAAGTCAGTTCAGTTGATTTTATCCAAATACTAAAAGATATCTTTTTGAGAACTTCATTAATTTGATTGAGTTTTCACAGATATATATAAAATATGGCTGTGTGTATGTAAATATACATGTATATATGTACACATATAAGATATAAATAGACATTATGTAAAATATTTTAAGTTTTATACACACACACACATAAAATCTATAATGGATAAGTAAGTGTGAAATAAACCAAATTTATTGCAAGGATCCAAAATACATCAGGATGCTTAGACGTGAAATTACATCTACTGAGTTATTGTAACTCTTTGAGATGTTTGTTCCCTTTGGCTGATGTGGTTTGGACTCTAGGGGCGATCAGGCAGTTAGCTACCTTTGCTTTCTCTTTATAGATGATTAATCGGATTAGCCTCTCCCCAAGTAACAAAGGACCTGCTCGCTACTCTGAAGAAACCCTAGCAAGTCCTAATTATGGGATCTACAGACAATAAAGGGCCCCCTGCGTTCTAGGACACCCATTAGTTCGGTGTTGTCATGGCAATGTTCTTTTCCGGGCTCCAGAGAAGTGGTCTCCCCGTGCCTAATTCCTCCAGGTTGGCAGGGATCTATTTCTCAGTGCTGCCTCTGCCTGATCGAAGACATGGCAGGAAAAGTCAGTGATGGCACATTGAGACCCTGGCCCTTTCTGCCCCCTGCCCCCACCTCCCCCTCTCCCACACAGTGGAGCTGTTTGCTCCCTGGATCCACGTGCGGCTGAGCCCGGTGTTGGGAAGGGCTGTGTGGCAAAGGGGAAGTCAGCACAAAACAACAGGGTGTCCGAACCTCCCAGGGAGGTGTTACGGCTAAAATGATGCAACCTAAGCTGCCCTGAAGAAAGTATGACCCCCCAGCTCCCTGGGGCTGCATTTGCTTCACTGAGATCCTTTTAAAGACCCTATTGATTGATAACATGGTTGGATTCCTTTCTTCACTCTGGATGCTGGTGACAGAACCAAGATGGCGCCAGTTTGCTGTGCCCTGGGGCGACGTGTTAGCTTGGACACTTCAGTGACTTGATTCTCCACACCTTGCAGTGTCTCCAGTTTGGCCACATGACTTGCTTTGCTGGTGGCCTTGAGCCATCGGTGTGTTGGGTCTTGCTGACTTCTGTCACAGCAATGAGCACGTGCCCAGGCGAGCCCACTGCCCACTGGGAGACAAAAGACATGGGGAGCAGAAAGGAGTCAACCCGGCTGAGGCCGTCCTCCATCAGCCACAGACGTCTGGCTCCAGACAGGAGCAAGGCCAACTGAGACCAGCCGATATTACCAAACTCATGAGGTGAAGGTACAGGAATGATTGCACTTATTAGTTTTCAGAATCACTTGTTACTTGGCGTGGCTATGGCTAAGATCACCACTTTCACTGAGAATGCCTTTGGTGCACAGATTTCTTCTCATCGGTTCATCTCAAGTTCAGCGCAGAGTGCTTTCTTCATAAATTACTTGGCAGGGAAATGGTATATTTTCTTGAGCATCTCAGTACATGGGACACTCCTCAAAGGCACGGATTGCATCCGGTTCACTCTTGTGGCCCCAGGGCCTGGCACACACTAGCCGTGTAATACGTTTTTGATGGGTAAGTGAATTCGTGAATGACCGAGAGACATGGTGTTCTTTGCAAGCTGGCAGTAGGAAGGGAACTGTCGGATCCTCCTTCAGTTGTGGGTCAAGTAGAATGGAGTTGTCTGTCCCATTTCTGGCCTTTTATACAAAGGAGATGCTTCCTGTGACTTGAGACCCCATGACGACTGGAGAATGAGCATCAGAGGTTGGCCCCGCCTCAAGTCCCAAGGCTACTTTGCTATTTAACAGTGAGCCCCTGACTGCAAACCCTGTGCTTTCTGTTTAACCCTCTATATCTGTTTCTGCCTGTCTCCATCTCTGTGTCTGTGTCTCTCCATACCTCCGTTTTTATCTTTGACTTCTTTCCACTCTTTTTCTCTGGCCAGTTCAGCTGCCCTACTTCTGAAATCCCTTCACCAAGTGATTTGTTTCCTCCTTGGCCTGTCTTGCTTCCAGTCAACTCATCATACTTCATAGTCTGAGTTTAAGTTGCAGCTAAGAGTTTAATTCTCTGAGAATGACTCTAGGTCCTGCCAAGAAAAACGCTGTACTGTTGAGGAAAGAGTGTATGAAACAGACCAGGTAGTAGGTGAGCTCTACTCAGCTCCCAGGGAAAAGCCTCAAGATTCCCTTCTTGCCTCAGACCAAGACCTGAATCATTTCTCTGTATTTGCATCCATCAGGAAATTGGCAATGACACTCGCCAAATGTTAAAATTGTCAATCCACGAACAAGTTTTGGAGAGATTTTTCTTTACTTTTCCATTAGAAAAAAAATGTCAAACTTACTGAAAATAATTCACCATGTTAAAACAAATTTCATGTGTTTATCATCCAATTTGAACTTTTATTAACATTTTCCCAGTCTTGTCTCATGTCCCTCCCAACATTGAAAGCAAATACCAGACATAAGGCCACTTAATCTCTGATAAACTTGCCACCTTCTTTTTTATTTTTTACATTTTTTAATCAAAAAATTTTTTAATGTTTATTAATTTTTGAGAGAGAGAGAGAGAGAGAGAGAGAGACAGAGTGCAAGTGGGGGAGGGGTAAAGTGAGGGGGACACACAGAATCCGAGCTGTCAGCACAGAGCCCGATGTGGGGCTTGAACTCACTAACTGTGAGATCGTGACCTGAGCTGAAGGCAGAAGCTTAACCGGCTGAGCCACCCAGGTGCCCTGCCACCTTCTTAATGTTCCAAAGAGATTGTTTTTTTATAAATCTCAATTGGAGTAATGACTACAAGTAAGGATCAGAGTGTAAGAGGTTAGGTTCATAATGTTACCTATATTTTTCCAAAAACAATCAAACACAAATACAGTGGATTTTTCTCCTACCTCTGATGTCCTCAAAATAACTGAAGCACCACAAAATCTGCTTATTTTAAATCTTCATCCATTTCATTTTTATTAATTTTTTTTTTCAACGTTTTTATTTATTTTTTTGGGACAGAGAGAGACAGAGCATGAATGGGGGAGGGGCAGAGAGAGAGGGAGACACAGAATCGGAAACAGGCTCCAGGCTCTGAGCCATCAGCCCAGAGCCTGATGCAGGGCTCGAACTCACGGACCGCGAGATCGTGACCTGGCTGAAGTCGGACGCTTAACCGACTGCGCCACCCAGGCGCCCCTCTTCATCCATTTCATTATGAACAAAGCAGTTGGTAAGGTTTTATGCTTGGCCCTAACCAACTTGATAAACTCTATTTGAAAAGACATATAAGGTGAACCTGTTTCCATAAAGTCAAGACCATAAAATAAAAGCCAAACAAACATACTCAGTAAACATCTATTTCCAGGTGTCAAAATACGTGGCCTGAGGCCTGTGTAGAGTCAGAGGGCTTAGATTCAGGTCCTAGCCTGCTCAGTAAGCTGACATTGACCTCGTTACCTGACCTCGGTGCAGTGCCAGTATTAGTCTGCAAGGCTATAAAAGAGTGCCCTATTCAGGGCAGCCTGAACAACAGAAGCCGATTTTCTCACGTTACTAGAGGACCCAAGTCTGAAATCAGGGTGTTCCTTTGAGGTCTCTCTCCTTGACTTGCAGCCGGTCACCTTCTCCCCAGGAGCTCACATGGTGTTGCCTCTGTGTGTGTCTGTATCCTGATGTCTGTCTTTTTAAAAAATCTTTACTTATTTTTGAGAGAGAAACAGAGCATGAGTCAGAGAGAGAGGGAGACACAGAATCCGAAGGAGGTCCTAGGCTCTGAGCTGTCAGCACAGAGCCTGACGTGGGTCTCGAACTCACAAACCACAAGATCGTGACCTGAGCCAAAGTTGGATGCTTAACCAACCGAGTCACCCAGGCTCCCCTCCTGATCTCTTCTTAAAAGGAGACCAATCAGATTGGATTGGGGCTGCCCCACATGACCTCATTTTACCTTAATGACCTCTTTAAAGGCTTGGTCTCCAAATGCAGCCACATTCTGAGCAACTGGGGCTTAGGCTTCCGCATAGGCATCTTACAGGGGGATGATGCAATTTAGCTCATAACCCCGTCCCAGCTGAATGAGATAACATCTACAAAAGTGGCTGTAAACACTTTACAGAATATGTTTATTGTTTGGTCATAATGCATTTTTTAATCCACCAGAATTTAATTATGCGAATCAACTCTATTCAGTGCTGAGCCGGCTGCATGTGGAATTGTATTTTAAGAATTCATCATATTAAAGAGCATCATAATTAACACATACTCAATGAAAGGCATATAAACCAGCCAGATGTGTAATAGGTACAAACTTGAGTAACCCAGCCCACAGAAGGGAGCTCTCCCCATAAGTGAGCAGAGTGGCATCAAACAGGATTTTGAAGGAGAGTTAGGATCTTTTTTTTTTTTAATTTTTTTCAACTTTTTTTATTTATTTTTGGGACAGAGAGAGACAGAGCATGAACGGGGGAGGGGCAGAGAGAGAGGGAGACACAGAATCGGAAACAGGCTCCAGGCTCCGAGCCATCAGCCCAGAGCCTGACGCGGGGCTCGAACCCACGGACCACGAGATCGTGACCTGGCTGAAGTCGGACGCTTAACTGACTGCGCCACCCAGGCGCCCCAGGAGAGTTAGGATCTTAAATGGTGGGATGAAGAAGTCAGAACAACGGGGATGCCTGGGTGGCTCAGATGGTTGAGCATCCAACTCTCGATTTCGGCTCAGGTCATGATCCCAGGGTTGTGGGATAGAGCCCTACATCAGGCTCCACACTGAGTGTGGAGACTGCTTAAGATTCTGTCTCTCTCTCCTCTCTCTATAAAATAAAATAAAATAAAATAAAATAAAATAAAATAAAGTAAAATAAAATAAGAACATGAGATCACTGAAGACTTCTTCTTCTTGGTAGAGAATGAGGTCTAACTAGACCCTACTGTCTACTGAGAAATGGTAGAACTAAAGTTAAATAGGTAAGACAGGGCCAGATTAAAAAAAAAAAAAGACTTTAAAGTCAGGCAGAGGACTTGGGGGATAATGAAGAAAATTATGTTGACACCATAGATATAATTATTTCTACATCATTGTGTTCATTCTTGATTGAACCATTGCCTGCTAATAAAAATAGACACCCCTAAATAAAGAACACAAAATAAAACTCTTCAGTGTGATGGTATTATCTGGATATGATTTTATTCCTTTTGCTTTCTGTTCACGATAATATTGGGCCAGTGTATAAGGTATCTATTGCTGTGTTGCAAATTACTCCTAAATCTTCATGGTTTAAAACAATATATATGATCTCACATAGTTTCTGGGGTCATGGGCCCAGTGTCCCTTAACCATGTGGTCGTGGCTCGAGGTCTCTCAGGAGGTTGCAGTCAAGCTGCCAGCTTAGGTGGTGCCATCATACATGTCGTCTGGTGCTTAGGGATCCACCTCCAGGCTCACTTATGTTGTGAGGAGGCCTTGGTTCTTCATTTTTGGCCACAGATCTGTGTTTATTGACATGCAAGTCTCATCATGGGCTTCCAGAGCATACTTACAACATGGCGGCTGACCTCCACCTGATCTGGTGGTCTGAGAGAAAGAGAGTATGTGTATGTGAGTGACAGAGTATGAAAGTATGTCTGAAAGAGTATGTGTGTATGTGTGTGACAGTATTGTGTGAGAACAAGTATGTGTGTGAGAGAGAATGTGTGTGAGAGCATTTGTGTATGTGTGAGAGTGTGTGTGGGAGAGGGTACATGTGTATGTTTGTGTAAGAGAGTATGTGTAAGAGGCAATTGTGTGAGAGTATGTGTGAGAGAAAAAGAGTGTGTGCGTGTGTGTGAGACATAGTATGTGTGAGAACGAGTATGTGTGTGAGAGATACTGTGAGAGAATTTGTGTGTGTGTGTAAGAGAGTATGTATAAGAGACAATTGTGTGTGAGAGAAAAAGAGTGTGTGCGTGTGTGTGGTAGAATGTACGTGTAAGAGAGAGAGACAGAGAGAGAAGACAAAAAGAGAGACAAAAAGAGAAGTATGAAGTATGTTCTGGGGACCATTTGGAAGCCATCTTAGAAGCTGACTGTCCCATCCAATAATAAGGACGTCCTGTGGCTTCAAAAAATGTTAGCTTTTTTCAATATTACACAGAAATTTGTTCTTTACATTATCAAGGTGAAATGAGTTTTCACCTGTTTCTTTTCATTATGAAAATAGCTCAAGGTTAAAATCATTTGGGAGTTTTGTTTGCTGTTCAAATACCTTCCTTTGTGGAATTAATTCTAAGTTGAGGGTTTGCATTATCTTCAAGTGTATCAACCAAAATTAACTGCTTTTGTAATTCTGTAGGTGAAACGTTGGTTATAGAATGAATATAAGGAATAGATTAACATAGTTGTGAGGATTAAAAGTATACACAGGGAAGAACTCACTCCTACCAGTTCATTAGCAGAGGAAGAAAAGGTTGGTAAAATATTCAATAATTTTTTACTTAAAAACTATAAGATATAAAGCATTTTAAAGGGCTATTTAGTGCACACATTAAGATATCTACAAAATTTAAGCACAGAACCACAGTCCTTGTAGTGCAAGTGATGTTTATTATGTTAAGGGGCAATGAAGCTGGGTAATAAGGGTTTGGATTATATTGGTAGGAGGCATCCTGAAATGTTGGTTCAGGGGACAGATGGAGAACTCATGATTTCATGAAATGAAGTAGAAAGGGAAGAATCTGGAGCAATTGTCACTTTTAAGTTCTTGGATATGAGATCTGAATTGGATGTCAGGCACAAACACTGCTATCCAATATAAATAAACTAAACGTTTTTTTTATGAGAAAAATTATACATTGCATTTCTTAAAATATACAAAATGAGGAAGGAATAAATCTGAAGTTTCTTGATTGGCAAAGATTAAGAAATACAGATGAACATAAAACGATGAGTTCTCCATCACAAGTGTTTCTGAAAAAAAGGTAAACATGAGACACTCTGGAATACATGATGCGTTAGCTTCTGTGGATGATGGACCATCGGAGACTCATGAGTCCCATCGTCTGTAGAAAGGTGTAAAGTTCTTCATACTTAGGGAAGGCAAGAAGCATCAGCTTCATTTGGACGGTGGCAATATTATATGAGAAAAATGTGCGCGTGTGCGTGTAGTGAAAAGACCAACCACGTCAATTTCGGGGTTGACTAGGGATACAGGATATAATATAACCATGAAGCCAAATTTTTCCCAAATGTGTAAAACTAGTCAAGGAAACTAGTCCATTCGGGAAAACACAGGCACCTTTGTCTTCTCCTAAGGACAGAAATGGAGACCCGGCAAGGAAGTGCTGCCATGTTGGACTCACTGAAAGGAGAGCTGTCTTCCTTCAGGTCAACACTTCCGTTGCTAGCTGAGGAAGCTGAAGCTCATGAGCGGAGCTGGCACATGGCACATGGCGCATGGCGGGAAGACTTAGTTGCCCAGGGGCCACATGCTTAGGAGGACCAGTGCTTGGTTCAATGCTCTGCAGTCACTGCTGTGAAATGGTTCACAGATTTGAACAAGTGGCCCCTGATTTCATTTTGCATTGGGCCCTGTCAATGATGCAGCCATTCCAGGCACCTGGGTTAATGTTCTTTCCATGGTTGGGAGAGGGGTCAAGGTGTTAAGAGGGCCACTGGCTCTACCTACTGCCTATATGCCTTGGGTAAGATCCTTAAGTTCTCTGGCCTCTGTCTACTCACCTCTAAACTGGGGTTGTGATAGGACCTACTTCATAATCCCCAAACCACTATGGGCACAGAGCTCATTGCTATGCCCGTCACCGGTAATGGCATGCACGTGTCAGCTGCCCTTTTGATTGTTTTTTTGTTTTGTTTTGTTGCTGTTAGTGTGAAACAGTTAAGGGAAAAAAATCCAGTCCAGACTGGCAAAAGCCCTGCCCAACCAGCACTCAACTCCCCAAGTTGCGTGTGTAAAAGTGACAAGAATGGTCAAAGACTCAAGGTCACTTTTTACACTTTTAATGAAATAATTGATTTGACCGGTTGGTTATATACCTTCTAGATACATCAGATACATACAAGAGAACAGTTACAGCTGTGAGGACTTAAAATTAGCCCTATCAGTGGGATATAGATAGGTGTTTGTTCCACTCAAAACAAATACTAACCATTAGTAATATTCTCATTATCCAGTTGCGCACCATCTTGAAAATAAGAAGGGGCAAGCACTGGGGTCTTTGGAGGAAGGGCGAGGTAGGCAGCAGGTGGTGACAAGGACGGGAAGAGCACACCTGATAAAAGGTGTGGAGTGGGGAGGACATGAACAAGAGATTGTCCTCTGAGTCCTTCAGTACTAATAACTAACATTTGTGTTCAGTGAATCCATGGACCCACTATCCCATTAAGTGTCCCCACGGGAATAACCTAGATGGCCCCATTTCCTTTGACTTTCAAGTCCAAGGAGATAGCATTCCATAGACAGGACCCTGTTTCTGTGAAATAGTGAAAGAGTAAGTTCAAAGTCCGTACAGAGTCCTCTGTAAATTCACAAAGAGCTGACCAAAAAACGTTTCACGTCCGATGTGAAGGCACAGGAAGACATTACTTTTTGCTTATGTTTGAAGGGAAAGCACATTTAGAGTTCACCTTCCTTAAATACATTAATTGTCAAAGTGCAGTTCCGTAAAAATTAATATAGTAATTAGATACACGATGAACCAATGTGTAGGGAATTACGAGTTCAATTATTATACACTTTTTTTCCCTTAAATTAACTAATTTGAATCATAATGTCAGCCAATTTGCACACCCCAATGTGCTTCTTCCCTGGCAGAGAATAACAAAACAGACAGCCAACCTAATGGAAATGTTGCATGTAATGAAACTCGAGAGGGTCATGAGTCCCCTGGGTGACAGGTGTTATTAAAATTTGAAAGGACATTATTGTTACAGTTGGGCAGGGAATTTCAAATATTGGCGTTGCTGGGCACTAAGGCCATCTGTCTTGCACAATGTGCCTAGTGATATTAGCGAAAACGGGTACAAGCTGCTATATATTTGAAATAAGGCAGAATGCTTAAACCACTTATCTTGAAACACATGCATCCTCAATATGTGCCATTTCTGTGCTTGCAACCCTAATTCTGCCTAAACGAATCAACCCATTTTCCTCCTTCCTGTTTACATCTCTCAGATATTTTCAAGTGGAAACCTCACATGTAGAGATTGGAATGCAAATGACTTATGCTCTGAGTCTGAATCTATCATTTGCACGCAATTAAATGATTCACACAATATTGTGCTCTTGGAAAAACATCCCCTGAAAAATATCTTCATTATTTTTTCCACCACACATAACATAATAGGCTTGAGTATTCACGTAGACTCCGTTCTCTGAAAATATTTTCTAAGCCAATTGTTTTCTTCCTTTGATATTCATGTTCTTATATCCCTCAAACCTTATCACATCTTTATGCCATGGAGGTACCCTGAATGTCATATAGTTCATTCTGTCTACTTAGAATCCTCTAACTTCATTGGTATGGCAGACGGAAGGATTGTACATACCTCAGGGTATGATGATTTCTTGGTGATAGCTGAAGTCACACTGGATTTGCTCACTCTCCAATTGCAAACTATTTTGCATAAATGCCTTTTTCAGCACTGTGGCTCCTGACTTTCTAAGTGTATCCCCTGCTGATCAACTGGGGTCTGGGTTGCTGGTCCCTGGATCTATTAACGCGAATTACCCAGGCTAAACATTACCTTGTTATTTCCCATGAGAATTGTTCACTTTTCTTGTCCCATTTAAATATTAGGTTCTTTCCTTTGGTGGTGATTACAAAGCCGTCCAAGTTGGGATGGGTTCAGAAATAACAAAGCAATGGCTGTTTGTCCCCATTTTCCCTGCCAAAAATAAAGACGTATAATCAATTCGGAGCAGTGTTAATCTTTCGACAGTAACTTCTCTTGAAATCAGTCCATCATAATTCAGCTGAATTTGTCAGTGTGTGGCTCTTCCCTTCTAAGTAATTGTGAGCTAATTTCAGTTCTTCAGTCTATCTTCTTACTTACGACGTAACATGTACCGCATATGATGAAGTAGCTGCAGAGATTAGTTTTTACCTTGAACGCCACTTTGCACCATGCTTTCGTGTAGTAGGAGTAAATCGGCTGGTATGGGTTAACATGACAGGCTGGCGAAACTGGATTGTGTTTAATAGTGTTATTTCAGCGCACAGGAGAGGGCCCTCCCAGGGTGCAAAAGTGGGGAGGAGATCTAATAACTAAAGATGACAAAACTGGAATACATTGCCTTGCAAGGTCTTGACCTCTCTACCATGAAAGATTGAGCAGAGGTTGTGGATGCTGTACCCAGCTTGTTCTTGCACTAGGTTGGTAAGATGGGTGTAGGTGTGTGTGTGGGGGGGGGGTGGTATCTCTGGGATGATTCTCTATGATCTTATCTCTTATCTGAAGTTTAGAAAATTATAAAAGACATGGAATCCATCAAAATAGGAACACCTACAGTGACAAGAAATTGATAATCAACAGAATATCCTGTTGGATTGGAATGCCTAATTTTGAGTTTTCCCCATGAATTATCGTATGTGGTGCTCTTGGTATCCAAACCTCAGGTGGGGAGACCTTAGATGTCCTTTCTCAGGGATTAGTGCATATTAAAGGTGGTTCTGATTGCCAAATTCCAATGTGGGTGGCGATGGGAAGAGCTGTTCACCAAACCAGCAAGGAATTCTCAGTAATACCAGCTCGGTGTCCTACAATTCAACTCAATCTTGACACTATCTGCCCAGAGATAGGATCAGATTCTGCAGGTTAAGGGCTCAGTCCCACAAGACTCCCCACTTCAGATGCCCATTGCAAGCCCAGGCTGTCACCTGTGCTTCTGACCGACCAACTATATATTGGACATCCCAATGACCTCCGCCTTGGGTTCAGTAAACTTGTTAGAGTGGCTCATGGGACTCAAACATTTTACTCATGAGATCATTGGTTTATTATGAAAGGATACAGCTCAGGAACAGCCAGACGGAAGAGAGGCTTAGGACAAGGTATGGGGAAAGGGTACAAAGTTTCCATGCCCACTAGGAGTACAACAGTCTCCCCAAATCTCCAGGTGTTCACCAGTAGAGAAGCTCTTTAAACCCCATCTTTAATGGAAGCTTCATTGCAGAGGCATGATTGATTGAATCATTGGCTGTTGGTGATTGATTCAACCTCCAGTCCCCCTCTCCTTCCCAGAAATCAGGAGGCAAGACTGAAAGTTCTCTATTCATAGTGGCCCTGCTGGCAGCAAGCCCCCATCCCTAGGTGCTTTCCAAAAGTCACCTCATTAATGTAACAAAAGACACTTTATTACTTCTCGGCCTGGGAAATTCCAAGAGTTTTAGGAGCGTTGTGCCAGAAATGGGGATGGTGACCAAATATATAGTTCTTATTATAACTCATGATATCATAGTGTGTCATAGCCCAGACACGTCCTTATCTCTGCCTACCCTTAAACCAGCCCATGGTTTTAGCTGAGTTGGAGAAGGTACCCAAAACTAGTGGAACAGATCAGTGGGATGAACACAGCATCAGAATGGACAGCTCCTATCAAATTGTACACCGCAGGGAGTTGTGTGTTTATGACATATTGCAACTCTGAGGAATGATTAGGGAATTAGACGTAACTTCTTTCTAAAACAAAGATGCAAATGTGGATTTTGACCTTATATATTACCCATCCAATTAGTTTTAAAAAGCGATTTGGTTATAAGAATAAAAGCCTGACGACCGTTTCTGGTGATAACAAGCACCAGTAACTCTTTCCCCGCCGATGGTACAATTCCCTCTGAGGGAAGGACATGTGGGTCACGTAGGTGACGGCCCCTGACGACATTTTCTGAGTTGTCAGAACACAAAGAGACCCCTCTAATTAATTAGCTTCCCAGCTGGCGTGAACCCGTAGTTCGACTCATCGTGAAGACACAAACAATGACGATCAGACATGCCTGTTGGCAGAGCTCGGATAGGGACAATCTCAGAGAGTTTGTTCTGTATCTAGACTGATTCAGTCACTGGCCAGAGCCCCTGGCATTTGCAGCCTGAAAGCAGACATAGGGAATGCAAGCCAAAGAACGTGGCTGTGTGCCAATAAAACTTTAGTTATGGACATTGAAATTTGGATTTCATATCAACGTCACGTTTCATGAAATATTCCTTTTCTTTTGATATTTTCCAACCATTTACAAATATATAAATCACTCATCGCTTAGGGGCCGTACAAAAAAAATGGGATTTGGTTTGCAGGCTATAGTTTTCTGACCCCTGTTGTAGCATGTTAAAAAAAGAAACAAAACCTACTGTCTTATTTTAAAATAGTTTATAGGGGGGCGCCTGGGTGGCTTAGTCCCTTGAGCATCCAAATTTGGCTCAGGTCATGATCTCACGGTTCATGAGTTCGAGCCCCAAGTTGGGCTCTGTGCTGACAGCTCAGAGCCCGGAGCCTGCTTCGGATTCTGTGTCTCCCTCTCTCTCTGCCCCTCCCTCTCCACCCCCCCCACTCTCAAAAATAAACAAGCATTAAAAAAATAAAATAGTTTTTGGATATGATCTGGACATTGTCAATATCCAGAGAATAATTGTAGCGATTAGGATAGCCATTGAGTGTGCTGCCAGAAAGGGGCATTTCCAAGGCATGTCCGCAGAGCGTATTGAGCAGTGCCGTGATGGGCTGTTGAAACTGCTGTTGGGTAGTCAGCTCTGGGACAGCCCTCTAAGTGTTAGCCTCTCTCTCGCAGCTTACGTGTCTGTTGCACAACCACCCTGGCTGGCTCCTGGAGACTGCCATGTTGAGCGTAATAACCTGTGCCGTGTAGCAAGAAAAGCAGAGTTTCATTTGGGAGAACGGAAATTTTAAATTTAGGAAGTCCAAATTAATCGGAGAAGTGGACTCTACCCATATGACAACAAAGAAGCCTCGATGATATTGTGATCCCATAGAAAAATCTAAGAATAGCTTATCAATCTTGTTTCAGTAGAATCTGCTAACTGCTGAAGGCAGTACGATAATGACACAATTCTGTGTGGACACTGCTGATTTCTCTGACATTGGCATAATCCGGGAAGGACAGTAGGGGCTTTCACTTATTCATAAGTGTTTACAAGTAGGTAATGGAAAGTGACAAGGTCATCTACATACAGATTCAATGTGGGCTTAATCTCATTCGGTTATAATAGGAATTTCAGCCAGGAGCTGGCTGTGCTAAGACACCTTTTTCCAAGGGCCATGGCTTCTATTTCCATCAACGATTCAAAACACCAGAGAGACAGAAATTAATAACGAATGACATCTGCAACAATACACTGTTGTATTTACAAACTAAAATGCCCTAGGTATAAAAAAAAAAATGCAGAAACTTGACTAAAATAGAGAGCAGCTAGCATTTCCGAGCCAGGCAAAGAAATGTGTGATGTACTTGAAAGTCAAGTAGAACCAACAGTGTGTCGTTGACAAATCATGTAGTCCGTTGAAGCTTCAGGATGGAGATGAGAAGTGAAGGCACTCACAATTTATTCAGCGGCAGTTTAGGCCGGAGCCAACATAATTCCATCTCAAAAGATTCCAGTCGTCTCTACCAATGGCAGAAGTTCAAGTTGAGTGATAGCCCATTTCCAGTCGCAAAACAGCCTAGTTGAGATAAATGCTTATTAATTTTTTTTCCAGGATGCTTACATTCTTAGCTTCTCTAAATTCTTGCTAGGACCTGGTGGCGTTGTTATTTATTCTCTTCCTCGGATTATATTCTTCAATCTCATGTGGCTGTCCCGCTTTAAATGAAAACTGAATAGAAACAAGAGTTTTACCGATAAATCAGATGTGGACGTTTCCTTGTTTTGAGAAACTACACGAGGCAGGGGTCGAGGAGGCCATGGCAAATAAGGCAGAAATGGGAGTGTGATTCCAGGAGCAGGGAAGTGTTAAGAGCTGCTTAGACAGAGTGTACAAAGTTTAAATCATAAGCCCTGCTTTTTATTGTTGTAAGAAAAACATCATGGCAGCTCACCTTTGACTGAGTCCAGTTTTCAGTTTGAATAACGGCAAAAATGTAAACATACATTTTAGTATTAGGCCCATCGAGGTGGCTCATGGGCACGTGTGTGGTATGATCGGTCTACATCTGAACCCAATTTCCTGTCTTATGTCACAGTTACGTGGTTGAAGATGCCTGTTCTGTGTTCTTATACATGTAATGTTTGTATTTAGTCATTTATGAAATTAGCCAAATGCTATTTTGGACCTTATGGAATAACATTTTAAGAAGCAGGGCCATACCGGCTGAAGGGCGTTCAGTTTCCTGATTCATGGAGGTGACCAAGGTGCAGCACTTCCTCTGAAGCTTTGGCTTGAGCTATTCCAGGCTTAAGGTTTGGGGTGTTTCTGGTTCAGGCAGCAACCAGCTCCATTATTAAGCATCCCTAGTTTTTAAGGGTTATTTCTTTGTAATTAAACTTCTTTTCTCTCCTGTCTCTCAAGGCTTCATCTACCAGTGGAAAACACATTGCAACCAATCCAATGTTGTATCGTTAGAATTGACGTGCATCTCATCTCATTAAATGCCCTTTGGTTTTCCCCTGTGGAAGTTCAGGCTCTCTGAGGCTCATTTGTCGGCTTTATGATACTTCTGTGCTTCTGTTGCCTGGGCTCTCTGGGGTCTTCTCAAACAGTCAAACTTGTTCAAGTTCCCGTAGCCTATAAAGTTAGAAGAATGTCTAGAACTTGTCTATATGGTTCATCCAAAGATATATGGCCAAACATTGAGAGTCTGTAAAGCATAATATATATGTTTCATATGTATATTCAAATATAGATTTCATGTATATTCACATATATTTCATATGTAGTATATGTGAAATGCCATGTGTACATGTATGTATGTACATACACATACACTCATATATCATGTGGCATATGTGAAAATACTATTTGCTCAATAAATTTATTGGGCATCTACTCTCTATGAGGCACAGTTCTAGGTGTTCTGAACAATGTGTGTGATATATAGAGAGGTATATAATTGTCTCTGTGTTATAGACCGGTTCTTTTTTTTACTTGCTTTGCTTTTTTCCATATTTTATAGTAAACCTAGTATATTTGAGGCATAAGATAGATATATAAGAATGAATTATACATATACATATATATATTCATTCATGTATGAATATGTGTCTTCAAAAATATTCATTCTTTGAACGAACAATTTATTTCAACCCAAGAATTTATCCTAGGGAAATTATCAGATTTTTCTTACAAGAATATCTGTTGAAGCATTACTCATCAAGAAAACAAAAAAAGGAAATAAGTAACTAATGCTTTCAGTGAGCCCCTTCAATTTGAACACCCCTTGAAGGAAAACCCAAGTCATATTTTGCTGTTCCTGAAATTAGCCATTAAACCCGTTAAGGCATATGGCTATTTCATGCTTCACTAGGATTGAGCCAACTGAGGCCCTTCAGCCTCTATAAGGATAGAAATACCAGGGAGTTGTTTGAAGGGCAAGAAAATTAGAATTGAAAGCCCTGAATTTCTTATTCCTTCTGCCACTAAACTCACTCACCAGACCTCCCTCTTTCTCCTCCCTTCCCTTCCTGTGTTGAGCAGCTCAAGCCTAGTGCCATTGTGTGGGCTAAAAGCCAGGTCATTTCTTGCTTAGAGAGGGTGAACAGGCATGGGGGCTCAGAGAGGGGCTCCCTGCTGGAGTGCGGTGGTAGGACCCCTCGGGGAGGGAGCTGTCTGCCATGGGATGCCAGGGCCCCGGCAATGGGAAGAAGTGGTCTCCCCCGAGACGCGGCCCGGCCTGGAGGTTGCAGCCCAAGCAGGTTGACGAGGGAAGAGAGTAGCAGGGGTGACAGGAAGTTGGTAATCTACAGGGAGAGTGACCCAAACGGTGAATATCTTAAGGACGATTAGAACTAGTTTGTTGTTGTTGTTTTGTTTTTTACTCATCAGACGAGGAGTTACAGAAAAACAAAAACAAAAACAAAAGGAAGCCACTAGAATGAAACTCTCGATGGTGATTTTGTTGGACGTGTTGGCGTGAACTCACTGCTGTTCTCGATACCTGTATCTAGTTGCAGAAATAAATATAAATGTGCATGCAGTGAGTGTTGCCCTAGCTCTGTCCACCGAGGGAAACTGAGAGCAGCCACACTCCCGTGAGAGTTTTTCACTGCAAAGAACAAAGAGTCTTTGGAGAAATGGTTGGCTTCAGGGTTGAACCAAAAACATTACCTAATGAACCCACAAAATCTTGTGTTGCCAGAAGAAGAGCTCCAAGTATGGAAGAAATGTCTCGAGGACCCAAAAACCGGTTTGAAGGTACAGCACTGGTCAGCTTGAGGACGAGTGAAGCATCAAAATACAGAATGAGTGTAATAATGTGCAATCTACTGAATAAAAACGAGGACTGTTAGCGCCTACAACCCTGGAGATCTATAGCCAAAACCAAGTTAATAGTTTGAAAGTATGATGAATAACAGACTATTTGCATATTTTCAAAGTATATGCTTGCAGAGTATGTGCTGGTTATAAAGGAGAAAAGAGTAGCCTAGCAGTGGAAAACCTGGAAGACGCCACCTTATTTCATAATCAAAGTGAACATCGTCAGGGTGGACAGATCAACATCTCGCGTCACCTGAATGTGAAGAACACAGTGTTGCTTCTGTAGTTCTCTAGCCAAAGACCCATACCCTGAATCAAATCATGACTAAGTAGCAGATTCGTGTGGAAGACTGTCCCGCTAAAGAACTGTTCCGTGAGCTTCCAAAGCATGGAGGTCATGAATTCGAGAGAAGACTGAGTGAGGACTTTTTCCAGGCTGAAGAAGATGTGACAGCTTCTTGTGACAATGTCTGCTTCTGATCCGTTGATATAAAAGACATTATGGGTACAGCTGGCAGAGCCTATATGACATGCCTGAGGATTTTAAGGCAGGGTTACTTTCCCGAGCTCGATGCTGTGTTTTACTTTGTGTTTCCCTTGACACCACAGTATTCAAGGGTGGATGGAATGATGACTTGCCTCCTTACTCTTAAGTGGCTCTGGAAAAAAAATTTTGTACCTTAATCCAACTTTTCAGTAAAGTTGTGATTGTTTCAAAGGAAAAAAGAAATACAGTAAAACCTTGGTTTACGAGCGTAATTCATTCTGGAAACATGTTTGTCATCCGAAGCACTTGTATATCAAAGTGAATTTCCCCAAGAGAAATAATGGAAACTCGGATGATTCCTTCCACAACCCCAAAATATTTGTATAAAAATGATCACGATACTGTAATATAATACAAAA
This sequence comes from Lynx canadensis, assembly GCF_007474595.2. Lineage (NCBI taxonomy): Eukaryota > Metazoa > Chordata > Mammalia > Carnivora > Felidae > Lynx > Lynx canadensis. The sequence continues at coordinate 78,628,275 of NC_044303.2, read as the reverse complement.
TAATAAGGAAAATACAAAATATAAGGAAAAAAAACAAATTAACCTGCACTTACCTTTGAAAACCTTCATGGCAACTTTTCTCCATCTTCCAGAACACGTGGCCATTGCTTTGATATTTTCGTGACTCCTTTGCTGCATCTAGCCCCCTTATTTCTTCTTCTTTAGTTGTGTGCAAATGGTCGATGTAGACTTGTTATAAAATCTTGCAATTTCAGCCACTTGCATACCTCGTTCATACTTCTTGGTGATTCCTTCTTAACATCCACCGTAATTATCTCTTTCTTCTTACCTCCTTTCTTTTCAACCTTTTTCTGCATGGTGGCCATTGTATACGCTGTCATGGATGTTGACTATGGTACGGTATTAATACACTCTTGTCATAGACTGTATTGAATGTAAGTGGCAATAAGGCAGCAGAGGAAAAGGTCTTTATTTTCAGGCAGCCTGACCTAGAATGGAGCAAAGCATTCCTAAGCTCACTCTTGTACGGAAAAGCAAAGGACTGTCCCTAGGTGCTCTGAAGTGACAAAAAATACACCAGTGCCAGTTGTGGGCACCTTCCACCGTCCTGAAAAATCACTGATTCCTGCCAAATGCTGTGGCCTGGGACCGAGCATCCGAGCATGAGAGACAATCACCCACAATCCTGCAGAGAGAGAGAGAGAGAGAGAGAGAGGAGAACCACTGGCTCAGTTGTGATCATGTGACACTCAGCATCACAACCTATTCGTACTGCAAGGCATCATCTGTTTATCAAGTTAAAATTTGTTAAAAATGTTTACTCATCTTGCAGAACACTTGCAGAACAAGTCACTCACAATCCAAGGTTTTACTGTACTTGTTTATACTGGGTAAGTTCTTTAATCTCCTTTACCTTTGGTCTCTTCTTTTATACGGGTGAAGAAAAAATAGGATAGGAGAATGCATATCAAAACACTGCAGACTGCAAAGACCGTCGGCGTAAGTTATTGCTACAAATCATCATCGTCATAAGAGTAATGATAATACATTGTGTTAACAAAACCATTCGTCCATCTTGCCTTCATTCAGTTATTCAGCACCTAGCAGACATATAATTGGTGTCAAGCATCTTGCTGGGTGGAGAAATGCGACCTCGAACAAGATGTACAGGAGCATAAGGTGCAGTGAAGGGAGAGGATTAAGTCCCCGCTCCCGGCAGGTGTGACATGGGCTGTAATGAAGTAAACTGCAAGTCGCAACTGGGGAGGGAGGCGGGTGGAGCCCAGAAATCACAACGTAGCATCAGGAAAAGGCTCATCAAACCACGATGCTTAGATGGAGTTGGGTAGGATAAGATACAGCTAAAGAAAGGGAGTGAGCCCACACGATGGATGACGTCTGAGAGTCATGAAACATGACATAATCGGGGCCCCAGGAGGTGCAGGAGGTCCTGGAGTGATCGGTGCCTCTGGGAGGGGGCAGGAGAAGTGTGTATGCGAGACAGGTGTATAGGTACGTCACCCAGAGGACACCCGCTTCTGAACTAAAACAGGTGAGGGGCGCCTGGGTGGCTCAGTCGGTTGAGCGTCAGACTTCGGCTCAGGTCGTGATCTCGCGGCTTGTGAGTTCGAGCCCCGCGTCGGGGCTGAGCACACGCTGGATTGCCAAGGTGCAGACAGAGCACTGCCCGTCGGCTCCAGTTAGCACGGCCATGGCTCCTGCCCCCCAGAAAGGAACTCAGGGGGCTGCCCCGGTCTCTGAATCACAGACGCCGAGCTGTCCTTGCCAGGGTGCAGTCAGAATCCCAAGCTCTCATCCCATTTGAATTTCTCCCTGTCCCCGGCCGGGCCTGCCTCAGGCTAGGAAGCCCACAAAGCAGAAAAGGCATCTGCCCGGCTTCTTTCCTTAGCCTCTCTTCCCTCATCTCCTGGTTCCCACACTTGACTTTCCCAGGATGACGCCCACGGTGTGGAGCAGGTTGAGGGGAATGATGCCGTCGTACATTCCCCAGTTATGACCTGGTGTTGGCGCCCCGCAGGTGCGGTGGATGGGCGCAAACCTTGCTTTCCTAGCTTTGGGGAGTATCTCCAGCTGGGGACCTTCAGGTGCGATTTCTTCAGCACAAGCCTCCTTCCCTAATGGCTTATGAGGTGTCTTCACCCTGGATTTCTGAGGCCCATCCCTCCGGCGGGCCTTTTTCCACCCCCCGGGGCCTCCTCTCTTGAGTGGGATCCCTTTGGGTTAACTGCAAGCCAGCCGCCATCTGCAGGGTTCATGGTTGCCCCGGAAGCTCAGACATTTCCTCGCACTGGGGAAGCACCAGCTGGTGTCTGCACAGCCACCTGGCTTTGCTTTTCAAACATTCAGTCAGCAGCTCCGCCTCTACCCTCTTCCCTTTAGACCTTTTAGGTATGAACCAAATACCAGGGGTCGTGCCTCTCACACCCCGGGGGCACCAGCCAAGCCCCCAAAGATGCTCTTGGTGTCCCTCTCATTTGGTGTTGGGTGAGGGGAGTCCCCCCGCCCCCGCCCTCACACAGGTAAGGAGAGAACTGCCACCAGAATGCAACATTTTTCTCACTTTCCGGTGTCTTCGATTTCACCTCCTTTTTATCTACAAGGTGGAAGGTGGGCTGGCAGAAACACTTCACAAAATCGGAGGGTTCCTGTTCGCATATGCATGTTCTTGGCAACTGTTGGTCTCGGATCATGCTCGGAGTTTAGGGCCTCTGCCAAGACCCTGCAACATCCTCTTTCAAGTGCACTGACCCGGGCTAGAAATGTCGACATGGGGGCTAATGACTCCAGGAAAATGTGTGACTCTGAGAGATCACCGTGACGTATCCATGACAGCTGAAGGTTGGCATTCATCCAGGAGTCCCAGAAAGACTAAGTTCCCTGGAACATTCTGTCTTCCTCTCTGGTCAGCTGCCATCAGGTCATCACTGGCTGCTTACTAGGTTAAGGTGATAGCTAACCAGCATGGGTAAGTCAGGACACAGAAAATAGCATTAAACACCCGCACTCACTCACACACTTTGTTCACTGGGCTCTGTACTTTCTTACCTCCTTCCCTAAACACTACACACTAAACACTAAAGGCTTTCAGACCCGTTTCACTGGACACGCAAGGGCTAGAGAAAGGCTGTGTGTAGGCTGTGTGTGTCAGTGGGACAGCATCCCCGTAGCACACGAAACACAAGACGTCTGGGCGCCACGCCTGCGGCACGAGCTGGCTTCCCAGCACCTCGTTCTGAGCAAGAGCAGACATGTCGCGTCGGTGAAACTCACACATTGACCAGCAAACCGTGACCTCAGCTCCACCGGGGATGGTTCTGTGCTGTGCTTCCCATAACGCGGGCAGTGGAGACGAGGGGTCTTTATTTTTCCCGATTTTTATTTTGGCTTTGTCTAGCTATGGCGCTCCTTGATCCTTGACCGTTTCAAAGCGAGTTTCCTGACAACAGGGCCTTCTCTTCTTTGACGCAACCACAGCACGGTTATCAAATTCGGAAGATCTAATCTTCATATGACACTTGAATCTGCCACGTACATTCCAAATCTGTCAGATGTCTCGGTAATGTTCTTCGAAGATTCTTTTGGTTCCGTTCTGTTTTGTTTGTCCTTTACTAAAGGGTCGACTCCTAGATTTGGCCAGTACCAACCCCTCTGGCAGCTTCCTTGTGTTCTTAGAAGTTTCTACGGCATTTGTTTGCTTGTTTGTTTCTAGCAACCACTCATCTTTTTACCGTGTCCGTGGTTTTGTCTTTTCCAAAGGTGTCTGACACATACTCTTTTCATAGTCTTTCTTACATAGTCTTTTCAGACTTGGCTTCTTTCACTTAGTAATATGCATTTAGGATGCCTCGATGTCTCTTCATGGCTTGATACTTTATTTCTCTCAAGTGCTGAATGATATTCCATTGTCGGGATGGACCAGTTTATATGTCCATTCACTTACTGATGGACATCTTGCTTGCTTCCAAGTTTTGGTGATGATGAATAAAGCTGCCGTAAGCTTGTGTGTGCAGGTGTTTTGTGGATGGAAATTCTCCAACTCCTTTGGGTTAAACACCCAGGAGCATGACGATGGTAAGAATAGGACTAGTTTTGTAAGAAACCCCCAAACACTCCAGTGTGGCTGTGTTCCAATGCCGAGTGATCACATGTATCAATTTTTTATCTTTTTATTGTTATTTTATTTTATTTTGTACTTTTCATCTTCATTAAGCTAATTACTTCACGGCTGCTGTATAAATGACCAATTCTTGAATTCGTGGATTAGTTGTAGAATTTCTGGACTGGTAATTAACGAAAGCATGTATATTCATCTCTTTGTCTCTCTTTCTATAGAATTACTTTACTTTATTTTTTTAAAGTTTATTTACTTTGAGAGTGAGAGAGAGAGAGAGAGAACAAGCTGGGGAGGTGCAGAGACAGAGGGGGACAGAGGATCTGAAGTGTGCTCTGCACTGTCAGCAATGCCCGACGCGGGGCTTGAACTCACGAACCGTGAGATCATGACCTGAGCTGAAGTCGGACGCTTAACCGACTGAGCCACCCAGGAGCCCCTATAGAATTATTTTAATTGCTTGGGTAAGAATCTCTCTCTACAGTTGAGTTTTTCCTTCTGTTTTCACTCAACATATATTTCATTCCTGTGCATTTTCTGATATTTTTCTTAAGTTCATTTTCCACTTTGCCTGTGAAAATTCTTTGGGGCCTATTTTAAGGCTACATTCCTCCAAAGACAGATGGCATTTGTTATGTCAGCCTTCTGGGGTCACTACCATCCTGGGATGACTTTAAGTTAAATTCCTGGGTTTGGTGTATTTTTGGTGTTTTTGTTGTTGTTGTTGTTGTTGTTGTTGTTGTTTTGGTTTTTGTTTCTGTTTTCGTTTTTGTGTTTTTGCAGATTTATAGGTAGTGTTCATCCATGCTGAAAACTGGCTGAACAATGAGTCTGTGGTTTCAAATCGTTGGAATATTTCCTTCCCTTTCCACCTAGAGTGACTATACATTCCGGCCTGTTAGAACATTAATTATGTGTCTCTTCCCCTCAAAAGCATCCCTCTTTGGAAGATACGTTATATGGTCACTCAAGGCAGAAGTCATGCAGGTTAAGTTTCCTTCCTGTCCCCTTTGGCGTGGCAGATTTATTTGTTTTCCTTCGTAGAATATGCGCTAACCCTTTGGGGATGGCTCTGTTCAGGGATTCCTACTGGACTTTCTGACCTCAGATGGCCCTAGGCTCCCTCTCCTGACCTCGGTCTCCTTCGCCCTATGCAGCCATCACAATAAAGCTATGTCCAGGGCACATGTATCATATATACCAGAGTCCAGGGTACAACACTTGGAACACAGTTTACCGGTGCCATTGGATTCATGGCGGTTCTAGAACTTCATCCTGGATTGAACAGTAATCGCCATAAAGTGACTTTTTTTGTCCTTTGGTAGTTTTGTCTTGCCTTCAAACACAATCTCGTGATCCCTGAGTTCTTTTAGTATACATTCGTCAGTTACTTCTTCTCCTTTCCTTTAAGCCCAATGACTCTTTGTAAGTCGAATACGCTAGACTGTATTGCTTTGAGCACAAGGTTGGGCTTAGGTTTTTGATCAAAACAAACATTTTCATTTAATTAGTGTGTCTCATTTTCACTGACATTTATTGATGTGACGGGAATGTCTGACCTCAGTTTTCTCATCTTCTTTAAATTCTCTTCCCATTTCCTTCTGAGTGATTCCTCTATTCTTTTTTTTTTTTTCTTTTTTTACCTCATGGTATCTGTGTTTGTAACTTAGTGTGTTTGAATGTGTGTCTCTCTTTTGCGCATTTCGCAGGATTTGGGTCTGTTTATTTTGTCCTGAAAGTTCCTTTAAAAATGTTAATAATAGGGGTGTCTGGGTAGCTCGGTTGTTTAAACGTCCAACTCTTGATTTCGGCTCACGTCATGATGTACTGGTTATGAGATCAAGAACATTGGGCCCGCTTGGGATTCTCTTTCTCTCTCTGTGCCTGGTCCGCGTATGCTCTGCCTCTCTGAAAAAGCAAAGAAATACATAAATAATTAAATAAAAATTTAAAAAATTTTAATAATATGTGTGCCATTTTTTAAGGGAAGCTTGGGCAGTGGATCGTGGTGAACGATAATAAGAAATAATGAAACATTCACTTCTGCATTCCTCTAATTTCCAGATGAGAAAACTAAAGCAATTAAGGTCACTATTAGAATTGACTATGTTACTAGAATGTGTGTGTGTGTGGTTTTTTTTAATGTTTATTTTTGAGAGAGAGAGAGAGTGCATGTGGGGGAGGGGCAGAGAGAACGGGAGACAGGGGATCCGAACCAGGCTCTGCACTGGCAGCGTGGAACCCAATGTGAGGCTAGAACCCTGGACCCGTGAGATCATGACCTGAGCTGAAGTTGGACACTTAACCAACTGAGCCCCCCAGGTGCCCCTATAATTTGTGTTTCTAAAGGACTTATGTATGATCTTAAGCTTCTATTAATTAAGTTGTGAGATTTGGGTAACTCCATTGCCTCTCCAGCATGAAGGATAAGAATATGGGAGCCCAGCTACACCCTCCTGTCTCCCTTCCAACTCCAGGTGGCCTTTCAGGAAGAGCGACTTGTCCCCGAAGCGTGAATAGTTGAAAGTATCATTTATTACTTTTACTCCTGAAAGGCACTTCAGCTCAGGTAGCAGCCGGTATACACGGACCAACTGAAGTATTTCAGAATTCTCCCTGCCTGCCTTTGCAGCTCCGTGTGGCCCAGGAGACCTTTCTGAGCAACAACACGTTAGCAGCGTACTCTCAGGAAGGGGTGTCCGATATTGGGAAATATTTTGTTTCTGTGGTTAAGGGACAGAGAGGGCTTGACTGGGCTTGCCCTTTTCATCTTGCCTTGGACACAGAGGCGACGCCTGAAGGTGGAGGCCGCCATCTTTCACTCAACAGTTGGCCAACATGTTTGGTGCCTGGATCTGTTCGCCACAACACCATTTCAGAGTTCTGTTTGGAAAGGTTAGAAGGGATGAAACCGTATTTTGCAGAATTGCTTGCCCCTAAGTCCTACGGGCAAAGGTTACATCTACCAACTGGCTGTATTTAAGTGATTGCACTAATTCTAACTTAGGAAACGTTACAAGTTAGCATCAACAGAACCAACAGACCATACATAAGGGGCCCCAAATGAGATGGCCCTTTGAATCGAAGCAGCACTAAATCTTAGGAACGATACACAGCTTTTTTTTTTTTTTTTTTTTTTAATTTTTTTTTCAACGTTTATTTATTTTTGGGACAGAGAGAGACAGAGCATGAATGGGGGAGGGGCAGAGAGAGAGGGAGACACAGAACCGGAAACAGGCTCCAGGCTCTGAGCCGTCAGCACAGAGCCTGACGCGGGGCTCAAACTCACGGACCGCGAGATCGTGACCCGGCTGAAGTTGGACGCTTAACCGACTGCGCCACCCAGGCGCCCCAGGAACGATACACAGCTTTAACAGTTCTGCAACTAGAATTATCTTCATGAGGATTAACTCTCCGTTTATTTTGAAATGAACAGAAAATTGCTTTATTTAATAGCTCTAAAAGGTGAAAATGCAAAATGGCCCCAAAGAGTTTTGATTCTCTGTTGATTTTCCATGGACACAAGCATAACTAGAGACAATTGTGCTTCACAGAGAAAGAAAGGGGGGGGGGGCGGGAGGAGGGAGGGAGAGAGAGAGAGAGAGAGAGAGGAGACACATCTTTAAAAATGAGTAAGTTGAGGGACGCCTGGGTGGCTCAGTCAGTTAAGCGGCTGACTTCGGCTCAGGTCATGATCTCGCGGTCCGTGAGTTCGAGCCCCGCGTCGGGTTCTGTGCTGACAGCTCAGAGCCTGGAGCCTGTTTCGGATTCTGTGTCTCCCCCTCTCTCTGACCCTCCCCCGTTCATGCTCTGTCTCTCTCTGTCTCAAAAATAAATAAACGTTAAAAAAAAAAATTAAAGAAAAAAAACGAGTAAGTTGAAAACATCTCAAAACAACACAGTTTTTAGTAATGTTAGCTCCAAACTCAAGACAAATGAGGGTAGACACAGGCAACTGATGTTTTACGTGACCCCAGCAATCTTGAAACCATACCAAGAGCCATTAAATAAGAGGCCAGAGAGCAGAAGAAAGTCATACTCTGGTCAACATTTCCAGCAGAAGGAACATGCATAGCACTTCTCCATGAAACGCTTCTACAGTGTATTCAAATAACAGAAAACCAAAAGTAGTTTTAATTTAAAAAAAAAATCAAATTGCTCAAAATAGATATTATTACGTTCAAAAATATTTTCTGAGCAACCACGATGTTGCTGACAGTATTCTAGGCACTGGGGATCCAGTGGTGAGCAAGACAGATGACGTCTTTTCCCCAAAATCTTACGTTGTCTTGGAAGAGGGTCTGGGCGGACATGTGTTGCTTTAAAGCGGACGTGTCCCCACACTACTCCATTCACTGCTGATGCCAGGCCGACTCCCAGAGAAGGACTCTGCCCAGTCTCTACCTCAGCTCTTGAATGACTTCCCTCAGCCTTCGCAATAGTAAATAAATATTATGCTAACCAACCAACCAACAAATCTCCCCGGACCCTCTTTGTATTATGCTGTTTTTGCATGATTTGCCACCAGGTAAATTATGTGAGTATTATGTCTGCTCACATAACGTGAGCAGGTGACTCTGGTATCAATCAAGCCTTCTTACTGGAAACAGTGATGATTTTTAGGCAATGAAAAGACTTTCAAGCCCAAATGAATGATGCCACTCACTTATTTTTAGCATTTTTCAAATCAATAGTCTTCCGTCAAATTATCACTTAGACGTCGTCTTCAAAGTACTCTGTAGCAGGGACTTTTCGACGCTGATAAACTATTTTTGAACCAGTTTATTAAAAGGTATGGGGAAGGTCTTGTAACCTCTGTCCAGTGATGTGCTAGCTCCCGGGTATGTACTCAGGGACTCAGGTGGGAAAGAGCCAAAGTCTTTCTCTTGGAGACCAACGAGACATGATAAAAGATTCAATAAGTCTGGCGTGACTATTATCGATAAATATCTTGATTCCAGGTTATTTACAATGCTTTCCACTCATCATTGCTAAATTCTCATATGTAAGACTTTTAACAAGCCAGGTATTTGAAATATTAATTACAAAAGATTTTTTTTTCAACGTTTATTTATTTTTGGGACAGAGAGAGACAGAGCATGAACGGGGGAGGGGCAGAAAGAGAGAGGGAGACACAGAATCGGAAACAGGCTCCAGGCTCTGAGCCATCAGCCCAGAGCCCGACGCGGGGCTCGAACTCACGGACCGTGAGATGGTGACCTGGCTGAAGTCGACTGCGCCACCCAGGCGCCCCCAAAAGATTTTTTTTTTAAAGATAAAGGGGAAAAGGTAAAAAAGGAACACTTTAAAAGCTAGCAGGTTCCTACTGCTAGATAAGATACTTCTGCTTTCCTGTTCACTTGAATTGAAACAAAGATTTTCTTTTTATTTATTTATTTGTTTTTTGTTGTTTATTTTTGAGAGGGAGATAGAGCGCAAAAGGGGGAGGGGCAGAGAGAGAGAGGGAGACACAGAATCCGAAGCAGGCTCCAGGCTCCGAGCTGTCAGCTCAGAGCCCAACGCGGGGCTCGAACCCAGGAACTGTGAGATCCGGACCCAAGCCGAAGTTGGACGCCCAACCGACTGAGCCACCCAGGCGCCCCTAAACAAAGATTTTAAAGTATATACGAAACATTCGCACATCAAAGTCCAGCTACAGCAAAATAATCAGCCTCTTCTCATACATAGACTGATAAAGCCTTGCAACATTGGCTGTACCTGCTGTCTTAGGTAAAATATATTTGAATTCAGCCCTCTTTATAAGCTGCAGAAAAAACAGATTTTATCATAATCTGTACCAGCTTTAACGGTTAGCTTTTTGTAAACCTGGACCCAGCAGCTACTTTCTCCTCAGATGAAAAAATAAAAACAGAAAAGATAAGAAAAGAAATGCAAATACAATTTATTGTATGAAAGACGATTGCTCTTTTATTTTTATAATGTATTCAAATTCCGCATGGAGAAGAAACTAATTTTGGCTAAATTCTCAAAGAAAAGGCCCAGACACAGCTTCTTAGATGAGTAAGAATCCTACATTATACTCCCTCCCTCTTTAATCAAGGAAAGATTAGACTTATTTGTGTGTTAATACCAAATGATGCTCTTGGTCAATATTTGAATATTCTTTTTATTTTTGTCTGGATTTACTCTTCCTCGTTGCTTACAGTTTTCTCCGAATTAAAAGAAACAATATTCAACAGAGGCACAATCATCATTTCCTGTTATTTATTTATTGAGGCTGAACACGAGTCAACTTCTCATAATAGAGCAAAGGTATCCACAGAAAGACAATGATACAGAGCACAGGCTAGGGGCAGTGGTGTTTCCTAATGGGTGCCCCAAGAAATGCAAAGTAGGTGTTCCTTGTGGGCAAAAAGACTCAGAGACCAGCCCTTCTGGGAATGAATCAGATGTACTTTGTACGGATTCCAGAAGTGAGGTGAAATAGTGATGGAAGGGGTCCCATGCAGGCTGTCTGGTCAGACCCCTGTGCCTCGGCTCTACACACAGCCAGGACTGAAGGTCTAGCTTCAGGAAGAACAGGCAAGCTGTGGGTTAGACTCTTAGCAAATTTATTGAAGGACAAATTTCCTTACGGAAAACTAGGGATTAAAGCGTTAGTCGCACAGCAAAGGAAACCATCGACAAAATGAAAAGGGAACCTACGGAAAGGTAGAAGGTATTTGCAAATACTGTATCTGATAGGGAGTTAATATCCAAAATATATAAAGAGTACGCACAACCCAATGACAAAAACCCAAATAATCCAATTAAACCATGGACATAATATGTAATTTGTAAAGAAGATATAAAACAATGGCCAGCAGGTACGTGAAAAGGTGCTCAGCGTAACTAACAATGAGGAAAATGCAGACCAAAACCACAATGAGAGGGGCGCCTGGGTGGCTCAGTCCATTAAGTGCGTGGCTCTGATTTCAGCTCACGTCACGATCTTGTGGTTTGTGAGATCGAGCCTTGCGTCGGGCTCTGTGCTGACACTGCAGAGTCTGCTTGGGATTCTCCCTTTCTCCCTCTCTGCCCCTTTCCCACTTGTACGCCCTCTGTCTCTCTCTCAGAATAAAGAAACTTAAAAAAAACCCACAATAAGATATCGCCTCACACCTGTTAGAATGACTGTCATTAAAAAGACAAGAAGTAACAAGTGTTGACAAAGATGTAGAGAAAAGGCAAACCTTGTTTTTTTCTTAAACTTTTTCGGTCTTTTTTTTTTCAAGTTTATTTATTTTGAGAGAGAGAGAGAGCAAGCGTGAGAAGGGGAAGGGCAGAGAGAGAGGGAGAAAGAGAATCCCAAGCAGGCCACCTGCTGTCAGCTTGGAGCCCCACGTGGGGCTCGATCTCATGAACTGGGAGATCATGACCTGAGCCAAAATCAGGAGTCGGACGCTTAACCAACTAAGCCTCCCCGGAGCCCCGAAAAGGCAATCCTTGTGCAGTGCGGGTGGGCATGCAAACTGGCGCAGCCTCTGTGGAAAATAGTCCGGAGGTTCCTCAAAACAATAAAAAATAGAACTATCCTATGATCCAGCAATCCCATTTCTGAGTTTCTAACTGAAGGAAACAAAATCACTCTCTCAAAGCATTATTTAGAACAGTCAAGTTATGGCAATAACCTGCTTGTCTGTCCACAGATGCCTGGGTAAGGAAATCGTGGTATATATACAATGGAACGTTACTCAGCCGTGAAAACCAAGGGTCTTAATGCCAAGGGAAATAAGTTGGAGAAAGACGAATACTGTATGATCTCACCTATCGGTGGAATCTAAAAAGCCCAAAGTCATAGATATAGAGAATAGACTGATGGTTGCCAGAGGTGGGGGGTGAGGGGTGGGCAAAAGTAGGTGAAGGTAGAAAAAAGTTATAAGAATATCTGAATAAGTTATAATTAATATAAGAATAATATGAGCCACTAAACAATGTTTCTGGCCTTAAAAACAATGAGCGTAGTTGAAGGAAAGAAATGCTGTGTTTTCAATACTGAGGCAAACTGAAATACAGCACAGATATAATCTGTCCATGCCATTTTTTATCGAGATGTAATTCACATATCATAGGATTTACCCTTTCGGTGAGTACAATGCAGTGGTTTTAGTGTATTCAGAGAGGTGCAATCATTGCCACCGTCTAATTCCAGAACAGTCTCACACCCCAGGAAGACACACCCTCTCAGTTAGCAGTAACCCCCCACTTCCTTCTCCCCTTAGCCCCGGACAAACACTAATCTCCTTTCTGTCTCTCTAGGTTTGCCTACTCAGAACATTTTATACAAATGAAATTATAAAATACAAATTTTACACTCTCAGACGGACTTACTCTTGAATAGAGATGTGTCTTTGCACCTTCGTTCACGGCCACAGCCTTATTTTCTTTTAAAAAGTTGTGTTATAAGTTAGTGCATGAGTAGGAGATCCTTGGGTCAACTGGCTAAAAGCATACGTTAGAACGAGGACAGTCTTTTACATTTCATATAAAGAAAAGACACCTAATCATTGATTGACCTTATTTCGTCCCTTTCTCTTAAAACCAAATATTCCAAAGCCATCCCATGGTAACTCCAGTGGATCAAGGACAAACCATCAAGTTAACTGATTTAAGTGGTCAAATTGATTCACCTGCCTGGTTGTTTAAGGGCCCCAAAACAAATTCGTAATAAATATTAGGCTGCAACATATTCTGATTAAAGAATGCATTTACTCTGTCTTTACTGGGACCAACTATTGCAAGAGAGCCATTCCTTCTGCCTGGGACAGAGGGGGAAATCATGTATGGGAACCGTGCAAGCCTCTCAATGCAATGGAAGGACAATGACTATAGCAGAAGAGTTACTACAGGATGGTGTGGTTACTCTCCTTACTCTGGAAGCGAAATGGATACAACCGTAGTAAGTGCGGCAGGCTTAAAAGGCAATTGGTAAAAGGCAGTCCCATGCAGCTGTAACTCTCACTAACCATGGCGGGTGGGGTGAGAGGAAAGTGTCTCCTTTATGGAGCTGTCTTCCCACCAGGAAAGCACACCCTTCCGACTAGGATTCACTGATGTGAACAGAGAGAATACAAAGGCAGTATTTCCATCAGAAATATTAAGAGGGTGGCTCAGTTGCTTGAGATTCCAACTCGTGGTTTAGGCTCAGGTCATGATCCCAAGGTCATGGGATTGAGCCCCGTGTCCAGCTCTACACTGAGCATGGAGCCTGTTTGAGATTCTCTCTCTCTCTCTCTCTCTCTCTCTCTCTCTCTCTCTCTCATCCCTTCTCCCCTACTCACACTCTCTTTCTCTCTCTGTCTCTAAACTAACAAAAAGAAATATAAAGCAATAAAAATAAACAGCAGAAACAGAGAAGCCCTTTCTCCTGCCCCAAGCCACCCCTTTCTCTTTGCCTTTTCTATCACCCACACACTTTCCCCCTGATCAAGTCTGACCTAACAGATTTAAGTTAATGGCCTGAGTTATGGGCTTGATTCTATCAACCACAAGATGTCATTCCAGTGGCACGCTCTCATTGTCATCCTTAGGGTTTTGATTATTATTATATTAACATAGGGTCTCTACAAGCCAAGTACATTAGCCAACACAGACTTCTATGGGACGTTTTCTTGCTAAGTTCCATATGAGAACCCTGGACACCTAGGAAAAAAGGACGGCTCCAAGAGTGGAGACACTGAGGAATAAGGACAGATTTACTGTTTCACACATAGCTGACAAGCTCCCGGATCCTGCTTTGCTCTGGGCACACAGGGATGATGAAGACAAAACCATTGCTTCAAAGAATCCAGTCTTCTGAATGGTGATCATTATCTCTAAAGGCAGCATAAAATTTAAAATAGAGGCGAATACAAAACATTAAGAGGATCGCTTTAAGTTCCTGTGCATATGGACACCAGACCTGAGTCTTGAAGCATGAATTAGCATTTAGCAAAATGAGAAAGTGAAGGACATGCTACAGAAGAAATTACTTACAGCGTAATGGACAGACAAGGTCAAGGTCAGAAAAACGCAAATTACTCGGCATGCTGGCAGCATAATCAAATGTACAAAGTAGGAAATAAAGAGACAGGCAAGGGCTAGTTCATTAAGGGATTTTTTTGTGAGTATGATAATAAAAGGGGTTTGTAGATTTTCTACAAGGCCGAAGAGATCCATTGGATTGATTTGTAGAGAATAGCATTACAACCTATGACAGAAGTCATTTTATCAGGAATAGTGTAGAATTTTATCAGTTAGATTTTCAAACTCGATCAAGATGTTGCTTTTATAATATATCACCTTATTTATAAGAGGAAGCTATTTGCTGATTTTCTAAATTTTTCCTTTGGTAATTTCCTTTTTACATTTCACACATTTTCTAAGGTCAACATTAAACATTTCATTTTTCCTAGATAATCATCATTTCGTCCAATTTTCAAATTATTAGCTTGGAGTTTAGCAGGGGCCGGAGCGCTTAAAATTTGGAGGATTGTTTTTGTTGTTTAAAGTGGGAGCTGCTTGGGGCACCTGGGTGGCTCAGTCGGTTGAGCGTCCGACTTCGGCTCAGGTCATGATCTCGTGGTTTGTGAGTTCGAGCCCCACAGAGGGCTCTGTGCTGACAGCTCGGAGCCTGGAGCCTGCTTTGGATTCTGTGTCTCCCTCTTTCTCTGCCCCTCCCCTGCTCATGCTCTGTGTCTCTCTGTCTCTCAATAATAAATAAATGTTGAAAAGATTAAGAAAATAAATAAAAAAATAAAGTGGGAGCTGCTCAAACATGTGTTTCTGCAGAAGAGGGGCAATGGACCGAGAGAGGAGTGTTTAGGGTCAAGGGACCCCAGAAAATGGGAGGCGTTGGTCTCCGCAGAACTGCTCTTTGCTCCTCCCCTGCTGGCACTCTGTCTCTGTCTCTCTCAAAAAATAAATCAACATTAAAGAAAACAATAAAATGATCTTGATTTAGAAGGTGTTGGCTGGAAACATTTGCCCGCTCTGTAACAGAACTCAGGAAAGCACTGTGGCAGCTTGGTGGACTTGACCTGTGTGGGCATGAGGCTCACTCTGGGAGCCAGGACACCTCTAGCTACCCCCTCCCCCTCCCCAGGTTCTTTCTTGCTTCTCTGTGACCCTCCAGGAGAGGGACCACATGCTGAGCACCTCCTGTATACAGGAAGCCTTGCTGGACTGCAGGTTTTAAATCATCTTTTAGTTGTTTTGTTGGCTTCAGAGGCTTGTTTGTCCTTCTCTTTTAACTTGATGCTATGGTTTTATTTAAACTTTGATTTTAAATTAGACAACCAATCTTTGTTTTCTCTGATGCTTTCTTGCCGTTAGCATTTTCACTGTGGTCCAAGTTTGACTTGCTTCAATCTGCTTTCTTTATGTGGCCAAAATAAGTTATTGAAATAGGATATTGTTTTGATCCTTCCTCTAATTTTCTCTTTCTCCTCATTTTGAACAAGTAGCCAAACCGGGTAATTCTTTTATACGTCCCTCCTCTGGGGATTTGGGCTGGGATGAAAGCAGAGGCAATCTGTCTCTCCTCATCTATTGTAAAACCTAAACCAATTGGAGATATTACCCTGGTTTTTCTGGAGGGGTCTGGGCAGGAGGACAGGCTTGAAAGACAGAAAATGGGGTAAGGGGAGTCCCAGCACACCTGGAGGTGGGGGGCGATCAACGGGTTATGAGAGCAGAGTCTCCTGGCCAGCGGCTTGGCTGCGTTGATGCCTCCTTACCCTTGAAGGTAGTAAGACTCAGATGGAAATCATGTCTGCGTACCTGGAAGGGTGAGTGTGTAGGACCCCGGCACCCCCTGCATCATGCCCACAGGGCCCATGAGGGCCAAGAAGACGTGTGGTTGGGGTGATTCAGGTAGACTGATGGGTAGAAAGTAGACATGCTACTCATTGCCTTGATGTTTCATAAGACATGAGATATGCACACTGCTTCGTGGCCTGAAAAGAACTGAAATCTACATATATCTGGCTGACATGAGTGGATGGATTGAGAGCCATACCAGCTACATTTATAAAAAGCCTTGAGGGGCACCTGGTGGCTCAGTCTGACACTTGATCTCAACTCATGTCTTGATCTCAGGGTTGTGAATTCAGGCTCCACACTGGGCTCTGTGCCAAGCTCTGCATTGGACGTAAAACCTACTTAAAAAAAAAAAAAAAAAAAGCTTTGAATTTTGTTGATTTCTGTGCTCAACATTCTACTATATATACACTATATTACTCCAAACTTCCACTTCTTAAAGCTACAGGCATATTTCCCCCAGAGCTTTTTTCTTGAATGGGGTTTACTGTTCAGGGCCCTGTCACTGTCTCAGATAACAGGAAACAGAAGGAAGGACACAGGGCATAGCCTCTTATACCCTGATCTTGATTTGTTTGAGTCCACATAAAAAAGCAAATAAAAAAAAAATGTCGATTTTTCTTAAACTTGTTACAATGATCATTGCAATTATATTACAAAATGGTCTCCACCCTTTTTTAAATGTTGATTTATTTTTGAAGGGGGGGTAGGGGACAGGGAGAGAGAGGGGGACAGAGGATCCTAAGTGGGCTCTGGCTGACAGCAGAGAGCTCGATGCGGGGCTTGATCTCACGTACCATGAAATCATGACCCGAGCCTAAGTCAAAGATGCTTAACCTTAGGCACCTGGCATCTACTCTTTCTAAGAAGTAACCACTTTTAACAATGCTATGTATGTTTTAAATTTATTTATTTGTATAAGAACATGTACACACATATTAATGAGCTCACGCTAAATTTACTTAATTCTCACCGGCCATATGTCATGACAGCACCCCAGACGCATTCTTTTATTTATTAGCCGCCCAGTATTTTTATTGTATAAAATGAATATTCTTTAATTTATATAGTTCCACACCCTTATTGATGGCATCCACTTATTTCTTTTTTGTGTTTTTACCTTTCAAAACATCCTTGTAGGTATTTTTGTGTGCACCTGTATGAGTAGATAAATCTAGAAGTGAAATCTTTGGCTGAGAACACACATCTATAGTTTAATTTGTATTGCTTCTGCCAATTCCACCTCCATAAAGTTAGCTCAATTTATATTATAGCAAAAGAAAAAGAAAGAAAAGGAAAAAAAAAGCACACAGGTGGTGTGAATCCAGGCCCCATAGCAACGGAGGGACAAGGTGCTGATTTACCTTTCTGGAGACTTGGTTCTGGAACTTTTGAAAACTGAGAACTCTTTGTATTTACTTGGGGCGAAGCCATGCATTAGAAAGTCTGAATGTATGATCCGGCATCTTTTCAGTATTTTGTGATGGGGATGTTGTTTAGCTTTTATGGTTGGCCATAGTGCCGTAAATGGAGACCTTGTCTTTTTACTTGGCTTCTGATGTCACCTTCTGTACACAAGCTGTAAATTTTTATGCAGTCAGATTTTTCAGTCTTACATTTGATAGTAAGGGTTACAACTGGTGACATTTCTATTGGCCTATATGAAATCCTATGAGTCTAGAATTAGACAGGACTTATGGAACCCTTCCTTGTCTTTAGGACTTTGGAACTTTTGTTGGTGCTGCATTTACCTAAAATTACAGAGTCATGTGTATGACTTAGCCTCAAAAAACACCTAAACGCCCAAATGTGTGCGCGTGCATGTGTGTGTGTGTGTAACTTTCTAGTTGGAGGGAATCATAAGAAACTATAAAATAACTTTATTAAAATGGCGTCAATATACACATGGCTATAATTTTGTCTCAGCTCAAATGCATGTCAGTTTATATCTCTAATTTTTTGTGCGTATAAACAAATGTGTACCATTTAGACAAATTTCATCTGGAACATTTTTGATTACTGAAAACCCAACTCCTCATCTATTTAAATTTACACTGAAATCTCTGAAGTATTATAACTCTTCACCACAGAAGATGTATATGCAAATGTAGTCTCAACATACCCTGAGTGTAAAGCCAAATTCATCTAAAATTCTGTATGGCTGAGAACCCACAGCCATAGTTCTATGAATACTTTAAAATCAAACATTAGGTTTTTGCATTGTTACATCCATTAACTGGTCTATTAAGGAAAGAATATGGCAATGTCATAGAAATCGAACAAGAATGTGAAGGACCAAAGTTTTCATCATCTTGACAGGTGAGTAAAGTAACACCCAAAGGATATAAGACCTCCAAAGACAAATCATTTTGTCTTCACTCAAAACACTTTACCACTGACAGTATGCAGTTCGATTCTCCTACCTTTGACTGAAGGCTCAGGCTTGAATTTTCTTTAGTGATATGGTGTGTGAGATGAAAGGGTTCAGTGAGTAGATGACATTGTGTAGTTGGAAATGATGTCCCCACATAACAATCCCTCAGTTGTGCGATTACAAATGAAACAATTATTAAGCCAGGAATGTTTACTAATAAATTCACTAACAAACATGCTGCTTTTAAGTTAATGGTATACAATTTAATATAAGTTGAATTTAACAGAAGAAAGAAAAAGTGAAACTAAAGACATTTTTGAACTTCAGGGAAATGTTCCTTTACTGCAAGAGAAGTAAATCTATATTATTAAGGATAAGCAAAAAAGCAAAAACAAAACAAAAGAAAACAAAAAACCAATAATTTTTTTTAAATATTTGCAGTCCTGTGCTTGGCTTTTGTTTTTAATGTTGTTTATTTATTTTTGAGAGAGAGAAAGAGGGAGCAAGTTGGGAAAGGACAGAGAGAGGGGGAGAGAGGGTCTGATGTGGGCTCTGTGCTGACCGCAGAGAGCCTGATGTGAACCTCGAACTCACAAACAGTGAGATCATGACCTGAGCTGATGTCAGACGTTCAACTGACTGAGCCACCCAGGTGCCCCACTACTCTAGGCTTTTTGAAGCTGTATTTCAATATCAGACAATATTGATTGATTTCCTGGTAGAAAGATAATGAAATTAATATACATTTATTTCTTTCTATGCCCCACCATGAAGCTACACTTACTTTCATGATTTTATTGCTCTACTGGGTTTATAACAGTTTTTTTCTGATTAAAAACTAAAGTTCTCACAGGTATACAGTCTTATTCCCATGGTTAAACAATTGATAGGCTTGTCCTTTTTTCAAAAGCTTCTCTTTTTTTTTAAGTTTTATCCCAATTAGTTAGCATACAGTGTTATATTACTTTCAGACTTACAATATAAAGATTCAACACTTCCATAAATCACCAGGTGCCCATCATGACAAGGGCTCCCCTTCATCCTCACCCCCTATGTTACACATTCCCCCACCTACCTCCTCTCTGGTAACCATCAGTGTGAAATCTATCGTCAAGAGTCTGTTTCTTGGTTTGTCCCTCTCTCTCTCTCTCTCTTTTCTCCCTGTTGTTTGTGTTGTTTCTTAAATTCCACCCATGAGTGAAATCATTTGGTATTTGTCTTTCTCTGACTGCCTTATTTCACTTAGCATAATTCTCTCTAGCTCTATCCATGTCATTGCAAATGGCAAGATGTCATTCTTTTTATGGCTTAGTAATATTCCCTTGTGTATATACTACATCTTCCTTATCCATTCATCAGTCCATGGACATTTGGCTCTTTCCACATCTTGGCTGTTGGAAATAATGCTTCTGTAAGTCAATAGCTTTTCTTATTCTGAGTTATACCACTATCTGTCTTTATCCATCCATCCATCACCTATCCATCCATCCTGTCTTTACCCATTCATCCATCATCCATCCATCCATCCATCCATCATCTATCTAGACATCCATGTCTCTATCTAGCCATCAATCTATCATCTATTAACCAGAGAGATAGTTTTCATCTTCTGCTGGTGTGTATGCATTTGTTTGTTTCTCCAGAACTGCCTCTAATTACTGTAAATACTACATCATTCATGATTACCTTTTCTTCCTTGTATCATTTGTCTTTATTGTTTTATTATATGTTACAAGTTCTAAAATAGAGCATCAAAAATCTTATATGTCCTCTTTTCAATATAACTATCTCTTGGAGTCCTCTCTTCTCCTTGACTTTCTAAATTCTTTGTGTCTACTATCTGCCTACTATTGTTTTATGTTCCCTTACCATTATTCTAAGAGTGATTACTACTACTGGTATCCAATTATTAACTCCATTTGGGGAACTATCCCTTATTTTCAAAGAGCACATTCGAAAGTGAAGATGAGCAAGGATAAATTTTGAATCCTTGTAATTGGAAAGTGTCCGTGTTTTAAAAATGTATTTCACGGAAAGTCTTGCTGCAGCAAAATTCTAAGTTAAAATTCTTTCTTATGTATAGTTATGAAGACATCAATCCTTTTAATTGAAGTTTTGTTGTTAGTAATGAGAAAATTTGATAGTTTTCTACTTCCTATCTTCTTGTGGTGATTTTTATTTTAGAAATTTTAGAAACTTATTTTTAAACTCGCTCTTCTCAATTATTGTGATGATATACCTTTTTTAATGTTTATTTTTGAGAGAGAGAGAGAGGGAAAGCAGAGAGGTACAGAGAGAGGGAGACACAGAATCTGAAGCAGGCTCCAGGCTCTGAGCTGTCAGCACAGAGCCAGACGCAAGGCTCAAACTCACAAACCGTGAGATTGTGACTTGAGCCAAAGTTGGATGCCCAACCAACTGAGCCACCCAGGTGCCTCCCCCCATGATGATATACTTAATGTGATTATTTCCTCATTCATTTTGTTGGGCATTTGTTGGTCATCTTTTACCTTTGACTCCTGATCACTGGCTCTCGGAAGTTATTTTGTGTTCGAATTTTTATCATTTCCCCATCTATTTTTTTCTGTTCTTTTCTTGAGTGCATTTCTTGGAATTGAGTGCAAACTGAGTGCAGTTTTGGGGGGTGATTTTTTCATATTGTTTATCTTTTCACTCATATTTTCCATGCTTTTGATTTTTATTCCACTTTCTAGGATAGGTCCTTTATTTCATACTCCTACTACTATTATTGAATATTTTAAAATCTCTTCAATTTAGTTTATTTTCCTAGTGTTGTTTGGTTTTCAATTTCTTATAGCATCTTTTTCTTATTTTATGGATGAGCCTTCTTTTTGAAACTTGTCTTCTTGAATCTTTCCATAGACATTTTTTTTTCCTCTTTGACTCTCATCTATTTCCTGGAGTGGCAATTGCTCCTGTGATCAGCCATTCTAGTTAATCTTGGAGCCTTTGTTATCACAAGGATTTTCATTAAGTAATCCAATGGCTTACTTATATTTGAGATGGAAACAATAAAAGCTACGTGGAAGCTCTCTTTGTATGGGCAAGTCTTATCAGTCAGCAGCCTTATCTTTGGTAATTATTCAGGAAGCGGGAGAGTAAATTGGAAGGCTATGATGTGAGTATTTGGGGCCAAGTTTCTATAAAAAAGACCTTTGTAATGTTTTGTCGGGTGGTTAGGCATCTAGGTGCTGGGGCGAGATATGGGGGGATGGTGTCAACTGACCTAAAAGCAGACTTTATGGTAACCAGTCCTTAATGCGTTAAGCCTCACAGAGGACTATTTTGTAATGGGAACAGATACTGAATTTTCCTACCTGCCCTTTTGCTGTCAAAAGCTTATTTTATATCACTTATGATGTCCTAATGTTGGACTGAACTTACATTTCTAAGATGAACCTAATTGATGATGGCCTGATTGATGATAATTGTATACATGCGTAATATGCATCGGGTTTTGTTTGTTTGTGTTTTGCCCCCTTGTTCTGCCACAGTCTGAAGGTAAAATATTACCTTTATGTTAACTAAAACCTTGCATTTCTAACATTTTTAGATATAAATATCTAACATAATCCTATGTGGTGCATGAATAGGGTTATATCTTGGCTCCGGACCACATGTGGCCCACAGACATGTTTTGTTTGGCACACACGATATTAAAAACATTGAGTCAGCTCCCATAAAAATGTGGAGATTTCATGTTATTTGAAAACCCTCAGTGGGTGACCTGAGCTCATCTCAGCAGAAATCAGCAGGGGTTGGTTCCTAGTCTCCCTTTGGGATAGGGTGTGTGGGCTCCAGATTGCTATCATCATCGGCACAGTTGTCATTCAGTCACTGATGTTGCCTTCCTATTGCTTGGATGGACGTGAGTTTGTAATCTCTGGAGTTAAGGTGAGAATATTTATATGTTCATTGCACATTTATGACTCCATTTTGCCTGTTCTTACATGGTTTGCATTACTTCTTTATGGATTCTATTTTCTCTGTGTGTGTGTGTGCGTGTGTGTGTGTGTGTGTGTGTGTGTGTGTCTTGATTTCTACACTTGGCTTTGAACGAGGACCAATATTTGACACTTGTTGAGATGAAAAATGAGTTTTGGGTCCGGATTTTTTGACCACTCATGGTTGAACCTTCTCAAATTTACTGTTGAAAACCAGATGGATGCAAGCACCCTACTCCAATTCCCAGGTCCAACATGCAGTAGGCTAATTTCCTCTATCAGTGTCTTCTAGCTCCCCCAGCCACACAGCCAAGGCAGCCCCCCAGCCTCCACCCACCACCTTCCGTGCAGGGAAGAGATCTGAGCACAAGGGAGCCGAGATTTATAGCTGCCTCTGGTACCAGGCTTGTGCCCATCTACCTATTCTGGGTAGTGTTTCTTTTGGGGTTCTGTATCCCTCAGAATGCACCACACCACTGCCAGCTTGGCCCTGGGTCGTGTATGTTTGTTTCGTAACACAGTGTCACTCACACCATTGCCAATCCTGAGTTATTTCCTCGCCAGGTCTCTGAATCACAGGCAAGATGTCACAACTGACAGAAAATACTGTCTTTCCTTTTCTCAGGTGTTGTCTGTTTTCTGAAGAGAAAGCAAGATCTTTCATGAGCTGACTAGGTTGCCCTCAACCCTCCACACCCACCTTATTGATAGAATGAGTTCTTCCCATATTCTGTCATTGAGTTGACACTGGGCCTCAGTTCTCAACGGTGATGAAAGGTTTTTAGTTGATCATAGGTATTTATCGGTAAGCTGAGAGTGGTTATAGACCAGACAAGGGCAGAGATAATGAGGGTGGTGATGATGTTCATAATGTCAATTGACACTCACTCTGTGACAAGCTCTATCCCAAATCTTAACATACCCAGAATCTCCCGTGGGATCCAAGGCTTCATTTCAATTCTCTTGCACATTCATGAAGTTCACATTTTATGCTCATGATGCCTCTATTTTAATTTCACTTGCTGAACTTAGCTTACCATGAAATCTTGTGGAGCTGGGATTTGGTTGCCATTTGTAAACTAAAATAGAAACATCACACTTTACTGAACACCAAATTATGTCAAGCATCATTCACTACATTGACATGAAGGATTTTATTTAACCTCTCTAAGAAGTGAATACTTTTCATTTAATTCCAAATAATATCAAAAACATATGAAGTTGACTTACTTAATGCAGAAAATACAATAAGAAATTTTTCCTTCCTTCAAAACACCTAAAATCCTGTGTGTGTGTGTGTGTGTGTGTGTGTGTGTGTGTGTGTGTGTGTATGAGGGATATAGTGTGTACATTTAATAATTAAATTCTTGAGGGATGCCTGGGTGACTCAGTTGGTTAAGCGTCCAACTTTTATTTCAGCTCAGGCCATGATCTTACAGTTTGTGGGTTTGAACCCTACGTTGGGCTCTGCCCTGACAGTGTGGAGCCTCCTTGAGGTTCTTTCTCTCCCTCTGTCTGTCCTCCTCAACTTGTGCTCTCTCTCTCTCTCTCTCTCAAAATAAGAAAATAATCTTTAATAAGTAAATTCTTCCATTACACAAGATATCACAGAGTCTTGTCAACCAGACATCTTTCAATGATATATGTATACCACTCTCCTCGAAAGAAATTAATTCATTTTTGCAAATAACACTCACCAATAATTTTAATAGTCTATATGAAATTATTCTCATATAAATACAAAATTCAGCAAAAATTGTTTTCCACTTAGATACACCCTGTGAAGAATTATTTACCATGTTTTTAAAAGAGTACATGTTATATTTATATTCATTTTCAATGATTGATTATGATATCCTGACACATTAGCTTTATTATGTATGGTTTTACATTATGTTAAAAACACATATAAGGATTTCATTAATTTAAACAAAACCTATGTCCTATATAAACTAATTTGAATTGAATAGCCTTTTCTAAAAAGCCAAAGTTTTCAATTGTAAAACACCAATTTAACACATGATATAGTTTACTCTTAATATCCAAGTTAAAAAGAAGAAGAAGACAACTGTAATCTAATATCCTGGTATGTGGACATACGGTCGTGAATTAAACTGATGGGGAAATTTTGATTTAATTTATGTTGCTCAAGTTCACTTTCATTATTCCGATTGCCCAATAAAAGCTTTGCAGTACTTATCTGCTCACCAAAGTTGTTCCTGCTTAAAACAAAAGTTCTGGGGGGAGAAATCAAGCTTCACTAGAGATAGCTTTTCTGGTCACCCAGACAGAGAGCATCCTTCAAGAGGTGCTAACTGGGTATAGTCACCCAATTCCAGAGCTGGTGCCCATTTCTGTGGGCTTACACATTGGATTGCTGGTGTACCACCTTCCAGCATTCAGACATCACTGAAACTCAAACTGACATAAAAAATCTCTACCAACTGGATGGGGTATTGGGTACTCCAATGATCACCCTTGCCCCATACATAGGACATCACAGAAGCCAAATTGTGGCAAGAGCAGTCCATTGAATGACTTTGGCCACCATGTTGTGATAAAAGACCACGTCATGCAGTCTTGTGTTACTTCGATGTCCCTAACCAGATGTTTAGGTTCATGGGCCACGTCTTTTCTCATCCACTGTGAACAGCTTGGATACTTAAATATCTTAATACTTTAAGTGCCTCAAATGGTGTTGCAGGTAATGTGCGTAGGCGTTCTTGAGGTATTATTTATTCTTGCGTTTAATTTGCAACATTCTTGTCATCCGTTCTTGTACGGCCACAAATACGTTGGTTTGCAGCTTGTTGCCCTGCAAGACAATCTTCAAGATAAATAAAAAATGGTAACTCTAACGAAGATGCAGTTTTCATGATTTCACATATTAACAGTTAAAATTTGTTGGACCATTGTTAGCTGATAAACAGTGCTGGGAGAACTGTGCAGATGTTACCCCAGTTAGCCGTGCAAGTACGCTGGCTGATAGATGCTGTCTCCTTTTTGCCCACGTGGAAGGAAACAAGGCACATAGATGTCTCAAAGCTTCCCAAGGTCACACAAGGTCACACAAGTGCCCTGCACCAAGACAGCTGTCTCTAGAGTCTGTAGTTTTGGGCATCATGGCCTCATGCCTCCTAAGTACATCTCTGCCCCTCCCTGCAAAAGCCTAGCCATTTCTAAAGGGAATGCAGCTTACATAATCAAATTGCTAACGGGTCTGCACAACTGGAAACTGATTGCAACCTTTCTTTCATGTTTGAGTCACCATACCTGGGACTTAGGGGGCCAACATCAGAGTCTTCCTCGGCTCATTTTCCTGTAACAGCTGCAGCTCCTTATGTTAAGTGAATTTTGTTCAGATTGCTCTCATGTGAACACTGAGTGCTAAAACAGTGTAATCGGAAGCTAGAGTTAATTACCAAGACTTGAAACTTTTTAGAAAGGAAGGCTGGAAAAAAAGGACATTGCTGTATTGTTAGTTGGCCTTAACTGACAGAATTCCTGATCAGCACCAGGAAATAACTTCTGGGTAATAATCTAGCTTTGGTTTATAAGTAGAATTGTTATAAATGTGTTTCAAGAGTGATAATACTCTGGATTAATGTAATCTTCCCATAGATAAGTCGTAGTAAGCAATTAAAATACTCGAATCCTCCAAAGCGATCTAATATTGTACGTTTTTATGACTACATTATGAGTTGGAAGAAGCCTCAATTTTATATATTCCACATTCCCTCTTCCAGCCAGCCTAATGATGATAAATGTGAAAAATGAGTCTCCTTTTATTTTATACATGAAAAAGTCAAGACCAAGAAGCATGGTCAAGTCAGGGGCCTGGAGAGAATTAAAGTCAGGATGACACAGAGGCTTCACCTCTAGTCCCAGCTTGATAAATTTGCAAAGAATCGGCTGCCCTGAGGCTGTGTGATCAAAGAACCCCACCCTCACTAAGGCTGGAGCGGTGATTGATTGGTAATGTCTGCAAGTTCCGGGGGTGCAGGAGGGATGCCAGCCCCGTTCACTAGCCCACATTCCAGACCTCCCTCCTCAACCTGCTGCCAAACACAATCAAAATGTAGCTTGCATTTGCTACACTGATTGCAGAACCACCTCAGCCAGAGCATTTCCCTGAGTAAATGTCACGGGGCAGTGCAGAGCTGGCACACGTGGCCAGGAGCTCATGGGGAGGGAGGCAGTGCTCAGTGCCCAGCAGACCGCCAAGACAGATTCCCCCTTTCCTGGGACATTTCTGAATTCTGCTGTGGGCAGATATGAAAGAGCAAGGTCAAGGCAATTAACGCCTTCGTCCACAGCCAGCCAGTGCAGAGAGGCAAACGAGAGAATGATCTATTTGCAGGCGCTTTGTCTCAGTACTGAAAGAACTTACATAATGTAAATGTGTTTGAGTTCATCCCGAGGACTAGTCCAGCTTTGTTCAAGTCTGCTAATCTCTTTGGATGTTCCAGCAACAATTGTAGGATTTGAAAGTGGGTGCCCCCCTACACACAAACCTCCTACTTTCAGGCATAAGCTGTGTCCCTGGGTCTGTAGTGCTTTCCCCAAACCCTTCTCCTCATAACCCACCTGTGGTTCTGTACCTTCTCTGCGCCCCTGGCTGCAAAGTTGAGGAGCTTCTTCACAGCAAGTCTCCTCCTCAACCACTAACAGACTCCTCTCTTGGGCTTTGTAGGCAAAAAGTAGCAATGAAATTAACGGTAGACTTTTGAGCTAAGGAGGCATTACAATTACATTCTTTACTTGGGCATGTTTGTTTTTGTTTTAGAAATCTGGAGCTTTTAAGTACAATTTCTTGCAGTCACTGCAAGTCCCTGTGTCTAAATACAATGGTGAAAGTCACCTTCCCTGAGATAAGGAAAGATGGATCACGCTCCTATGACAAAAGCTAGTGTGCAGGTCAACATATTATTTACAATTCTCTTAACAATGATTTCCACAAAAGTGGTTTGTTTTAACACCACTTCTCCCGTACCATTTTCACAAGCGATTTAAAGAAAAAAAAGAAGGATTTAAAATTTTGTATTTTTAAATAACATTTAAATTGCACTGCCATGGTGCATACTTTTTGAAATTATGAAAATATTTCTTATTACTGCTGAGTAGCCTGAGGCTAACAGTGAAAATGTTCAGATATGTAATTTACATGGTATCGCTTAAATTATGTGGCATTTTTAAGAGTGAGAATGTTAAGCTATATAATTTACAAGGCATTGCTTTCCAATAAAAAATGATCATAGAGGGGTGCCTTAGGTGGCTCAGTCCCTTAAGTGTCCAACTTGATTTTGGGTCAGGTCCCGATCTCTCACTTCATGAGATCGAGCCCAACATCGGGCTCTGCGCTGACAGCGCAGAGCCTGCTGGGGATTCTCCCTCTCTCTCTCTCTCTGCCCATCCTCCACTTGCACACACTCTCTCTTTCTCTCAAATAGATAAACGAACAAACAAAAATGATCCTAGAACAACAGACGCCATTGCATTTCAATCACACTCCTGAATCTTTTCTTTAACTTTTTATTTGTTTGCTTATTTTTGTTATTGAAGTACAGTTGACATACAATGTTATGTTAGTTTCAGGTGCACAAGTGTGATTCTACAATTCAATACGTTGCGCAACACGCTCACTATGACGTGCAACCACCATCTGTCACCGTACCGTGTTATTACAATATAACTGACTGTATCCCTTACACTGTGCTCCCATCTCCATGACTTATTTATTTTATAACTGGGAGATTGGACCTCTTCATCCCCTTCACCCATTTCACCCACCCTCCACACCGTTCTCTATATTTATTATTCTGTTTTTCGTTGTTGTTGGTTTGTTTGTTGATCGGGCCCTTAGAACTTAACTAGTTCTAATATGAATGAAAGGTTTTCTGTCACTATCTCAAGCAAACAATTACGTTCTCCATTTAAGGTCTAACAAAAATCAGTGTAACTTCACCTGCAACATGATAGAGAGGGAACGAGATAGAGTCAGATTCGTAGTCACCGGTCTCTTGTAGGAAGATGAACAAAGTAAAAGAGACCGGTCGCACATCCCAGTGATTAAAGACTTCCTGCTGGGTACTTACAGGGATGTAAATGAGTTCCAAATAACCAGAATAGAATCATTTCATAAGTGAATTGCATAAAATCACACCACTGAATATGAAGATGTGGGATTCTAAAATAAGATGACTTGAATGTTTTCATACGATTCCACAAACAGCTGCCCTATAATAGCCCATTGAGATCAGCATGAAATAGAAATACCAGCAGCCAGAAAAATATACTCGTCTATGCAGAAAAATATACATTTTATAGCAAAAATAAATCACAGAAATAAATAAATTTGGCACGTGTGGGTAACACATGATTTTTATGTAATCCACGCTTGCAAAGAGAGATTGGAACATTTGGAAAATGATATGGCATTGGGAAATTTCAATACATCACTTGATATAAATGTGCTGATTTTAACATGATTTTTCTGAGACATGATTTTTTTCATCTTTGGTGTAACAAACCTCGCTGCCAAACCGAAGTCACAAAGTCTATACAAACATAGGTTGCCACGCAATGCTGCTCTTGTCTAACGCAGTCTCAGCTGGGGACACATGTGCTGCCCACACCTCAAGGGCAACTAGCAATGTCTGGGGACATTTCTCAATGGTCGTGATGGTGGGGGGTGGCGAGTGGGAGTGCCTCTGGCATCTCGTGGGGGAAGACCGGGGTGATGCTAGAGATCTTACTGTGCACAGGACAGCTCCCAACAATCCAGAATGTCAATAGTGCCACAGTTGAGAACACCCGATTTAACTGGTTTACAAATCTGAATGGAAGTATGTAAAACTTTCAAATTCTTAAAATATAAGCTAGTTCTCTAGTCAGTGAATAGGCCACCACTTACTTAAGATACCCTCAAAACACACTTTGCAGGATTAGACTGTAAAAGTTGTGTATTTTTTTTTAATTTTTTCTGTTGTTTTTTAGAGTTTACTTACTTTTGAGAGAGGAGACAGGGAGCATGAGCAGGGGAGGGGCAGAGAGACAGGGAGACACAGAATCAGAAGCAGGCTCCAGGCTCTGAGCTGTCGGCACAGAGCCTGACGTGGGGCTCAAATTCGGGAACAGCGAGATCATGACCAAGGCTGAAGTCGGACACTGAACCAACTGAGCCACCCAGGCACCCCTAGATGGTAAAGCTTTTAAGGGAGAAAAAGGTTTTTTTGTTTTTTTTTTTTAATTTTTTTTTCCAACGTTTATTTATTTTTAAGACAGAGAGAGACAGAGCATGAACGGGGGAGGGGCAGAGAGAGAGGGAGACACAGAATCGGAAGCAGGCTCCAGGCTCTGAGCCATCAGCCCAGAGCCCGACGCGGGGCTCGAACTCAACGGACTGCGAGATCGTGACCTGGCTGAAGTCGGACGCTTAACCGACTGCGCCACCCAGGGGCCCCAAGGGAGAAAAAGGTTTTAGAGAAGGATGTGATAATTGAGTAAATAAAACTGGATGCTTTTGATACCCAATTTTCTGACTCCTATGATCTAACCACTGTACTCACAGAGGGTGAAATTGTCTTGCCTTTAATTACTGTGGACACAATGCCATCAAGCAATGTAAAAGGGCACCTCTGTTCTTAGCCTTAGCAACTCCACCCAGGAAGTGCCTTGCCCAAGCCCCTGGGTTTCAGAGGAAATCCATGTCTCACAGCCCGTGTGCTTCTTAAATGATTCCTGTGCTGGCTTTTCTTCCTCTGAAGCAAACCTAGCGCTTTATCCAAGCTTGAGTAGTAAGACAACTGCGATGTGGATGTTCTAGAAGGTGGAGCATCTCAGAAATGCTGAGCGTTAACACCCTAGAGCCTTCGGTGCACCAATGTGTTTAGCTGCAAATGGAGGTCTGACTTGTCCCAAGCCAACTTTAGAGTGTGTGGATACGATGTATTTTCAAACTTTTGTTATCAATCGATACTTTCTTTTCCTTAGTGCATGTGCTGTGAATATACAGAGCAGGTACTTAAACTGAAATACGGTAAGACTTAACTCATTGACAACTACTCCCCATAAAGCATCACCTACAAAATTGAAATTACATTTGAGAAACATATTTCATTTCTTTAACGAAAGTTGGATTGGTTGTTGACTTCTATCTCCCACACCCACAAACATGGAACTCATGGTCAAAATATCCATTTGCTTAGGGAATGTGTGTCTTTAATAGGTACTTTTAAAAAATAACAAAGACAAAAGAAAACCCAGAATAACAAAAACAAAAAACGAAACAAACCCCCCAAAATAACAAAAACAAGACCCTCAAAACTGATCTTTGTCACTTAATAAATTGATTAATTAAGAAATTATTCTTTAACAATTGCTAAAATTAACATTCATATCCGGGATAACTAAAATCCACAGTAAATTTAAGACTCGATTTATATGAATAGTTTCAAACCTTTTTAGAAAAGAAACTGATTTAACAATCAAGAGCTTAAATACTTGGGTGTCAAACACTGGGCAGCTCTTGGACAATTTCCTCCTTCTCGGAGAGAACTGGCTAGCTAATCGTCATTGAGATCTTTTTTTTAGAAAAACATGAGACAACTTTCAATACAAGATATAGCCCAGGCCAATGCAGGGCAGTAATTGGATCTGGACTCTCCAGTTCGAGTCTTAGGACAGTGAGGTAGTTGGTGTTGAGGAAAGGTCACCGCAAATCAAACAAGGAAGGAAGATCTAAGTTCTTGGGTAAGGTTGTAGGTACAGACAAGCCAATTCTAACACTTATTGCAAAAGACAAAGTAACTGGAATAGGCAAAATTATTCAATTTTAGCTCGTACCGTAAGGCTGCTGTAATCAAGACAGTATGGTGCTGGCCAAGGAACAGACATGTAGATCCATGAAACGGAGCACAGAGCAAGCAGTTCTGTGGGGACAAGCAATGGAGGGAAGATGATCTCTTCAACAAATGGAGATACAACAGCTGGGTATCGCTATGCGAACAAACAAACACCAACTGCAAAATGGACCTCACGTGTTACAAAAAAACATTCAGCGGATGGTGTAGTGAAAATAAAAAAATAAAACTCACCTCTGGGAAGAAAACAGATAGATTTTTGACCTTGTGTTAGGCAGGGGATGCTTAAATACAACACCAAAAGCAAAACTGATGAAAGGAAAATAAATTAGAATTCATCAAAATTAAAAATATTTGCTCTGAGAGAGACATGGTTAAGGAAATGATAAGGAGGGGTGCCTGAGTGGCTCAGTCAGTTGAGCGTCCGACTCTTGATTTTGGCTCAGGTCATGAGCCCAGAATCGTGGGATTGAGCCCCGCATCAGGATCTTGCTGGGTATGGAGCCTGCTTCTCTCTCTCTCTCTCTCTCTCTCTCTCTCTCTCTCTCTCTCCCCCTCTGCCCCTCTCCCCACCTCACAGGCACTCTCTGTCTCAAAATAAATAAGTGAACTTAAAAAAAATGAAAAGACAAACAGATGAAGAGAAAATATTTGCCAATTACATATGTGACAAAAGACTTGCATTCCAATCCAAACATTTAAAGAACTCTCTAAACTCCACAGTAAGAAAACAAACAATCCAATAAAAGAAATGGCAAAAATTTGAATACGTGCCTTATCAGTGAATATACAAGCTGTGTGCAGAAGTTCAACATATCTAGCTATAGGTAAACGCTAGTTAAAATCACAAGAGAGCATGACACATCAATTAGAATTGCTACAACTTTCAACAAATGAACGGATGAGTGCATGAAGAATTGACAATGCCCAAAGCTGATGAGGATGTGAAGTACCTGGGATTCTCACCCCCTCCGGGGATGCAGAAAGTCACGGCCACTCTGGAAAACAGTTCAGCAGTCTCTTCTAAGACCAAACATACACCTGTCCTATGACCAACAATACCACTCCTAGGAATAAAATTAGCTTCACACAAAACGTGTACATGAATGTTTACAACGTTTCTATTCATAGTGGTCAAAAAACAAAGACAGCACGAATGTCCTCTAATCAGGGCCTATATGGACAGACTGTGGTCCATCTATGCAATCCCAGAACAAGAAAGAATGGACCACTGTTACCTTCAAAAAGGTAGATGAATCTCAAAAGCATACACTTCGTGTAAGAAGTCCATCTCAAAAGGTGACATCTGATATGATTTTATTTCCACAACATGCCGGTAGAGGAAAAACTCTAGGGAAAGAACAGATTAGTGGTTGCCAGGCAATTGGGTGGGGAGGAAATCTGTCTACAAAGAAGCATCATGAGTGAGTTTTGGGGGGTGATGGAATTGTTCTGCATCCCGATTGTGGTGGTTACACAAAAATACATACGTGTTAAGGCTCATAGAACGTACACAACTTAACAACTTTATGTAAATTTCTAGAAAATGAAAATGTTTGGTAACCAACTGGTTAACTGGATAGTTTGCTAGAGCGTCTCACCATACTGGCTAACAGTTTGGTTGATTTAGCAGCAGTAACAGCTGAATGGAGGTTCCCAAAGTCCCAGACAGGAAAGACAGGGTGTGCCCCCACTAATTTAGGTGATACCTCCATGGGTCATTCAATATCACTTCATCACAAAGTGAAAACTCTTCTTCCAATTTCACTTCTCTTTAAAATCATGAGATAATGTCAAGGAATAAGTCTAAATTGAATGTTAGGATGTGTTAGAACACTAATCTACCTTTCTAGAGAAGAGAGAGCAGATTTAGGCTTAGAGTGCTGATTGATGATAGCATCCCCCAAAAATGAGTAAACCTATTTTATGTGACACCTTCAGTTCATCGCCTGTGCAGGGACGGACCTCAGGTGGCCCTGAAGCTCAGGTTTGCCACGAGATGCTGCACCTGGGGACTGATCTTGGATCCAATCTATTAACTGAAGTTTGCTGGGAGAACCATTCCTGTGCAGTGAAACTTGAGAACACATTGGGGGTTTCTTGCACCAGTTACCTGTAGTCGACATGCAGAGACTTATGTAATTGGGGTCTCCAGAGCGATCCAAGCTATCATTTGTTCTAACCAGGATGGCATTAAAAAACAAAAAACAAAAAAACTTCAGAATGGGAAAAGTAAGCTTCTGACATGTAAGAGAATTCTCACAAGCACTGGGAAGTTGTAAGACCCAGTAAAGCCATATTTTTATCTCCATTTGTGAATATGCTGAATTGTCTTCTGTTTCACGTCATACACTAATTTCCCATCGTTCGCCAAATAAAATTCTAGTCCTTTGATTATCTGTGGCTTTCCTTCAATCTCGCTACTGTCACCCTGGTAACAACACAGCAAACAATGACCGTTTCCCTTTTGGGTTAGAGATAGATATAAGGTTTCTTTGTAAAATAAATGGATTTAAGTCAAAAAGAAAACACTTGCATCAAAATACAAGTGTTAAGTAAACAGCAGAACCGGTGGTGCATAAATATAACTGAAGACCTTGAAGATGGCACTTGATGGAATGGGCGTGGCAGAAATCCTAATGGCGGCTCCCAGTGACTGATGTTGGAGAAACGCCCACACGACAGCACAGTGTGGACTCTGGCTCAGAATTCCTCTTCTTAAATCCTGTGTTTACTATTTACCATCCTTGGAATCCCAAGCAAATAAATCCTCTAGTACTCAACTTTGCCATATCTAGATCGGAGTTAATATACATTTCACCTTATAAGACAAAGAAAGGGTTAAACAAGACCTCGAATGAGAAACCCTTAGTCAAATATCTGGCGTCTAATAAGTGCTCACCAGAAGAGCTCATCACAAAACATCTTCTCCAGCGTAGAATACACACAACAAGATTTGCTCTCTTGTTAAGCAAACACCCCTGTCTATTAGCTACTTGGCAACAACTCATATTAAACCACCATCGGTTCATACTATGGACCATATTTTAAGTATTCAGATTTGGGAGTAGCTGAGAATTTTTCCATACAGTCAATATATCAAAAGTAAATGGCATAGTGCTCTGAGAACACACACACACACACACACACACACACACAGAACATCTATCACTAGCCTCCAAATAAAACGTAATGCAAACCACACATTTAAAAGGACACTAATACCTGAGCTCTATGAAAACATGAGAAGTTCCTGGCATTCGGTTCAAGTAGACTGTGTAATGAGCCCTCAAAACACCAAAAGATAGTAGGAAACTGTCGGCACACCTGACTTTTCTTGAATAGCCCGATGAAATCAATATTCTGACTCGTGTTCTACAACTGTCTGACTCTTCACTCTGTCTCACCACTCAGTTGGCCACCAGGAGATGTACCCCCTGTTGGATCAATTTACGTGTAACAACTTGGAACGTCTGTTCAAGTGACAGATTAAGAATATTCTCTTTTCCCAAATCTGATGTAAGTTAAAATAAAGGGGGGCGGGGGGGGAATCCACAGGCACAATAAGCGGAAGAGATAGAGGTATGAGCCATCGGAGGACAAGTCATTTGACCCAGTAGCCAAAGGCAGAAAGTGGACAGAGGAGATCCGGATGATTAAGTGGCCTGTGGAGTGGTCTCAGGATCAGAGGGGGCAGCCAACCTTCTGCACAGAGCCCACGAGAGGTTTTAGGTGTGAGAAGAGGCAGATTTGGGGGGACATGGTCTACAGGCTCTCTCTGAAAACGGCACACAGAACACGTGCCTTGGGATAACACCAAAAGCATAAATGAGACAAAACGATAAATGCTACAGTTTTTCTCTGAAGACATTTTGAGGGTAGAATGAGGAAAAAGGAGATGATTTTAGAATCCCAGCATAAAGATGATCCGTTTTTCATATTTAAGGGTCCTGGCACTTTTCCAGTCACCAGAGACTGAAGTCTGTCTAGTGAACAAGCCCACCGACAGATACGGTTTCCATTCAGCATTTTTGTCACCGTTTTCTTTGATGTGAACAGTAGAGAAAGCAGTTATTTTAAGAACCCCTCTAATATGACAGGGGAAATCCAAGACAAAAGACAAAATGCCCAGGAGGACAACTCGAGGAACAGAAAATAAAAACAAGAACAACAAGAAAGCAAACTTTAATAGGGCAGCACATACAAATTCAAGAAATGAAAGTGGAAAAATGATGAGAGCAAAAGAGAAGCGACATAGACTGTCTTTACAGGAGGCACGATCTACAGTTTATAGCAATTTCCAAAAAAAAGAGGGCAATAAATTATCAGAGCGAAGCACGATCATTTCCAAAGTTGAAGGGCAGAGGAATTCAATAGGAAAACGCCACAGGGAATTTCCCAGGACTTTGCAGCAGAAAATGTCAGGGTCATTACTACCCGTGTCATTCCTATTCTCCTGGGACATACCACTGAGCTCAGAGGCGGGCATCACGCAGCCACCCGCTGCCGAGCCAACGCTGTGAGGGAGCAAGACACAACCGTTGTTATGTTAAGCTGAGATTTGGGGGCTTTTTTTTCTCGGCAGTTCAGACATGCTGACTAAAATAGAAATTGGTATGTTGACCTGGGTGGGTTCTGTAACAAAAACCTAAATTATGTGGCCCAGGCATTGCAGCGATGTGGGGGTAGTCGGGCAACACTTCTGCAGGTTGGTCACAGGAAATGCAAACATTTGGTGAAACCACATGTTTGGTGAAACCCGTGGATCTGGGTAAAAGGTAAACCGCATTTAGCCACATAGTACAAGAAACAAATGGGCTCCAGAAACAACTGGAGAACAATAGGCATACAGAAACTCTTGGAATAGGGAAATTCCATGAAAACTGGATCCTTGAAAGGTTATAGAAGTCTAGTTTCTAGAACATAGTAATCAGGAAGACAAAAAAAAAAATGTGGGGTGGGGGGCATGGAATGCAAAGGGCCATTCTCAGTAGAATGCATAAATAAGTTACGGTGTTTTAAAACAATGGAATATTGAAGAACCATGAAGACAGCAGACCGTGAGCTAGGCCTGATTTAAAATGCCTGGGAGGGCGCCTGGGTGGCTCAGTCAATTAAGCGTCGGACTCTTGATTTCCGCTCGGGTCACAATCTCACAGTTGTGAGATCAAGCCCCACATCAGGTTCTGTGCTGACCATGCAGGGCCTATTTGGGATTCTCTTTCTCTCTCTCTCTCTCTCTCTCTCTGCCTCTCCACTGCTCATGCTCTCTCTCTTTAAAAAAAAAAAAAATTTTAAATAAAATAAAAAAATAAAAGCAATACAATAAAAACAAAAAAAATAAAAAAATGGTAGCCACATTTTTTATTTTTGTTTAATATTTATTTATTTTTGAGAGAGAGACAGAGCATGAGTAGGGGAGGGGCAGAGAAAAAAGGAGACACAGAATCTGAAGCCAGCTACAGGGTCCGAGCTGTCAGCACAGAGCCTGACACAGGACTCGAACCCACAAACCATGAGGTCATGACCTGAGCTGAAGTCGGACACCCAACTGACTGAGCCACCCAGGCGCCCCAGCATTTTTAAAAAGTGCAAAGAAACAGATAAAACTATTTTTATACACTTTATTTAACCCAACATGAAATCACTATAGCTACTACTGAGATATTTTAGATTTTTTGTACCAAGTCTTTGCAATCAGTTTTTTTTTTTTTTAATGTTTATTGCCCTCCTCAATTCAGATGCTAATTTTTCAACAGGAATTCTTGACCTATACTTGCATTTTGTACATAGAAAAGTAGAGTCACACACTCAGGCTGTTCCCAGTGTACTTAAATGTTGTCCAATAACTGAGCCAATTACCAGTTTTTGTGAGCAAGGCCAGTGCAAATGCCCAGTGGCCGCTTGGTGTGCTTGAGGGACTGCATGGACAAAGCTGTTCTATAGCTCAGCCTGCGTGCCAGTTACTTGGCTGTGCTCACTCTGCAAAAACCCACCTGGATACTGATAATTTGTGCCTTTTCCTGTACATACACGTGATTCTTCAACTTAAAAAAGAACTCACTGCTTTGGAGTAAAGGCTGAGAGTGAGAAACCCTGGATCAGAGGACAACGTCCTTTTATCGTAAGTCCTCCAGCATCATTTGCTTTCCTAAGCATACGTGGAACTTGTGGGATATTCCCTTAATTTTATATTTAAAGAAAACTTTTCACATTTTGTTTGTTTGTTTGTTTGCCGCATTCCTGGTAATGAGATGAATACCATCCATGAAATTGAAGCTTAGTCTGAGCACCGAACCTCTGCCCCTGAGCTAATTCACTTGATGAAGCGGCCGGACTGGAGGAGCGGTAAGGATTCAGTGGCTTCATGATGGTATGTATTCGTCTACTTGCTTAAAAGGCTTTTGAGAAAGTAGTAGCTGCTATCGTTTTCTGGTATCGCGTTTTTCTCCGAAATGCATGTGTTTGACCCTCACAACGACCTCATGAATCGTTGCCGTCATAATCCAGGTGCCCACACGCGGGAGCGGAGGCACAGAAAGGGTATGTGATTGTCACACATCTGGGAGGCGGCGGTGCGACAGGCGTTCAGACCCACATGCTGAATGCAGGCGTGTGGCATTGAATCAGCACACTGTGTAGATGAAAGTACGTGTGGATGTGTACACTCCCGTCCGTTCTCTGTTGTACGTTAGTACAGGGGACACAGAGGCAAACAAGAATAAACCCACTCCTTGCCGGGCTCTACATTCCACACCCGAATACTGGAGGCCGCTGGGCCGCTCAGACAACTGGTCGCTCATTTGTCACGGCCCCATCATGACAGTCCCGGCTGTGTAATCTCCCACCACCTGCTCTTTCCCACCCATCACGTGAACAACTGGTGTGGCCGCCCTGCACTGCGACCGGCAGGTGCAAGATGCGCGAACCACGGCCAGCGCCCTCACCTGTCGCTCCAACACTTGGCCCTCGTGTGTCCTCAGCTGGTCTTCCCACCTGCCCCCTCCGCATCGCCACTGGCTCTGCTCCTGTTTGGAATCCGTTTCACCCTCACATTCCACGAGACTTATTTTCTGCCTAAGGAAGGTGGCTGACCACTTTGCTGTTGAACAAAAACTGCATCGGTTCTGTGTATATTTTCAGAATAGAAACACAGAATGCTCAACCCCCTTCCTCCAACAGAAAGCCGCAATGCCCTCAGTCCCCCACCCCTCTGGGCCCGTTTAGGATGCCCAAGAGCTGGGACTTCCAATACATCCATTTCCTGTGCTTGCCCAAGAGTTATCAGCTCGATGGTGTGAAAGGGACCTGAGAACTCAAAGTGACATTGGTAAGTAATAAACCTCGGGACTCAATTATGGGAACCTGGATGATCTAAATAATTTTCAGGTATTTGCTTGTCACATTCATTCAGGCAAAGAGGAGTTTTCAGGTGTGTGGATGACAAGAAGGCATAGGATATAAGACGGGTTTATTACAGCTCATACACCTGCCCTGCCTTTCTTACGGGACCTGTGCAGACAATAAGTCCCAGGCACTCAGCACCTGCTACTCCGATTCCTGTGTCGTTTGCTCATCCCCAAAACACAATTCAGAGGTTAAAGGCAGACCCCTGCCAGATTTATATCCTAACATTGACAGCCCTCTCTGTCCGTATTTATGCGGGATGTATCCGTTACATGAATATTGTTGCTGAACTTGATGAACCGTGACAGAGGGAAGACAAAGTCCACGCAGAAATTGCTTTTCCTGGTGCTTCAGACCGACTGTGAAATAGTATCGTTGACACTCCCGTCTTGTAAATGGGACTGCTAACTGCTAATTGCTCCGTTGATGAATAGGTAGCTGCCGGCTGCCTCCACAAAAATGAATTGCTGTCTTTCAAGGACATCTTTAAAATCTCCTTGGATCGTGTGGACTCTCAAGGATTGAGTGGGTAAACATTTTTTGCAGGAAATAAATATTTAAAACTTCTAACGCCATCCAGATAGCCTACCATACCCATCCAAAGAATAACTGAGTCACCTCATCAAGATACAGTCAGTAAGTTCACACTGATTCTAAATTCCTCATTTATGCCTTAACTGTCTCCACTCCCTAAATTTGGGATAATCTTTAAAAACCATCTTCCAAGTGTGGTGATGTTAACTAGGTTTATGGGGGTGACCATTTCACAATATGTACACAAATATCAAATCATTACATTGTGCACCTGAAACTAATATAATGTTGCATGTCAAGTGCAGCTCAATAAAGAAATGAAAATTTTTAAAAATTGAATCTTGAGGGGCACCTGGGTGGCTCAGTCGGTTGAGCATCCTACTCTTGGTTTTGGCTCAGGTCGTGATCTCACGGTTTGTGAGTTTGAGCTCTGATTCAGGCTCCTCACAGTGTAGCGCCTGCTTAGGATTCTCTCTCTCCCTCTCTCTGCCCCTCCACAGCTCACCCTCTCTCTCTCTCTCTCAAAATAAACACACAAATAATTTTTTTTTTAAATTGAATCTTGAAGTATGCACAGAAATTAAATAAATGGCTCCTTCTCCCATGGGTCAGCAACATTTCATTATTTAGACACTTCGTATTTTGAAACTGGCTCTTGGGGAAAAATGTGTAACATGTGTTTGTCTCCTAGACATCATGCCATCCCTC
Organism: Lynx canadensis; assembly: GCF_007474595.2. Lineage (NCBI taxonomy): Eukaryota > Metazoa > Chordata > Mammalia > Carnivora > Felidae > Lynx > Lynx canadensis. The sequence continues at coordinate 78,588,534 of NC_044303.2, read as the reverse complement.
CTTTGTAAGTCCTTTCTTTAGGTTTCAAGTTGTCAGCGGGTCCATGCTATCCTGTAATCTGTGCAGATCCACCGGAGGGAGGGCCACAGCGTTGGGTACGGGTATTGATATGTCTGAAACCGAGGTCTTCTGGGGAGAATAGCCTTCCTCAGTGACTGTGGAGTCATGTCGGGAGACAGCACATTGTGCAGTAGATGTCCTCTGGAAATCCCCCAACCCTGTGAGCCTCAACCTTGGCTCCACAGGAGAGTCCCCTGGGCAGTCAAGACAAACCATGTTTTCTTCATTTCAACAGAGTGGGAAACCTGGCCATAGAGACCCTGCGTTGTGTCCTGATAGGCACAAAGCAGAGTCTGGGGGTCAAATCGTAGGACTCAAGGTCATCACAGGTGTGAGAGCCCACAACGTAGGAGGTATCATCTCCAGCCTTGATCACAGGTCAACCATCCACTACCCAGGGAGATAAACTTCATTTTGCCCTTTAAGGCCCATTTTTGTGATTTCTGTTTTTGCTTTTCTACATGGCTGTCATCACTGACACCAAGGCCATTAAAGCCAGGGGTAATGCAAGAGAAGCGAGGAGCTCTCAGAGAAAATCCTTGCCGCGTGATTCACTGTCACACCTCTGCCCTAGCCGAATACATTAGCGTTCCAGCAAAACGGCATTAGCAGAAATTAATTCAGAGCAAATATATGGGCGCTCTACAAAGAGCGCTATTATTCTTAATTTTTGGCTATTGTTGAAATGCCTGCTAAGTATACACTTTTATAGTTATACAGACAGTTTGTCTAATAATGTGCCACACGGAATGCCATTGTCACCTCCTTTTAGAGGTAAAAACAGTAGTGCCAGTCCTTTTGTGATTCAAAAATCACAACCTGTTCGTTTCAGTGTGCCCTCTCTCTGGTATATAGGTGATATCTGTGCCCTGCTTTTGGAGGGTATGCCCTGGGAGTCTCCCCCATACCGTGCATGGATTTGGGGGCCACACCATGTGAATTCCCTTCACTTCTTTCGTCCTTAATTTGGACTGCTTATAATTCTGTTTTTAAATTGAAACTTTATTTTAGTTAAAGTGTAATTGACATGCAGCGTTATGCTAGCTTCAGGTATGCAGTATAATGGTTCAGCAGTTCTAGACATTTCTTAGTGCTCGTCATGGTAAGTGTGCTCTCAATCCCCTTTGTCTGTTTCATCCAGTTCCCTGACCTGCCTCCAGCAACCACCAGTTTGTTTTCTGTATTTAAGAGTACATATTTTGTTTGTCTCTTTTTTGTTGGTCATTTGTTTTTTTGTTTCAACTCCAGTTACGAATGAAATCATATGGTGTTTGGCTTTCTATGACTTCTTTCACTCAACAATATACACCCTGTAGGTCCATCCATGCTGTTGCAAACAGCAAGATGGCATTCTTCTTGTTATGGCTGAGTGATATTCCATTGCGTGTGTGTGTGTGTGTGTGTGTGTGTGTGTGTGTATCACATCTTCTTTATCCATTCGTCTATCAGTGGACTCGGGCTGCTTCCATAATTTGGCTATTGTAAGTAATGCTGCGATAAACTAGGGGTGAATGTATCTTTTCCCATTAGTTTTTTCATTTTCTTTGGATAAATACCCAGCAGTGGAATTATTGGATCACATGGTATTTCAATTTTTAATTTTTTGAGGAACAGCCATACTGTTTTCCACAGTGGCTGCACCAGTTTGCGTTCCCACCAACTGTGCAGGACGGTTCCCCTTTCTCCACGTCCTCACCAACACTTGTTGTTTCTTGTCTGCTTTATTTTAGCTGTTCTGACAGGTGTGAGGTGGTATCTCATTGTGGTTTTGACTTGCATTTCCCTGATGATGAGTGATTTTGAGCATTTTTTTCATGTGCCTGTTGGCTATTTGTATATCTTCTTTGGAGAAATGTCTATTTAAGTCCTCTGTCCATTTTTAATCACATTACTTGTTTCTGTTTTGGTGTTGAGCTGTATATGTTGTTTATATATTTTGGATACTAACCCCTTATCAGATATATCATTCGCAAATATCTCCTTCCATTCCTTGGGAGAAGACCTTGCCTTGTCCTTGTGTTGATCGTTTCCTTTGTTGTGCAAAAGCTTTTTATTTTGGTGTAGGCCCAATAGTTTATTTTTGCTTTTGTTTCCCTCTCCTCAGGGGACGTATCTAGGAAAATGTTGCCATAGCCCATGTCACAAATTAGTGTCTGTTCTCTCTTTTAGGAATTTCATGGTTTTGTCTTTCACTTTTAGGCTTTTAATCCATTTTGAGTTTATTTTCATGTGTGGTGTAAGAAAGTGGCCCAGTTTCATTCTTTTGCATGTAACTGTCCAGTTTCCCCAGCACCATTTGTGAAAATGACTGTGTTTGTCCCCGTTGTATATTCTTGCCTCCTTTGTCATAAATTAATTGACCATGTAAGTGTAGGTTTATTTCTGGGTTTTCTAGCCTGTTCCATTGAGCTATATGTCTGTTTTGGTGCCAGTACGATACTATTTTGATTGTTATAGCTTGGTAGTATATCTGGAAGTCTGGGATGGTGATACGTCTCACTTTGTTCTTTTTCAAGACTGCTTTGGCTACTTTGGGTCTTTTTTGGATTCATACGAATTTTAAGATTATTTGTTCTGGTTCTGTGAAAATGTTGTTGGTATTTTTTTTTTTTTTTGAACGAGAGAGGGGGAGAGAGAGAGAGAGAGAGAGGATGAATGGGGGAGGGGCAGAGGGAGAGAGACTCTTACGCAGGGTCCACACCCAGAGCAGAGCCCTATGGCAGGGCTCGATCCCACAACAGTGAGATCATGACCTCAGCTGAAATCAAGAGTCAGATGCTCACCAACAGAGCCACCTTGGCACCCCTGTTGTTGGTATTTTGATAGTGGGTGCACTGTCTATGGATTTCTTTGGGTTTTATAGACTTTTTAACAATGTTGGTTCTTCCAATCCTTGAGCACGGAATACCTTTCCACTTGCTCGTGTCACGTTCAATGTCTTGCATCAGTGTTTTACAGTTTTCAGAGTACAAGTCTTTCACTTCCTTGGTTAAGTTTATTTCTAGGTTCTTTTTTTTGGTTCCATTTTAAATGGATGGTTTCCTTCATTTATCTTTCTGCTACTTCATTATTAGTGTATAGAAATGCAACAGATTTCTGTATATTAATTTTACATGCTTAGATTGTAACTCTCAATTTTATATTGTGCACCTGTAAAAACTGAGGTTGTGGCTTGGGCTCAGTACTTTACCCTAGGTGAGGATACGTTCCCCACACCTATAAGAAGTGGAAAGTAACCCACGTTCCAAACCTTGTCACATAGACCACATGAAAGCATGGATGTCAAAGGCCCTGGCAAAATGGCTGGGTGGCCGTGGGTGCTCGGTAAATGTTATTTGAAAGCACTCAGTTACGGCCCAGACAAAGTCACTAAGGCTGATTTGGGATGACCAGCATTCGTGCTTGCCATCTGTATTTTACCCCTTTGTAAATGAATCTGCAAATCTACTTAAGATTTTTGGCCTGGCTTCCCGATTATGTCTCTCACTAGCAGTTTATGCAATTGTGCTCTGTATCTTTCTTTAGCTTTCTTTAGCTTTTCACTGTCAGTCCCTCCACTGCAACTCTGCAGACGCATCATTTATGCACCTCATTAGACCAAGGCATGGGATCGTGAGGGGTTTTTAAAGGAGTCCGTGAGGCACAAAAGGCCTAATTCTGTTGTTACCGGTTCGGTTTTTTTAAAGAAAAAGAAAACCTTTGTTATGGCAGTGATTAGCAACTGGTCCTCTGGTGACAAGGATCAAAAGTTTACCCCAGAACAGCTGTAATTCCTGCCATCCACCCCCAGCTGTCCCAGATGGTATTTTTAGCAGCACACTCTCTAAATGCAGGAGGCATGAGTCAAAATATAGTTTAAAAAGAATATCATTATGGAGGCTCCAGGAAGGGAATTGGGTTTTTTCTCTTTTTTTCTCTCTCTCTCTTTTTTTTTTTTTTTTAAATTTGTGTTTGCTGCAAATAAGTAAACCCCAATAGGGGTGAAAATAGTTCCACATCGGCTGGTCAATAAGTAACCACCAGAATACACTGGTGCAAACGGAGATCATGCAGACACCTTCCGGACGCTCCTCTGCGACACTAGTGCAAACCGGGACCACGCTCGCTTCCGGTGAAAGAAAAACACGTGACTATACACTTCCTATCTCTTCACAGGAAGGATTCGTCGCTTACCAGGTAGTCTAACCTTCCTGTGAATTGTGAAAAGAAATATCCTTTACCTGTCAAAAACAAACCCAAACAAACACCGCCACACCCGACTATCTAGCTGTTAACCCCGGGGTATGAATGAGAGAATGGAGAACAGAGTAAAATGCTCAGTTTTGCGGCAGAGTGTTTCCACGGGCGAATACAGTTAGTGACCTTTGTGACCGGATCTTTGCGTCGGCGGAACTGCTGGTGAGTGCACACTTCACCTCTGCTGCCTCAGTCCCCTCCTCTGCAGACAACGGGGACTTGGAGCCTGTAGGTCTGAGATATTCACACCCAAGATCCACCTTTAACCTGGCCAGGTGATCCACTGTGAGGCTGGAGTAGAAGCCGCTCCCAAGGCTGGTGCTTGGATTCCTCTGACATTCCTGTAGCCGCCCCGGGGCCGGCTCCGAACATTCCAGGGTGGCCAAGCCTCTGCTGCCATCTCTGCCTCTTTGTCTTTTCTGATAAAGATTTAAAAAAAAAAAAAAAAAAAATCAGGGGCGCCTGGGTGGCTCAGTCGGTGAAGTGTCCAACGTCAGCTCAGGTCACGATCTCGCGGTTCGTGAGTTCTAGCTCTGCGTGGGGCTGTCCGCTGTCAGCACAGAGCCTGCTTCGGATCCTCCGTCCCCTTCTCTCTCTGCCCCTCCCCCTCCCCCCTCTCTCTCTCTCAAAAATCAACTTAAAAACAATTTTTTTTTTTGAATCTTATTCATGCTCTGGCTGGTATCACCCGGTTTCACAGTGTTAGAGGATGAGTCCTGACTGTGTATCTATAGTCTAGGCTTTTCCCCAAACTCCAGAAACCATATGTCCACTTGTCTCCTGGTCCTTCCATTGGGAATCATCGGAAACTTCCGCCCTAACGCAGACTTCTATATTCCTGCCAACAGGATATCACCCCATGACTTTTCCCAGCCTCAGGCAAAGTCAACCCGGTCCGGCAAAACCCTCACTCTTGAGCCTCCCCACCACTCTCACACCTGCATTTCCCCCCAGCTGTGAGTCCTGTTGTCTTTCCCGCCATCCTCACGGCCAACTCTTTGGTCAAGGCCATCACTCACCCTGGGTTTAACCTTGCCCTGACTTCTAACTTCCTGCCTGCCTCTGCCACGGCTTCTCTATGGTATATTCTTCACACAACCATCAGTATAAACCTGTTAAAATATATGTTGGCATTGCTCTGTGCACGACTCAACAACTGATTCCCATCTCAGAGAAAAAGCCAAATTCCTTTCCATCCCCATAAGGCCCTCTCCCTACGGGCTGCTCTGGCCCTCCTGACCTCACCTCCTGACCTCTCCCCACATCCCCTCCACCCCAGTGTTCCGTTCCCCAAACATGCCAGGCTGTCCACCAGCAACTGGTCCATTATTTGCCACATGACTGGCCCTACTCGTCGATCAGTTTTAACTCAGAAGTCACTCGCTCTGTGAGGCTCGCTGTCTCTGTACTACTGAACTATCAGAGACTCCGAGCTCATTCCTGCTTTGGACTCAGACATTTCATAAGCCTCCTCCCTCTTTTATATCTTCTCCCAAGCACATATTACTATTATGTATAATGTGTGCTTTATGCGTTCAACCCACTTGTTTTCTGTCGCCCTCCCTGGAATATAAGTGAAATCGCCAAGCAGAGGTTTTGTCTTGTTCCATACCACATCTCCCAAAAACTAAAACAGGATGACACATAACAGGCTGCCAATTAAAATCTGTCTCACAATCCCCCACGTGGCTTGGAGGATGAGTCTTCAAGAGTTGTGGTCCAGAAAGCAAGGCATGGGACTGTGGTTTTACACAAGCAACACCAAAACAGAAAATCAAGGGATGATGTTCAGCTAAACAAGTGAACAAAGAAACAGCGTTGCCTCACATTGGAATCCACTCATGTGATCAGTTAACTCAAGAGCCTGTGGAGACATAGACTATATATCCCTTTTCCTGTCGGAGGCGTGAATGGCCGGGTTTCAAATGTATCAGGAGCTTCCATGAGTTTGACTGTTTAGATACTTCTCATGTGTAGAAAGCAGGGTTCGCTTGGGTGGCTCATTTGGTTGAGCACCCGACTTGATTTCTGCTCAGATCCTGACCCCAGGGTCATGGGATTGAGCCCCATGTCGGGCTCCACACTGAGTGCGGAGCCTGCTTGTGATTCTCTCTCTCTCTCTCTCTCTCTCTCTCTCAAAATTAATTAATTAATTAATTAAAAAATAAATAAGCAGAAGGTAGAATGGATGTTTCCAGGGGTTGGGGGGTGGGGAGGGAATGAGGAGGAGTTGTTCAAGGGACAGGAGATTCCAGCTCTGCAAGAAGCCAAATGAGTTCCAGAGACCTGGGGTGCCACACGGGCCTATAGTTACCAATACTGTATTGTACACAAAGATTTGTTAGGAGGGTAGATCTCACGTTCTCTGTTCTTACCACAGTAAAGGCAAACTGTATCTGGGGGAGAGTATTATATGGATTTGTCTCCTGAGACCATGGAAACACCTTCACATCAATGAGAGTTTCTCAAAAATTATTTGGTTGGTCAGAGAAGTGAAAACACCCCCTTCTCTCAGGTAGAGATGGGGCATAAGAATATACAGCAACGGGGGGTGTCTGGGTGGCTCCGTCGGTTAAGGGCCCGACTTCAGCTCAGGTCATGATCTTGAAGTTCATGGGTCCGAGCCCCGCGTCGGGCTCTGTGCTGACAGCTCAGAGCCTGGAGCCTGCTTCGGATTCTGTCTCCCTCTCTCTCCGCCCCTGCCCTGCTCATGCTGTGTCTTTCTTTCAAAAATAAACAAACATAAAAAAAATTTTTTTAATATCTTGCGACATCTTATGCCTGGCCCAACATCCTTATAAAATAAAAAAGCATAACGGAGCTCATCACTGCCAAGAGCTCTAAGCTGTAACCATTCCTCAAATGGCTAAAGTGCTTGCTGACCCTAAGTGTATCTGCTGCCTGTAACTCAGGAGGGGTGTTAAACACTAACAGCGAGCAGTTGGCCACCTGCGCTAGAGGTCATGACACCCTCCTGGATGACTAGTCCCTTGTACGGGATGCCTCCTCGGGTTTCACCTACAGAGGAACAGAGCCCAACACAACCATGTCAGGGAGTCATCAGATAATGCTGCAGGATTCCTGCCCAGCTGCTTATGGCTCACAAGTGCAGAGCTAGGGTATCAGGTAACAAAGGTCTCCCCGGGTCCATTCTGTGGGGGAGGGAATCTAGCACCCCCCGCCCCCCGCCCCGCCGCTGAGTGTTCGTTGGGAAGAGCACCCGTGTCTTTTCTATGTCGAACGCCGTGAGTCTAATATACACGTTGCGTGTACTAACAAATGATTGCTAATGGAACGACTCATGGGAAGCTTTCAGAATAAAGCATTGTATACCAACTCTCCATTTAATATGTTCAGTAAAAGCTGATGTGCCCCCAAGGTAAGCCCGTTAGAGCAAAGCCAGTGGGCAGTGCTCACCAGCGAATCTGTTAACCTTACTCACGATTTTTCATCCAGGGGCTGTGTTGTTAGTCATCCTGTCAATAGTATATTGATGAAAAGAAAAGCTGAATTCATCTTCCTGTCTTTTTTTTCTCTTCAGGCTTCAACTCACTGAATCTTCAATTACCTAGACTCAACGACAGGACACTTTCTACTAGCCTATTTCCTGTACATCAAAGTTCAAAATATGTCAGATGCTTCCCACAATCTGTCTTCTTTGACGTTAGGTAGTTTTGAACATTTGTGTATATCACTTTGGACGTAAGTGCCTTACTCAGCGGAGAGACCTCTCACAGCCACCGGGGAGAGGTTAAATGCATCCCTGGCTCTGTTTTGACTTTAAATAGAATGGCTCTCAGAGGATTACCCAAGAAAGCACTGCACTTGACAGAGACTTTGAGCTCTATTTTCAGACTAACAAATTGCCGAGGCACAATGGCGTCCTTTCTCCTCCGGTCCTCATAGAATTCCAGGTTCTTTGAAACACAGCCAAATGAAACTTGGTCTCTTTGAATAAAGAATGGTATCCCCAAAGGACGAAAAGATAAGCTATAGTGGGGGGAGGCAGTGAATTGTTTTCTGGAGGAACCACACCGAAGTCTTTAGCAAGAGAATCGCACGATTTCCATCCACAGACCACTACAATGCACATCTGCCACTTTCTGGAAAAATCGAACGTGAATACTGAATTCTCTGGATCTCTTCTTGTTCTGGGTCATGTGGGGCTTCTGCCCCTTGGCATTTAAGGGCACCCTTTATTTCCACCCCAGCCCCTGCTTGTCGAGCTGAGGCAATCCAGAATGACTAATTGATTTATATCAGTCCGAATGGATTTAAAAATTATTAACACTATGACCTCAAGAGATAAAAATGACAATATTAAACACTAACAAGTTCAAAGCTGCCTATCAGAATGGTTTCTTTCTCATTATGTCCTCACCGTTTTCTTGCCAAGCTTTGTATGTTTGCATTTAGAAAAATTTTGCCTTCAGCTCTCTATGCACTTGTCTTGCTCTGTCCCTTCTTTAAAATGCCAGACTGCGTCAATGACCGCTAGCCTGAACTTCCATTTCTCCGGACTTTTAAAGAAACAGATGCCAGGTGACTGAGATCTGAAAATGTTCCGAGAGTATCTTACAACCTATCAGTTTCTCCCTCTGTTTACTCTAGTACTGAGATTCCACTATAAAATGTTCATTTGGGGGGTTAAATGCCATCCTCACTGATGAGGGAGCATGGGGCAAATTGAAGGCAGAGTACAGGCTAACCTTACCCTCCCCCCACCCCTGCCAGGTGGGATCTGTGTGACACTCCTCAGACACTCCTGGGCGCCCAAGAACAGGGGAAAGAAAAAAGGAAAGAAAGCAGATGGTTGACTGATAGCGATCACAGTCATTCAGGACAGGGGTCCCCTTCAGTTTACTGGTAACTTACTAAACTGCAAGAAAAAGGCAATTTATCCAGAGCCCAATCTCTGGAAACCTATAGACTCTGTCTCCTGAAGCCCTGATATCACCCTCATTAAGATGTAAGGGGTTTAAGTGCTTGCCATGGTGATGTGGGAAACTAAGGCAAATGAAAATGTAAATTCCCTTACTGCCTACAGCTCACTGACAAGTCCTTGAGACCGGTAGAGTGACCTCCCTCAGCTGCCTCGATGATGACACTTTTCTGGGGACAAAAGAGAATCCTGGCTTCACACGATCCCAACCTCAATGACCCTGTAAGCCTACTTCCTTTATCTCAACTGCCCCAAGATACATGCTGGCGATCATGCTATAAGCTTATGACCCCCCAATATGCATCTGAAGGGTCTCATAACTGAGGTTTTATTAAACGGTAATAAGTGGCATTTCCCTGGCAACAGCTAGCCCCTCAAGGTCCTGGAAACCTTGCTTCTAAAATACCTTAAACACTCTATCCCTAACACCCTCCCAACCCAAGGGTAGATAATAATGAGTTAACCCATCAGGAACCAGTGCAGCTCTACCTGGCCACGGGTCTTGTCCCTGTGCTTTAATAAAATCACCTTTTTTTGCACCAAAGAACTCTTCAAGAATTCTTTCTTGGCTGTCGGCTCCAGACCACCCTGCCATCACCCGAAAACTTCATCACTCACCACAAAAGCATTATTTAAAATGTTAAGAATAAACTTTTAGGGGTCTAAGAACACTCTAGATCTGAGGGGGTAAGTATGATGGAGAGGAAGGAGATTGTTGCTTTCTTAGTGGATGTTATTCTCTAGATTTGTTTTACATCTATTCTTTTTTCTTAATTTTTTTAATGTTTATTTATTTTTAAGAGAGAGAGAGAGAGAGAGAGAGAAAGTGTGAACAGGGAAGGGGCAGAGAGAGAGGGAGACACAGAATCTGAAGCAGGTTCCGGGCTCCGAGCTGTCAGCACAGAGCCTGACGCGGGGCTCGAACTCACAGACCACGAGATCATGACCTGAGCCAAAGGCGGATGCAAAAATGACTGGTGGTGAAAAGGACACCACCCAGGTGTCCCTACATCTATTCCTATTCAATGTCTACAGCAACCATTGATGAGTAAACAGACGTTTCAAAAATGTAATAGCTTGTCCTAAATGATAGTGTCATGACTGCTGCATTCTAAATTTGGCCAGTAAGCATGGGTATAAGGAAAAAAGCTGGAGATGGTGTCACCCTCTTCTGATTCAGTGCTCACATCAACATGACTAGACGACTCACCCAACTGAATTAAGATTACAGGCACAAAAGCAATTTGCAATAAAGGGAAAATGCCTAACCAAAATTACTCTGACTTTTCTCTATTTGAACTAGTTGCTTTGGCCTGACTGGGAGGAAATATAACGTGGTAGAGTGTGTTCCTTGGGTTACGTACACTTGTGTTAAATGGGAAAGTTTTCACTTCTTAGCCGTGTGACTATAGAAAAATGACTAATCTTGCTACTAAATAAATATCATTCCGGGAATAAAATGACTTGAAATGAAGAATATAATGAGAATAAATACTCCCATTAAAATCCCTGGCACAAAGTATTTATTGAAAAATTAATGTAACAATAACAATGATAATAAAGAGAATCATAATAGGAAGCCTAAGAGGAAAGAGAAGGCATTGCTCTTTAGATCTTTCAACATAGTCATAGTATGGTTTGCAAAACATAAAACAGAAATCCTCATAATAGCCCAAAGACACGAAGACATTTATTTTCAACATTGCATTCGGTTCTATGTTCCATGTTTTTACAAAGGCCTTTGGCATTGTGAAATGTTACTGGATTTCGAGCCTAATCTGGGCTTTGTTATTGGAAAGATTTACACCTCAGCCACCCCAAACAGCTGGAGGTCTGTTGTGTCCGACTGGGTTTCACCTGCTCCCTCAGACAACCAGCTGCTGACTACAAGTTGTGGATAGAAATGTAGTCCTGCCAGTCGGTGTCATCACTCATTGACGTGAAGCAGCACTGGGGCTCTCACCTTCCCTTATGCTTGGAAAGAGACCTTCGGTGGCTAAGAACACGTTCTGCATCCTTTGGGTCAATGCAGCTGTCAAACAGGAGAGAAAGAACTCGGGACCAGGAATTTTCTTGAAAGGTATATGGCAAGGGAAGAGAATGAGTCTCTTGGCAAAATGACACAGCAGGTAAATTCTGTCTCAGGGGTTTGTTCCCAGTTGGCAGAGCTCGGCACCTGAGTCTTGAGACACTACATCCCCACGCCTTGTCTCCCCAAACCCTCTTGCACAGTTTCTTGCCACAGGAACTCTCTCCCCTCCAACAGATTCTTCACATGTCTGCCAACTCTGTCCTAAAACACATGCGATTGTCTTCTTTCTGCCTAATAGGAAAAACAGTCCCTGTTTTCCTACAAGGTTCAATTTTACTCCCTCTGTGATGTGGGAAGACTTCCACAGTCTAAAAGCCACGTCGCTTGCTGGCCTGACCACCTCCGTTCCCTCTGACCTCTGCTGGGACCCATGGCTCCGTGGTCTAAGATTCTCTCTTCCATGTGGAAGGGCAGCTGGGTCAGTACCACTTGTCAGATAAGCCACCCTTGCTCCACGGAACTCAAATACCATTTTTGTCCGGTACTTTATCTCATGTATATTGGGTGTAATTCCTGGATTTCATATGGCTAAAATTATTTGGTTTGCTCTTGGGTTAAACGGATCTATTTATCTATCCCTATGCCAACACCACATTGAGCCGATTCCACTAGCTTTATAATATCTGCTGACAGCCTGACAAATAGACTTTTCAAAAAGTTTTGTTGGGTATTCTGGAACATTTGCTTTTTCATACGAATTTGAAGATCATTTCATCCAATTGCAAATTGGATAAACTCTTGTAATTGTTGTTGTAAATTTTAGCAAATTTACATATTAATATTGACAGAATTGACTTTCCTGGTATAAATAATGCTCTTTATTATGCTTGGCTTTTTGAAAATGTCAGATACATTTTAATTTCTTTATAAAAGTCCTTATTAATTTTTTTTACCAAAAAACACAGGGCAAATGAAAGTAGCAGTTTTGGACATTCAAAAGGTATTTAGGCTTTTTATAGCTTTTTTTGAGAAGATGGAAGGAAAGATATGTGTTAAAAGGAAGTGTTGGTGGTGGGGAACTTCTGGGTGACTAAGGTAATGACAGTCACTTAAATCTGCGTCACTTTGCATATCTTCCCAAACTCTATGCAGATCACCAAGAGGGACAAATAGACCCACAAAGCATCATGCCTTTAGCAAAACTACATCAAAGAAAAAGCAACAGTTTCAATAAAAATAACACGACAGAGGTGAGGCCAATCATATCAGTGCCATCGATAGCAAGACTAGGTTACATGCCACACACACACGAGAGACACATGCCAAACGGTGATTCAGCACAGCTAACACGAAAGGAGGTACAAAGCACACAAGGCCCGTGGAAGTAACGAAAATGTTGGAACGTCGATCCTGATAGAGACAAAGTAGAATTTGAATCAAAAGCCTTCAGTGAAACAAATTAAATACCATTTCATTACTTTAAATATTTTATATTAAGACCCAGAAGGCATGAATACGTAGACACTAAATCACACATTTACTCCTTCATGAGACAGAAACTATGGGAGGTGGAGGCTAAATAGTAACACACTCTTGGTGCAGAGAGATCCAGTGGACAAAAAATATGGAAGAATGTTAAAGACCCCAAGTGTAATTCTAGGTAAGTTTCCCCTTCGCCAGACGCTGTTTCCACCTATGATGAAAAAAAAAAAACATCATGAGCAGGAGGTAGGGAAATATCACAGGGATGGATGGGGGCATTTCGAAGGGGTCAACTGAAAGAGCCCCAGTTGCCAAAGCTGGAACAGTTAGAGGAAGAACAAGAAAAGGGGTCTTGGATTATAACCCAAAGCATCAAACAACATCCACGAGTCCATCTGATACAAACAAATGATTGAATATATTAATAGATACGGGAGAGGAAACAAATCTGCCATGCAGAAGAATTTCAAATAATTTAAACACATACTCTACCCTCAAATGAAGGCAACTTCTCACTCGGGTGTGGGCTGAACACGGTGATCTCCTTCCAAAGTAGAAAGTGGAGGAATCTGACACACTACCTCAGCCAGGCAATCGACATCTAGTCATAAATCATGCCGACAACATGTATACTCATCAAGACAGGATGACAATGGTTCTTTGTGCCTATGGTCTTCCTCTCAAGAATCCATAACCCCTGTCTTATCATGAAAAAAAAAAATCAGGCAAATCCGAATAGAAAAGCATGCCGCACAATGCCTGAGGAACACTCCTGAAAACCATCAGGGTCCTCACACACAAGGGAGGTGTGAGAAGGGGTCACGGCCAAGAGAAGCAAGAAACAGGGCAGCTACGTGTGATGTGGGACCCTGGATGGGACCATCAGGTAAGAAATAGGACATAGGAATAGGAAAACAGAAAAGGACATCACGTAAAAACCAAGAAAATATAAATAAAGCGTGGGTCATAGTTCATAATCGTGTATCAGCACTGGTTCATTAATTGGGACGCATGGTACAGACCAAATGAGAATTCTGTACTAACTTCCCATTTTTGCCTGTAAAGCTAGAACCATTCTCAAAAAGTCCACCAGATTTAGGGGCCCACATAGTGTTTTCCTGTTTCCACCGAGGTATTTTTCAGGAATTCCTGCTAGCAAAGTACGCTCAGGTGTTTTGCGTTTGGGGGATTTTTTTTTTTTTTTTTTTTTTGGTCCGTGATAGATGAAAGATGAGACATATTTTCAAGCGGGTCCCCCAGAGCACAGCATCCAAGTGTTCGCTTGCTTAAAAAAGCTGGCCTCATGTGAGGGCATGTCTTAAGTAAATGTCTTGTTACTGTTGGGGAGAACAGATTTACGATTATTGGCCACGAGGGAGCACTTCGGTGACTTGGGAAATAACAGAATGTAAGGCCATTTTTACCGACCTCTCCTACTTAATCGTGTAATCAATGGCTTATTTTATAGCAAAACCTTAAAATAAAGTGCCATCTCTGTAACCGAATGTAAAGGACACTTCAACTGACAAACGATCTCCTAGTTGCTTAGATGTGTTGGCAATGCCTGTTCTTATCTCGATGGATGTCGTTACGCGCGTGCGCCACGAGACTAGCTGGGGCGCCGGGCAGGGAGCGGAAGCAGGTCGTTTCCACTTGATCACGCTACCCAACCAGTGAGCAAGCCACAGACGACACAAACTGGGCCAAGGCTTCAGGTGCACACAGAGCCCTCTCACCCCGCAGGGCTCTCGGAAGCCAGCGGGAGTTCATGGTCAACGTAGTCTGCGTGGGCCGGAGAGGCCCCCAACCACAGACTCACGCCTTTTCCCATTCGAGGCTGGGGAGGAGACCAGGACTGCACCAAGGTCCTTCTCACGGTGCGGGCCACACGCCTCCCTTAGTTATCTCTTTCTGAGCCTGGGGGGGACCACGGCGCCGGCCAGCGCGCGTCATCGGAATGGCGCAACCCCACAAGTTACCCGCTCTGCCCACCTGTGCCACCGCCTCTTCCTCCGAGCGACTGCCAGGGTGCAGAACTTCCCGATGCTCTTGTTTCCTCTCACCGTGACGAGCCAACCACTGCAGCGCCACCAACATCATCCTACAACTAAGAACATCGCTTCCCCTTCAAAAACAAGCCAGTCACTTAACTCCCATCGCCCCCAACTGGCACGTTAAACTCCCTGACATGTCCCAAGGGGATGTGCTCTCCAACAACGTCCTTAGGTTTCCTGGGCAGATGGAAACCCTCCGTTATGTGATGCCTGCCTCCAACTCCCACCCCAACACTTGAGCCCTTTGAGAATGTCTCCCCAGTGTGTACTGTTAACCTCTTTGCCTATAGGGATATAAAACTCCTGGAATTTAGGTGTTCATGTGAATGTTAGAAGGTCTGTAGGCTTAACCTTAAAACGATGGATGAATTGTTGGTTGAGTTAATTAAGACCTCCTAAAAACCTAGGGGTGCCTGGGGGGCTCGGTCAGTTGAGCATCCGACTTTCACTCAGGTCATGGTCTCACAGTTCATGGGTTCGAACCCATCAGGCTCTGGGTTGCCTGGAACCTGCCTCTGATTCTGCGTCTCCCTCTCTCTCTCTCTCTCTCTCTCCCTCTCTCTGTCCCTCCCTTGCTCACACTGTGTTTCTCTCTCTCTCTCAAAAATAAATAAACATTAAAAAAAAAAACAAAAACAAAAACCTCCTGAAAACCTTTCAAACCGAAGCTGTTTGAGGAGAATGACGATGTTTCACAAGCCCTGACTAGGTGTTAGACTCTGTGCTGCTCACTGATGTAAGATAGAAAACATAAGACCCCCTGACCATTGGGTCTCAATAGTCCCACCTGGATGTGAATAACTAATGTCAATTTGAATTAAATGAAGTAAATAAAAAAAAAATCTAACATTTACTGAACACTGTGATGGCCAAGCTGAAAGGCATTTTACATATTTGATTTCTGCTCAGCCTCAAGACGATTGACGGTGCATCACATGATTGGCCCCGTGACAAAGCCCAAGGGGAGGTCCCCCGTGGTACAGCTGGGCAACACGGGACCTGGGATGCAGTCCCCAATGTGGCTGCCTCCAAAGCCCTTGGAGTGTGAGAATTTGCAGCATACTTTGGAGATTGACTCTATGGTTCCACTCCACAAACACTGCCCAAGGGACTCGCGGTAAGGACAGATCACTCAATTTTTGAGTGGATATAATATGGAAGTTGAGTTGGGTCATAGTTATAATAAGGTCTGTGCTGGAGTTTCTGTGTCCAGCCCAGGGATATTCCCACCCAAGTCCATATTCTCCCTGTCCTACGGGGGGCTGGAAGTCCGCAAAGTACGTTTTCCAGCTCGCCTGCATGATTTTAACTTCGATGTCACCACTGAGAGTGCTCTCGAAGAACGGGGGGAGGAAGCTGCTGAGGGCGCTACAGGCTCCGGGGACCCTCCTGTAGGTCACTTTCTGTCCTGCCATTCCTGACCTCCTGAAGCCCAAAGCCATTGTCCTTCATACTTTATCAGGCGTAGAAGTTCAGATTTATGCAACATAGTCAGGGATTGATCATTTTGGTACTGGAACTCCTCAGGGCGACCTGTTACTTTGGGTTTTTCCCAAGGTGCAGAGTTTGTACCGGTCTGGTGTTTGCTCCTTTCTGACAGTGGGGCACGTGAAGTTCTTGCCCGTGAGCAAAGTGTCCACTTCTGCTCTCGCACAATGTAAGCGCCTTCCATTCCGAGTTTTCCTTTTCTGTCCCTGACAGCAAAGACGAGATGTTACGGCTTAATCACAGCTTTGGAGAGTTTAAGGCTCAGGTCTCCCTTCTTTGTTCTTTTAGATAAAATATTAGGATATTATTATTACGTGCTCACCTATTCTTGGGTCCCCAAATTGCCCACCCTCACATGTCGTCCCCTGCTCTGTCATCACTGGTGACCTCAGCATTGTACGCATTTGTTGCAGTTTCTCAGAAAGAACCAGAAGGCATGGAGGCACCAAGGACAGCGCAGAGGGCTCTCCAAAAAACATGGCCCCAGTAAGACATGAGATCGGCTCAATGGCAATTAAACCTCTGAGTTCTCATTGTAAAAATACGATTCACAAACTGTATGGATAGTTGAGTTTACAGTTTTCGCAGTTCCTGAGAAGAGCGTTCTGTTATTAGCTACCGAAGAGCTGGAGAAGTAGGCCCTGTCATTGCGCCCCATCTAGTGGGTCAACACCAGGGACAGGAGCAGCCTTTTGTCCTCACAAGTGAGGACCCAGCTGGGACCGAAGCCAAGTTTTCTCATGCCTTCAAGTGCTCCCTGTCAGAAATCAAACCACCTGGAAAAGTAGATTAATTTTTTTTAATCCATTAGAGTATTAGCCAGTGAAACTTAAGACTGGTGCTTAATGAAGAAAAGTATGTCTTCAAATACTTGAATTAAATGTGATAATTTTCAAAGGTCATTCTAGCCCACAATTAGCTTCAAGAAATCACCGTTTTCCTTTTATTGTGCTCCTTCCCTCTTCCCAGAAGAAGGTGTCTTTTTTTTAAAGTGTATTTATTTTGAGAGACAGAAAGCATGAGCGGGGGAAAGGCAGAGAGACAGAGAGAGAGAGAGGAGAGAATCCCAAGCAGGCTCAGTCCTGTCAGCACAGAGCCCGACATGGGGCTCGAACCCCTCAACCACGAGACCATCACCTGAGCTGAAATCAAGAGTCGGATGCTTCACCAACTGAACCACCCAAGCACCCCAGAAGCAGGTATCTTCAATATAATTTTCTCATGCGGGAAGTTAGATTTCTAGTCAGTACCCTTTCGCTGTTAGTGTCCGTATTAAGTGACCCACTTTTGTGCAGGTGATTTTGTTAAAGGCTTACACTTTATTAGACAATAACGGATATTGGGAATGGCTTGTAATTTCAAAACTGTTTCTCAATCCTGAATTTTTTCCTACAAACTCCAAGCAAACGATTGATTTATCCCTAAAGACCATCTCTCTAATGAAAAAGAATCCTTTAAGATCACTTCAATTACCTGGTAGCAGCCGCACACAGCACTGTGTTAAGAAATGGCGTATGATTAGGTGGAAAGCAATTTAGCCAAAGCAGTTTGGATTATGGTGGCAGGACCAAAAGTACGATGTTTGACATAAAAGCCCAATTGAAAGTGAATAGTCTTCCAGTGATGTGTTTGTCTTTTAAGTACAGGGCTTCTGAAAATATCTAGGTACTATTAAGAAATGGGGGGGGGGATTTCTACTGTATTCTTTTGTAATTTACTTTTTAAAAATCTATATTCTTTTATTCCTGCTTTGCTCTCTTTGCAGTAGCAGAAGTGTGGAAAACCCCAGATACCCACACACTGAAAATTGTGACATCTTTAAAATGACTATCTCTGGGTCGTTAATATTGCGATGCGGTCTCTGGAGGGGGGATGATTTTATTTTTCTCCCTCAATCTATTTAAAATAGAGCTAAATCAATTAGAAAAATTAGGACAAAGAAATTGAAGGTATTGACAAAGATCTGAGAATGCTGGTGACCTCAGCATTGTAATTCAGCATTTGATGAAAATATTCAAAGACAGAATGAGATGCACAACTCCCATGATGCAGCAAAAGTATCACTATTCAAGGAGTTTGTGTGTGTTGATTATTATCTCTAACATTATTATTCTGACTAAATTATCGCAGGCTGAGTTTATGCTTGGCCAAACGATACTGATCAAATCAGCGATGGGCAGGTAGGATGGGCCGAAAGCCACAGGGCTCAGCCAGGGAGAACAATTAGATTGATTGGAGATGTCAGCAGGTACTGGAAGGGGAACTAAGTCATGATGGTCACTCAGGGGCGAGAAGGCCAATACACTTACCCCCGGAAAAGAAACCATATTTCTATAAAGAGAAAATGTTTGGAGAGCTTGTCTTGCCATCTTCCTGCTGCAGTAAAAATAACAAAGGGATCAAAGAATTCCTCTAACTTTAGCCTTTCCTTGGGAAATAGAACTTAAAATCTTCTGCCAACTCAGACATCAGTACGGAAAGAAAACTGCTGTATTGCTGAAGCAGCGTTAAATCAGAAGGTGGTGCACATAACAGGTGATCTGCAAGGTGAGAACGAAATCTCACCCTCTCGTGCAGCGGAACAGGTGCAACCTAGTACATTCGTGCTCTCAGGATAGACAGTAACTAGTCCTCAAGTGACAGGACTCGACAGCCCTTCTTGTCCCACATGGTTCATCCTACATCCACCTGCTAATCAGGTGACCATCTGCGTTAGTTAAATGGCTTTATACAGAGGGAAATAAACTACCTCTGTGCCAGGAGATGCGGCGACCATCTTTCTTGATGTCACGTCTCATAGAGAAGGCTCCCGGTCCTTGGAGAAAGACTTTTCCGGGCTGGGAAACTGGCAAGTTTAGCTTTTAAAAAGATTGACATGCATTCAAAGAGACAGAGAAAGAACCTGCAAGGTTTCTAAAGAAAAAAAAAATGCTCTAAGGAAAAAGAGGAGAGATGTGTCTCTCCTTATTTTTAACAGGCAGGATTAAACTCTGAGTGTACTTTTTATTTTCCCTACAGCTTCTGCTCCCGTTAGATCGCACAGCAGACCCACTGCCTGTGCTGCCCTGCTGTCCTTGCATGCCAGCTGGGCAGTTCTGGGTGGTCGTCTCCTCTGGGTGGTCGTCTCCGCCCTCGGGGAACCTGCCTTCCAATGTCACCCCTCCTTCTGTGGTTCCCACAGCTGCCTCGCCTCCTCTATCGCAACTGCTCTGGGACTAAGCTGCCAGCACTCTGCAAAATTGCGGACTGCTTTAAAATAACAGCTATCATGGATAACTTCACTGGCTGATGCTGTTACACGATCTGTAATTTCTTTGTATATTTCAGCACAAACGTGGCGATGCGTGTGTGTGTGTGTGTGTGTGTGTGCGCGCGCGCAAGTTGCCTTTAATTCGCGCTGGAGGATTGAGGGGCAATGGAGGAAGCACAGAACAAACCTCAGGGTGGGTGACTGAAGACCCCGGTCAGGACTCCAGAGGCTAGGACATGAAGCTCCACGAGTGACACCATCCAATCTGCCCTGGAGGGCTATTAATTAGCATATTTCACTGGAGAAATGAGTGATGTTCACACTATATGGTTGCTGACAATAGTGTTAGGCACCTCGGCTCTTACGACATCATGTATAACAACCTGGTGGGTAAATAGCTTAACCTTCCAAGTGGCGCCAAAGGTCTAAACCTCTGGTTGATCCTGTGACCAACAGCTTCAAAAACTTTGCTGTATCTACCGTCAGAGCATGGTGGATTTTGTGACTGAGTAAACTTTTCATGCCAACCACTTATTGAAGTACCTAAAAAGACAGAGAACTGATTGTCTGGTTGTGTGGCTGAAGTCAATACGCTCTGTCTCTCTCTCTCTGTAGTATTGTCTCCTGGTAGACATTTTGCTGGGGGTGTGGCAGTGGGGGCTACCTCCAACTGTTAGAAAGCTATTGAGGCTCGAAAAGGATATGGTGAGTATGAATCGCCAAACTGACTTGTGTCACATTTTAACAGGTGTATATCTGTCTCAGGAAAAACTTAATTCATGAAGCAATGACAGAAACAATAGGATGTGCCAATAGGAGACACTGAATGCAATGAACCCAAAATCTGAGAGGATAAGTAAAGCTTCACTGTTTTCTGGAAAAGAAAAAACCCACGTTAGTAATAAATAAATGAAAACTTAATTATGTAAAGGGAAATAAAAGCGATTCCACAAATTTTGAATCCACCAACAACTTGCAATAATAATCTTAAGGGGTGCCTGGGTGGCTCAGTTGGTTGAGCGTCCAACTTGGGCTCAGGTCGTGATCTCGCAGCTCATGGGTTCAAGCCCCGCGTCGGGCTCTGTGCGGACAGCTCAGAGCCTGGAGCCTGCTTCGGATTCTGTGTCTCCCTCTCTCTCTGCCCCTCCCTTGCTCATGCTCTGTCTCTCTCTCAAAAATAAATAAACATTAAAAAAAATTTTTTTTAATCTTAAAAGATCATTTGGTAGGGCACTTGTCTTTTGAGCCACTTATTAAAAAAAGGGGGGGCGCCTGTGTGGCTCAGACGGTTAAGCATCTGACTTCCACTCAGGTCATGATCTTGCAGTTTGTGGGTTCCAGCCCCGCTTCGGGCTCTGTGCTGACAGCTCAGAGCCTGGAGCCTGCTTTGGACTCTGTGTCTCCCTCTCTCTCTGCCCCTCCTTCATGCATGCTCTGTCTCTGTCTCTGTCTCTGTCTCTCTCTCAAAAATAAACATTAAAATTTTTTTTAAAAAGATCAAATGAGTTAAAAACAGATGGGCCTACAAAATAAGCAAAGTTCTCAGTTATTGTCAAATCAGGCTTTTCTGACCTTCATTTATCCCCATGCTTATTTATTTTGTATCAGGAAATACTTCCGTGCAAACAGCATTTATAGTTTTGGTATTTTATTGTTGATGTAATTTTATGAATTACAATCCATAACTGTGGGCTGGTGAATTTCAGGAATTGCCCAAAATGGTGTTGGCTGAGCTCGAACTGCAAACTCTATTTCTTGGTCAGAGGTCTGGTCTCATTTCAGATATTCTGTTTTCAGTTCTGTGCTTTGAGTCCGTTCTTTGCATGCCTGTGTCAAGGGTCAGAGAGGTGGGTGAGTGGGACTTGAAAGACCCTGTCCTTTCAACATCCTTCAACAGCTACGTTTTACCAGCTCTTTTCTGACTTCCTAGAGAATATGACTGGATTTTTCAAAAATTTTTAATGTCTATTTATTTTTGGGAGACAGAGACAGAAAGAATGAGCGGGGGAGGGGCAGAAGAGGGAGCCACAGAATCTGAAGCAGGCTCCAGGCTCTGAGCTGTTAGCACAGAGCCCGATGCGGGGCTCGAACCCACGAACCGCGAGATCATGACTCGAGTTGAAGTCCGACACTCAACCGACTGAGCCACCCAGGTGCCTCAAGACTGGATTTTTCTACACGTGCCCCACAACCCCTGGAGAAAGTTCCTGGTAGAACTCCCATCTCCCGTCCCCCCCGGCAAATGCACACCCCCCACCCCCATGCTTCTCCTCACCCAGTAACGGCTTTGTGCACATCAGGTTTTATAGTTGTTTTCTTCTGGGGGTTTTGTCTAGTGGAGACTTGGTCTTTTAGTGGGGACAGCATGGAGGTCCTGTAGCAGAAGTCCCCCGATTACTTCTGACCATACTTACCATCATTACCAGAACCTGTGGAAGGAGAGTGTATGCGCAGTGAAGAGGGGGGAGTAAGTCAAGGGCCTACGCCCTAAGCTTCCTAATTCAACCATGCAGATAATTACAGTACTTTACCAGTTTGCCTGTTTCTAGGACATTTAAATCCAAGAACAGAGATGACAGAGGTAGTTGTCACAATCTCTCATAGACCTTATCCATAAGGAACAAATCTTTGCCTAAGATCTTTGTTACCTGAATGGTGACTCATCTGGAGCCATTGTTATTACTAGCTTCCTGACAAGTGCTTCCTTGACCCCGTGAGAATTGTGGATACAGGAAACAACACCTCACTTAATGCACGCTTTGCCCATATCTTAATTCCCTTTATTTACTTGAAATGTAAAAAAAAAAAAAAATTTATTCCTCCCAATAAGACCTTAGATGATGCAACGTGAAAGTACCTTACCTGTTTAAAAACTGACCTCATCTATAGAAAGAAATTGATACAGGACGAGAAAGTGGCTTCCCAGGTTTGCCAAAGTTAGAATTTACAAGGACTTCCTTCCTTTAATAATTAATGTCCTCAATCAAGAAAAACATAAACCAGCAACTTTTCTAAGCAAAACACCCACATGGGGAGAGATGCAAAATCTTCACGGCAAAGAAAGTGAGTTCCTAGCCACACAGAGATACTAGTATTCGATTCTGAATTAAACACAGCAAAATGGAAGTGATTCCATCCCAGCTGCCATTTTAGAGACATACACAGACTGTTCCATGATTATTAATTCATAGCTTGGAATTTCAAAGACAAGTGTGGGGGTGAAGATTTACAGAAGGCTTTTTTTTAGTTCAGGAGTAAAACGTGTTTGATTTGAAACATCAAATATGCCCTGTGTCTTCTCATTGTTTTGGTCTAGTGCGTTAATTTAAAAGAAAACCAATCGTTTGGAACTCCGAGACAGATATGGATAAGACAATCATTAAAGTGATAATATTTCTAGATATTGACAACATAACCATTAAAATTCTTATACGTTACAGCCTACCATTAATACAGTTCACAACATAGATGAATCTGTTGACTCCTGGTGATGCGTGGCTCATCCAGTTCAAGCTAAAGTAAGTGAAATTCAATGAGGCTGCCTCAAGGCTCGGGGTCTATTAAACTTAATTCATTATTAAACTGAAAAGCTAATTAGAAATGAAGAGAGACAGGGCCGTCGATGCGTTCCATCCCGCGCCAGCCCGGTTCCGGAGACAACGTGGGGGCACGATCATCGAAACTCGAATGGAGTGTTGCACATCGAGACTTGCAAGAATCCTATTTATAGGAACGGTTCTGTCACCATTCAAAGGGAAGGTGATGAGGCTGGGGGGTATTGGGCGGCTCGCTGATGGACAGCGGGGGTGTCGGCCGGGCCAGGGGCTGGGCCCGGAGGAGGAGGGTGGAGATCTCGCAGGCAGCCAAAGGCACTGGGGGGCACAGGCCGCTTCTCCCCAGAGGGCGACACAGCCACCTGAGCCCAGACTCCCTGCAGAGGGGCCCAGGAAGGTGAAAGCCTCCGCCCCAGCCCTGCAGCCTCTGTCTCGATGCCATCAGGATACTCAGCTCCCACCAGCCAGCAGAGCGAGCTCTCTGTCCAGCCTGGCTCCTTCTCTGTCCCTGCCTCCTGCAAGCTCCGTGGTCAGATTAGTCCTTGCTGCCTCAAGTAAAGTGACCTCTGAAGCCATCTCTTTGCTGGGATGCTGGACGCCACCCTCTCCAGCATCATGCTTCACTTCCCTCTTCTCTGTCTTCACACGGACTCCCCTCCGGATCCAGGACCAGGGCCTGGTGTGAGCCTGGGATCCTCCCTCCAGCGACTGTCCTCGATCCCTTTCATCTGCAGACGGCTTGGAAACGATTCTCTTTGGTCATCAGGACGGCTTGAGACAATACGCCTGCCCTCTGCTCTTCCCAACTCCCACCTGTAACTTGACCCACTGCCAAGTGACTTCAGACTCCACGCTCACAAATGTCCGCTTTTCTCAGATGTTCCGCTCGGTCCTGGGCGCCTGGCGGAGGCCGGGCCTCCTCCTCCCCTCCCCTCTCCTCGTGGCCGGCACTGAAGCCCACAAGTTAGACGGTCAGCTCTGTGCCACAGTGAGTGTGGGCCAGGCTCACCAACCCAGACTCTGACGGGTGGTGAGGGGGCAGCTGCATTGCCAGAAAGAGGTTTCCTTGTGTGGAAAGAAAAATTTGCCTCAGATTGAGCCCCATTGTGCTCTTTGGAGTGAGGCGGAACAAAGAAGCTACTGCTGTTTCTTCAAGAAAGCACTTCAGATAGTTGAGCGTAACGCCACGCTGCCCTATCCCCCCATTTTACTTTCCAACACCCCCCCTTTTTTCAATTTTGTTTTTAGAAAAATTGGTAGAGTTGACAATGCATTCACAACACTGTTCATTCACCTTTCCTTCTGTGTTTGATTGAGTTTTCCAGCTCTCTCCCTAGAAATTTCCAGGCCAAAGTGTCTGAAAAACAATGCTGGTTGACCCCATGCTTCTACTCCTGCATATCCACTACCATTTCCTCCAACAAAACAACTAAAATCCCCTTGGTTAAGTTTCATTGGAATTTTATGCGACCCTTCCAGAAACCATTCTGTTCCCTGACATTGAAAAATCCCCACTGCTGGTCTGAATGTAACTCTTTTGAGGCTGGATTTGATTTTATGGTACTTAAAGGTCTATTTTCAAGCACCCCTATTGCATTTCTAAACAGGCATTAGTACTAGAGTAATGTGAATGGAAAACAGACGAGTATCAGGGTCTCATCATCATTACTGACCTCAGTCAAGCACAAACAGCCCGTGGTGCCCAGCTAATGAGCACGGACTATGGGAGCAAAGAAGCCGCCCGCCCAACAGACTGCCCTGTCAGGGTTCACAGTTCAGAGTATTTGAGAGCTTGGATGAGACACATAACTTCTCCAGGATCCCATGTCCTCCGTTAGTTATAATAACCCCCGTATCACTGAATTGTTGCATGCACTAAATTAGATAAGAGAGTATGAAGAGAAATCACAGACTAGAAGGAAATCTTAGCAAAACACACCTCTGACAAAGGACTTGTAGCAAAAATACACACAGAGCTTTTAGAGCTCGGCAGTAAGAAAAAGAACTTACCAACTGGACACGTGGGCAAAAAAGCTGAACAGACACCTCGCCAAAGAAGACCACCAGGTGTCAGATAACCATGTGAAAGTTCCTCCACATCCTGTGTGGTGAGGGGATTGCAAATGGAAACAGTGAGATGACTGGATTCACCTATGAAATGACTCAAATCCAACACCAAATACTGGGGAGGGTGTGGAGCGACAGTACTCTCATTCATGGCTGTAGGGGATGCAAAATGGCGCCTCCATTTGGAAGGCAGTGTGGCCTTGTCTTAAAGAGCTAAGCATGCTCTTACCCATAATGTTCCAGCAATCATGCTCCTTGATACCTGCCCAAATGAGTTGAAAACGTATGTCCCCACAGAAATCTGCACACAAATGTTTATGGCAGCTTTATTCATAATGGCCCAAATTTGAAAACAACTCAGTGCTTCAGGAGGTAAATACATAACCTGGACCATTCATACGATGGAATATTATTCAGCAGTAAAAAGAAACAATCCAACAAACCACAAAAAGGCATTGGAGAACCTTAAATGCGTATTACCAGGTGAAAGAAGCCGGTCTGAAGAGAGCTACATACGGTATGATCCAAACTGTATGATATTCTGGAAAAGAAAAAAACTAGGCAGACAACAAAAAGATCAGTGACTTGTCAGGGGGTTGGAGTGGGGAGGGGTGAATAGGTGAAGCACAGAGGACTTTCCGGGCAGCCAAAGATTCCGTGTGACACTGAAGCGGTGGGCACGTGACTTTCTGCATTTGTCGAAGCCCGCGGAATGTATAACACCAAGAGTGAGCCCTGACGTAACCTGTGAACTTCAGTTAATAATCGTGCATCAGTGTCGGTTCATAATAGTAGCGAATTTACCACACCAATACTAATGGTAACAGTAGGGGGAATTGACAGTGGTGATTGGGCGTGTGGGAACTCTGTACTTCCTGCTTAATTTTCAGTAAACCTAAAACTGCTCTAAAAATGATCTGTTGATTTTTTTCACTCAAATTAATGAAACCAGTGCAAAATGGTTCAGTGCAGTGAAATATACAAGCCGCTTAAAAATCTAACAGACGTCGTACGTCACGTGTCGGCATCAGACTACATCGCTAACCACTTCCTAGTAAGAAGTCAGAGATGAGAAGAGATTTCTACAAATCCTGGGCCAACTTAGGAGAGAGAGTTGCTTTTCAACTTCCCTCCACCAGTATCTCCCTGCCATTATCTCTCCCTCGGCCCCCAACTTTTGGGGATAATACCCTTGCCAAGTTTCCCAGGTTAGCAAACCATTTCGTACAACTCAACAGGAATCAATGGCCGTCACATAGGGACAGAGTAGAGATTGTGAGACTGCAAATGTTCGTTGAAAGTTGAATACGACGTGAGAAAACACTAACGGGGTCTGGTTTGCCTTTTACTGTTCCTCCAGTTCCTGGTTTTATCATTCTTAATATTTCTCCCTTTGACTTCCCTGGAGTAGAAGGCAGATGGTTCACTTTCATTGTTCTAGTGCTTCCCTCTTGTGGTTGCACGTGGGTATAACATCTCAGCAAGGCAAAGGCAGGACTCCGTTCCGTTGCCCCAAAAGAACATTTTGTGTTTTGTTTTGTTTTTTTCCAAACAAATGCAGCATATACAGGGAAATAGTCTCACGACTAGAGAAACATGTGACTTTAAAAGCGGTCTCTTGGGGCGCCTGGGTGGCGCAGTCGGTTAAGCGTCCGACTTCAGCCAGGTCACGATCTCGCGGTCCGTGAGTTCGAGCCCCGCGTCAGGCTCTGGGCTGATGGCTCAGAGCCTGGAGCCTGTTTCTGATTCTGTGTCTCCCTCTCTCTCTGCCCCTCCCCCGTTCATGCTCTGTCTCTCTCTGTCCCAAAAATAAATAAACGTTGAAAAAAAAAAATTTTAAAAGCGGTCTCTTGGGAACTCAGTAAACACTACCAGGCCAGGTGGTCCTGTATCTCTGGTTTGATAGAAGGTGAAGGGTACTTGACCCCGTCGGTCTTCTTCCCCCAGAGGCATACTAAGCCCATTCCAACCGTGAGGAAAATATCAGGCAAACACAGACCGAGGGACATCCTGCAGTGCAGCTGCCCCACACTGCCCCAAACTTCGAGGGCCGTGAAATGAAGCGAAGTCTGAGAAACTATCACAGACCAGAGGAGACAAAGGGGACGGGACAGCTGAGGTCAGTGTGGTAGCCTGGATTGGATTCTGCAAAGAAAAAGGACAGCAGTGGGAATACCAAGGAAATCCTAACCAGGTGTGGAGTTCAGCCAATCCGTCTAGTTTCTCGGTTGTGAGGATGTAAGACATTAACAGTAGGGGAGCCTGGGTGAGGTGTATCTGGAACTTTCTGTGCTGCCTTTGTAACCTCTTATAAACCTAAATCTAGTTTAAAATTTAAAAAATATGTATATACTTCACACATTTTCTTTTCCCTTTTTCTAAATGTTTTTAAGTTTATTTATTTTGAGAGAGAGATCAAAAGCATGCGTGAACAGGGGAGGGGCAAAGAGAGAAGGAGAGAGAGAATCCCCAGCAGGGTCCACACTGTCTGTGCAGAGTCAGATGCGGGGCCCGAACTCACGCACCCTGAGATCATGACCTGAGCCAAAATCAAGAGTCAGGCACTTAACTGAGCCACCTAGGTGCCTCACACATTTTCTTTAAAATATATATTTTTTAATCTTCCTCAAAGCCCCTCCCCTTCCTTCCTGGCAATATAATTTCAAGTTCCTAATGTTTTTAATTAAATTATGTAACTTTCTGCACAGCTCGTCGAATTCATTTTAAAAAGCCATTGAGTTTTGCACCTTAAGTGAGTAAATTTTACAGGATGGAATTTGTACCTTAATACAATTTTTTAAAAGAAAGCAATCCTGTAAGGCCTATGCATCGATTCTAATTTGATTCCCTAGCCCTTTAAATATGGAAAACGTTTCTTCCTTCTTCCCGTCACCCCCTTCCTTCTTTTCTTCCTTCCTCTTCCTCTTCTTCTCTTGTTTTGGGTTTCTTGGGGCGGGGGGGAGGTCTTTCTTTTTAATCTTGTCCTCTTGTATCGAAATTTTCTTTTTCTTTTCTCTTTCTCTTTCTTTTATGCTTCATTCGTTGACAATTTCTGTGCTTTTGACGTCAGGCGTCATGCTGGGAATGCAGGGACTTCCACGGCACAGGCAAAGGCAGGATGGGCTTTCATGAGACGGGGGTGGTGCCCGCTGCCCACGACGATGCCCAGCCAGCAGCCGGAACTCCAGATAGTCTCGAGTTTCACAGATGAGCATTACCCCCACGCGGACAGGTGGCTGGACGGATCCTGCCGGGGAGGCAGCCACCCCCTGTGCGTGTTCCCACCGGGCTTCCTCTCCTGGGATGTGGGGAGACGGGCCTCTGGGAGCACAGACCGGGTCCCGCTGGCCTGCAGGACACGCGGATGCCCACAGGAAGGCAGTCTGTCTTGTCTGCAGGAGTTTGCCCCGAGGCTGGACGACAGCTCCCAGGGTGGTAGAGAGGGAACCTCAGCAGGCAAGGCTGCTTAGAAACATCTTGTACAGGGGCGCCTGGGGGACCGACCTCAGCTCTGGTCACGATCTCGCGGTCCGTGGGCTCGAGCCCCGCGTCGGGCTCTGGGCTGACGGCTCGGAGCCTGGAGCCTGCTTCGGATTCTGTGTCTCCCTCTGTCTCTGCCCCTCCCCTGCTCATGCTCTGTCTCTCTCTGACTCAAAAATAAATAAACGTTATTAAAAAAAAAAAAAGAAAGAAACATCTTGTTCATTTTTGCTGTGGTTTTTGAACTCTAATCTGGCAGCCCTGGCCACTCTGTGGTTTACCCTTTAAAAATGAAACCATTTGTCTCATCTTCCAAGGGAGTCAAATTGCCATGTGTTATGCAGTAGACTTATCTGAAATGCGAATAAAAATGTGGCTGTTTTCCGTTCCCAGGTGACGCTTTACCCACACCACCCTGTTCACACCGAGGGTGGCTTCTAGTCCAGTGGGTGACCGGGGACCCCAACGGGATGTTCCCTCCCTGATGAGCGAGACCCCGCACGGGGATCAGCTGTTCCTCAGGTTTGGAAGGAGGCAGTCGGGGCGATCCTGAGGGGGTGTGAGCAGAGCCCCCTGGCCTGCTCACACTGCAGGCTGGGCTTGCATGGGTGTCCCCAGACCCAGGCGAATCTTTTGTGAGGACATTTTCTTTCTCACCAAACCCCACCCCCTTTCCAAGTTTCTTGCCACTGGCACCTGATCCCCTGAATCCTGGTTCTTTCGCTCCTATCAGGTTACATTTAGGATGACCTCAGGTCCCTACGGATGCTCTTGCCCCACCTGTCCCTGAAGCTTGGAAATGCTTAGTGTCCAGGGCAGGGTGTAGTCACAACTGTTTTTCACTGGCACTGTTGGGTAAGGACAGGTGTTCTTCTGGGACCTGAAGAAGGGCTGGACGGAGTGGTGTTCCCAAACCGGGGGGCAGAGGGCTGTTCTCTCTTTCTTGTTTCTTTCTTCTGATACCTGCAACGGACGAATCACAGAAGAATGACAGAAGAAGAAAAGGAAGGAAAAGAAGAAGAAAAAAGAGGGAAAGAAGAAGTTACCCTCCCTCCTCCTCCCCCCCTTCCCTCCTCCTCCTCCTTCTTCTTCTCCCTCCTCTTCCTCTTCTTCTTCTTCTTCTTGTAGTTTTGGTCTATTCAAGATAACTTAAAACCAAACAACAAAACCAGATTTCTTCAATTTCCTGCTAATTTATAAAACCAAACAGTGCGTGTCTCTTTACTTCTTTTGAATTCCAATGGCAACCCCTCTTCTGTGTGTGTGTGTGTGTGTGTATCTTTTAAGCAACAACATTTAACACATATAACATGCCAGGCACTATTCTGTTCTTTCACATGTTCGTTTCTCCCAACAACTCGGTCACCTGAGCAGTACCCCTACCCCCGAATCCCAAACAATCCAGCCAGGGAACAGCCCAGAAGGGCCTTGAACTCCAGGGGCACCGCCCTCGAGAGGAGCCCTCACTCACCACCCTGTACCCCTCTCCTCGAGCTCCAGGCAGGACCCCCCCGGAATTTTCAGGGCCCAGTGCAAAATGAGAAGGCACGGCCCCTTGTTCAAAAAGTATGACAAGTTTCAAGATGGGGACAGCAGAGGACTAACCAGGAACAGCAGCCTCTGCAGCCCCAGAAGCCAGCTCTGTCGCCAAGAGCTGCTTTCGGTCGTGCGGTCCTGGGGTGCGTGTGGAAGTGTGTGTGCGCCTGTGTGTGCCTTTGTGAGAAATTACTGCCAGTTTTATAGAGAGGGAAGAGGGAGACACAAATTAAGTTGTTCTGCTGCCTACCAGGCATATGGTTGTTCGGTAGTGTAGTTGTTTGCTCCTCTGCAATGACTAGCCCCTGGGCCCGTCTCAATGGACGGGACGGTGTCATAACAGGATATCAACCGAGGCTTCAGCAGACGGGGCTCGCCCCTCCCTCCTACCCCATCAGTTCCCATCTTTGTGATTAGCTTTAAAGACAGTGTGTGGGGGCGCCTGGGAGGCTCAGTTGCTCAAGCGTCTGACTCTTGATCTCAGCTCAGGTCGATTTCTCACGGTTTGTGGGTTTGAGCCCCGTGTCAGGCTCTGTGCTGACGGTGCGGGGTCTGCTTGGGATTCTCCCTCACTCTCCCTCTCCACTTTCTCTCTCTCTCAAAATAAATAAATAAAGAAACCCAAAAAACAATAAATCCAGTGTGCCCTAAAAATTAGATAAAACAAAACAATTTGCCTAACATCTTTTCTTTTCCTTTTTCTTTTCTCTTTTCTTTCCTTTTCTTTTCTTTTCTTTCTTTCCTTCTTTCCTAATTTATTCACTTATTAAGATCTAATTAGCTTTATGAAATGATTCAGCCAGCATCTCATCTAGCAAGTAGAAGGGACCTCCCGCCTAACAGCTTTTCACACATACAAAACGAAGTGTCCTATATTCTAAAACATTTTTTTAGTGTTTATTTATTTTTGAGAGAGACAGAGCATGAACAGGGGAAGGGCAGAGACAGAGGGAGACACAGAATGGGAAACAGGCTCCAGGCTCCGAGATGTCAGCACAGAGCCCGACGCGGGGCTCGAACTCACAAACCATGAGATCATGACTGGGGCCGAAGTCGGACGCTTATAACCGACTGAGCCCCCCAGTCGGCCCATGAAGTGTCCTATATTCTAAATATTGGTAGGGATCACACCAGGATAATGTTGCAAGATTTTTCACCACAATACCTGGGGTTTGTTGTCTCGCCGCTTGGAAGAAGGAAGAGGGGGACACAGAATGAGCATCGGGCAGAAGTTTATTAAAAGTCTAAGATCAGAAGGGAAGAGTAGTAGCAAAGCTCTCTTTCCTGAGAGGGGACATTGGAAAGTGAACGCCAGGACTGTAGGGGAGGGTCCTTGCTTTATAAGGTTCTGGTCAGCCCTCCCCCTCCGCCATCCCTTCCCCCTTGGTCCTTTTCAGGCTCTACCCTTACTGGCTGGATCGCTCTAGGTGCTGGGTTGTCCATTCCTGATGGGCTCCTTTCCATTGTAGGAGGGGTGGTCTCTGGCCATAAGTATGTCTTTAATCAAATTCCCGAGGGAACCCCGAGGGGGAGTAGGTGGGGTCTGTTCCATTGTTAAGAGGAACCTTAAGCCTGAGGGGGTTTGCTGTGGCCACACACCCCCAGCATTGTTTCCAAATGTGTTTTTCCGCAAGAAGGGCCGGGTTGGGGGACGGTGGGGGACTGACAGTGTTCCCTATTTAGATTTGGGGGTGGCTACAGGGGGATGCCCACTTTGTAAAAACGTGTCACCAAGTTGCACCCCCGAGGTATGGCATCTTATTGCATGCATGTTTTGAAATAAAACCTCCGTATTTCAAAAAAGAAGTTTAAACGTCCTGTTTCACATAATGAGTCTAGATTTCTGTCTTAGCAACCCAGTGGAAAACTGTAAAGCAAGGAGGGAGCCGAAGCCCGTCCTGCGGCGCTGCTCAGGGGTTACAACCTCTCCTCCGGGGCGGGCAAGCCGGATTCCTAACCCAAACTACAAAAAGGTTTATTCGGTTCTTCTATCAGTGAGCTGATGCCCCCAGAGCAAACCAGGCTGGCAGGTCCCCTCTCTGCAGAAGGACTGAGAAGTACAGCTGATTTCTGCAGGCGTCAGGTAAGCTGCACGTCACTTCATCGTGGACACTTGCTGGCTGCTGGATGGACTGTCTCCGACAGATGGCAAGTCCACACCCTCGAGGAGCTATTTACTAGCCCGATCCTGACTTCGCATTTAAGACCAGAGCCTCTGGTTGGGCCCACACACTTAACCTTGCAAGCGCTGTCACAGGAAGTCCCAGGGTAACCTCATTTTTCCTAAAGTCAACTGGGGGCAGGATAGAAAAGAGGGAAGCGGGGCCACCGGTGCGTTGCACTGGAAACCACCCCCCCCATACCACGTCACCTCACCTCCGACCCACGTCCTCATTGCTAAATACACTCCCTGAACCAGTCTCACTTTCTGCACAGTTTCACACTCGAGGAAGACAGGATTCACATTGCAATGCTGGTTTAAACTGTAAGTATAGTCTATGTGGCTGAATTCTGCACCTGCTGATAAATGATGCTAAGTCATCAAAGAAGAACAAGGCGGCCAGCTGTCAATCACAGTAGCTTGGTGTGCAAGCCTGTGGATCCGTAGCATGGCCTTCTTTAACCATATGCTCCAAGAAATACTCAGTATAGATCTTTATATATATAGTATTGATGTGAACAAATCCTGTTTGAAATATGTAAAATATTCATAATTTCAAATACTTTTTTTAACATATTTTTTTAATGTTTATTTATTTTTGAGAGAGAGAGACAGAGACAGAACACAAGCAGGGGAGGGGCAGAGGGAGAGGGAGACACAGAATCGGAAGCAGGCTCCAGGCTCTGAGCTGTCAGCACAGAGCCCGATGCGGAGCTCGAACTTGGGAACTCAAACTCGAACTCGAGATTGTGACCTGAGCTGAAGCGTGATGCTCATCCCACTGAGCCACTCAGGCACTCCATTGCCTGAATTTTTAAAATGACATTAAGTTATATGGGGACAAACCAAAAGAGGGGTAGTGTCAGCCAAACCCAATAAAAAAGCCAGGCAGAAGGCACTGAAGATTTTTATTTGGTGACTCACGTTAGCAGCAACACTAGGAAAATGACTCACCTCCTCAATCAGGACTCTTGTTCTGCCTATACTGTTTAATTATACTTTTGTAAAACAAAATACGTTGCAAAATATATTTGACTTTAACCAAAAAGCCAAAATCGTGGAAATCAGAGTTCTAAAGAAAGTTTAATCTTGAACGCAAAATACAAATCCTTCTTTGTGTTGTCTTGAAAAGCACATTGTTAAGAACACTTCGGTGTAGACTGGAGTGAATTATTGTAGCCCAGGGTCTATTCTTGCCTTTACTGTTTAAGCTAGAGAAGGACATTGTTGAATGAAGTAAACTCTTTACACCAGTGACATTTTTAAAAAGACAAGCAAAACAAGGGAGACTGACGTTATAAGATGGCTATGCCAGCATCCACACACGTGATTCCCTATTAGACAAAAATAAGGATTGCGTCCCCAGCATATCAGGATCCGTTTAACAAGCACACGGCACGTAACATCCTTCAGGATGCCAAGAACCTTAGTGAAGCCTCGACTTCTGTAAAGCTAATAACATGAGTGCTCTTTTGAAAGGCTGGGATACCAGCAGCAGTTGACAAAAAAGAACAGATCAAGAGAAAATACATTGCATTATTATGAACGTACTCATTAACTTCTACCGGAGATTTTATTTTTACAGAATAATTATAGGTATTTTTTCGCTGAATGCTTATGTGCATGAGAATTGGAATGACCCTACAGGAAAAGTTTCTGAAGTAACTGAATAAGCTAGGAAAAATACGTGGTAAGTGTTATCTGGTGTTCCATCAGGTGATACGGAATATTACAGACAAAAATTGCAAACTTGAAATACACCAAAAACCTTTAAATAGTGCTTGTATTTTATTTTAAGTCCAACCGTATAATACATTTAAATGGAAGCTTTGTTTAATTACTTTTTTAAGTGTTGAACGCAAGATTTCTGTAAGGTTTATTTTTTCTTACTTCCTACAACGTTAACTGGAAGAGGTGGGGGGGCATATTTAACATAGAGGGGATGAATCCTGAGATTTCCCAAAATGTCTCAATTAAGGTCTTGCGGACATGGGCACTTGTTCCCCAGCGCACAACGGAATGCCGTTTAGGAAGAAATAGGATTATCGCCCCTCGGAAACCTGTGTTTGCTACCAGCCAAGCCGCGATGCCTAAGTTGCTCAACGTGGCTTTTATAGGGAGAGGGCTACTTCTATCTTTCCTCAAACGGGTTCTAGTTCTTGTAATTCACATGACACCCCTGGGCTGCGGCTGTCTGTTCAATTTCCTGTTTTGCTCTAGGTTCAGCAAATCAAAACAAATAGCTCACAGAAAAGAGTTCGGTAACTCCTGGTTTTCTTCCTCTGGCATTTCCAGTGAAGTGTTCTCTCCTTAGAGGCACAGAGAAAGGAAGGAGTTCGCCGCGAACAAGGTAGAAGTAGGTCACAGAAGTTTCAATGCTCCAAAAAACGTGCCATCTCCATCTTGCGATATTTTAGCGTCTTCCCGCGGTATTGCCAGTTGGAGTTCATCTCCTTCTTCCAGCTTTGCGATGCCTGGAAAACAGTGATTTACAGGGACTTTAAGTGGTTGTACGATGCGGGGGGCGGGGGGGACGCGTATTAAATAAAACTATGTCATGTTGGGAAAATGCTAACGTCCGCATGCACACCTCAAATCACACCGGTAGACGTCTGAACCAGTTACACCATTCCACCAGCCGGAAAACAGAAACAGCTAAAGCAAATGAGCAGAAAGAATGACAACAGATATAACTGTGTTTACCACCTACTGTCGATAAAATGGAGACGCTGAACGGAAACCAATGTCTGGGGGTAAGAAAAAAAGTTAAGTAATCATAGCATGTCGTCTTGATGGGATAGTATATGGTTAAAAGTGGTTTTGCTTCCTTGTATTGACAAAGAAAGCTATTTATAATAACGTTAAGCAAAAACACAAAATAGAGATAGAAAAAAACGACACACACCATGCAGTGTGGGTATGCTGCATGTACACACTTAAATGTGCACATAAAATGCACACATTGTTAAAAAAAAAAAAAAACAAAAAAACATTCATTAGCTAAGCCTATATGCTAACATAGTTTTCTCTACAGTCCAGACCATAGGATTAGGACTCATTTGCATTATTTTTTACAGCCTTCTATATCATGTTTCCTTAAATGACCATATCTGACTTTATAACCAAAAGCACGAAAGTACTTAGCTTCTCAAAACTGATCGAGAAATCTGTGTGTGCCTAGTTTACAGTGATGCATCCTGTGATTCAGGAATACAAAACACAACTCGGGAACTACACTCAGTAAGCACGACGGTGCGGACCCCAATACGGACCCCATGTTAAAAGGAAAATAGGAGGGAAAAGGAAGGAGGAGAAAAAACAAAGAAACCAACAAACAAAATAATATCAAAACTGCTAATACTTTCAACCAATAATTTAAAAGGTAGTTGCGTTTTCATGAATATGCAGTGAAAATGTATTATAGGAACTATGTTACATATGTTAACATCCATCATCAAACCCAAAGCACCCAGATCTCCTGACAGTCAGTCTTTATTTACTGAATACTTAATGATATGCCAGGCACCTTTCAAGACACACAAGAGCTGTGATCAGAATTACAAAAGATTCTGTCTCCAAAGATCTTGGGTGTCTGTCTGTTTGTTTGTTTGTTTGTTTTTGTAATGGACTAAGACAGACAACAAACAAAAGAACATAGTTTCAGGTACTGTGAAGGGTAATTGTACACTTTTCAGGATTAGCAAGGCATTTGATGACTACATTAAATAGTAGAAAGAAAAAAAAATAGATTGGAATTTGTTGAAGAAATCAGTTGTTATAAAGACTGAAGATAATCTAGTATTTCGAAAAGGCTATTGATCACAGAGCATTAAGTAATGCTAACTCTCAAAGCCAGTGTGAACTATTTTCAAGTAGGTTCTGTTTAAAATTCTAATGCTGAGTCATTGGCTATTTCGAGTCTTCCAGATGATAGCTATCAGCTGTACCTTCTACAACAGACACACTCAGTTTGTTCATGAGATAGTGAGAAAGTGTGTAAAAGAGGCGCCTGGTCTTCTGCTGGGCTCCTCACATGGACCACCTACATTTTTTCCACGGTATTTTGTATGGAAGCGCTTCACGCACTCAGATACAAATCTGTGGTTTTTTAATGGTTTTAAACAGATTTGCCCAAGAGCAGATTAAAATTGCAAACCTGAGGTGTCCTAGAGAACGGTTCTCATGGATGATACTACGCCACAGGCATTGAGACTCAGCTTTACGGCCCAGTTAACTACTCTTAAAAAGCGGGCAGCTAGGAAGTGTGGCCGAGACCATGAACGCGGAGGGGCAGATGACCAGAAAGCCTCCACGAGCAGCTCGCGAAGCCGTAATTACTGCTGCATGTGAACAGCACAGACGGGGGCGGCCTCGCCATTTCCAAGGATCCTGCAACAGCAGGACACTGGTCATCGCTGGGCACAGGGGAGCTTTTCTTTATGAAAATGAGGGAGTTCCAATTTAACACACTTCCTCGTCATCCCGTAACAGCTATTTAAGGCAGTGGATCCAGAATGACAATCGTCTCCGTTTTTATGAACTATTTTCCTTCCTTCCCAATTGGCTTCTTGTGCACTTGTCGGCAGACAGCTTTGCGAGTTAGTGCTTCAAATAGCGTGGCCAGGGGCGCCCGGGTGGCTTGGTCAGCTAAGCGTCCGACTTCGGCTCGGGTCATGATCTCACGGTCCGTGAGTTCCAGCCCCGCGTCGGGCTCTGTGCTGACAGCTCAGAGCCTGGAGCCTGTTTCAGATTCTGTGTCTCCCTCTCTCTCTGCCCCTCCCCTGTTCACACTCTGTCTCTCTCTGTCTCAAAAATAAATAAACGTTAAAAAAAAAAATTAAAAAAAAAAACAACAAATAGCGTGGCCAGTCCCCAGGCCTGTGTTTCACGCTGTCTTTTCACGGGAACAGTCTGGAACTGAAGACATTCCTCAGGGTTCTCCATTGGATTTGTCAAAACCACCAGGGAGGAATCAATGTGTTTAAGGCAATTATGGGCTCCCCCCACCCGCCCAACACCAGCTTTGATGAATTCACCCCCACCATGAAATAAAGACTGTGTAGGCAAATACAGCCCAAAGGCCTGACACGAACAAATTCCACCCTTCCTCTTTTCTCTCTGCGTCTTCAGGGCCCCTGGGCTGCAGCAGCCTTGCGCCTACATGTTCACATCCCAAAGCCATCCGTCTGCTGTCCCTTTCCACCAGAGGTCACCTGTATGAGGCTGAGAGAAAGCCACTGTGCAACTTGACCAGACCCTCAAACCAGCCAGGGCATTCTCTAGCAGCCCTTAAAACAAAACAAGACAAAACAAAACAAAACAAAACAAAACAAAAAGAAAGAAAAAGAAAAAAGAAAAGCTTTGGGGGCTCCCACTCTGGGGTCACACCGGGTGGTTTATGCCAAGTTCTGGAACTTAGAAACTCTGCAAGCTAGGACACCGTGTGCTGCCTCCCTGTGTCTGGATTCCGCCTCCCTTGAACAGGGAGGATCCTGTGAAGGAGCACAGGTAAGGGACAGACAAGGTCGCCGGGCACGTGGTGACCGTTCTCGTTCTATTATCACTGCTGTCGTTATTATATAGTTTTACCTGCTGAAGAAAACGCAGTTTAGAATTGCTCTCAGTGTCGACAGCTCTGAGTTCGTGCCCTCTCTCAATGTATAGAAACGGGATAGAACTCTTAGTAACGATTTTTTGTTTCAATTAAAAGGAACCAGCTCATCATTCAAGAGGATAAAAAACGCACAGCATATCAAGGAGTGTCTTTCTGTCTATTTATACAGAACTGTTATTTACCAGCAGAATAACAGGAATTATTGGGTAGTGTTTCAGGCATATTTTGAATACATCGGAACAAATTCACCAGACTCAGTTCGTCCCCAAAGACGTGGACTTTTTTCCTCTGTATTAGGTGTCCCATAGCAAAGGTGTTATCCGTGTATAAAACCTGAGGAACAAACCAAAGAACTCTGTCAGAAGCGAGCACAAAAAGGAGGCACTGGGCGGTGGCACAGGTGGGGCGTTGAACCTACCTGCCCGTATATAAAGAAGTAACCGGTTTCTTTCACCAGGATTTTATTTTCCTTTTCTTCCAGGGCCCTTCCTCTTTTAAAGCTGAGCAGCCACGGAACGAACGTGTAGGCTCCTACGATGGAGAGAGTAACTTGTGAGGAAAGCAGTTTTTCACCTCCACTTAGTTGCTAAACCGAGTCTGAAACTTAGAACTGAATTTCATCTTCAAGGAAAAAAAAAAAAAAGAGGAAAAGAAAACAAATCAGGGAGCTCTGCTGGTTTTTCAGCTGTGCTTGGCACATTAACCCGGACAACCATCGGAGACAGGAACCTGAGGGCAAACACTTCATAAGAATGTTCTGCGTTTTCTTTTGTTCTTGTGTATTGCAGCAATTTTCATCACGGAGCCCGGTCTGCATGGCAGAGTTGGAGGCGAAAGAAAAAAAAATGGACCAAATGTCTCTGAATAACACACTTACACAAGTTTTCTGGTTTTTCCTTGCTTCCCAGAGGGGAGGGGGCTAGCAGGGGGAGAATTTAGGGAAGGGCATCAGGGGAGAAGCCCCCTCCCCAGTGCACTGGGCAACAGAAGAGAGCTTCCAGAGAGCGTGGGAAGTTCCCAAGACATAGCCTTTCCTAGGACATGGTCAAGGAACTTGGCAATGTCCCTCTGTAATATTCAAGTAAAGTGGTTTGTGCTCAGCACATGAATTCTCCTCCGGGACCCCTCAGGCTTCCCTTGGGAGTGACAGGGGAGCTGCGGTGTGGAAGAACCCCAGGAAGGGTGCAGACAGCAGCCAGCAGCTACAGAAAATGGGTCGGCAGGAGGGGACCCGATCTCTGTGCCAGAACATGGTGCTTCGGGACAGACGCCCTTGAGGAGGGTATAAACGCTCCTCTCCTGTGAATCCACAGTGTAAAGTCACGGGGTTTCTCACCGTCATGTAAAGATTGGAGTAAATGGCGAAACCTGAGGCCAGATTAAGAAATGTGGGGTTGGGGGGGAGGGTAGAAGTAAAATAGCATAAAATAATTGAAAAGAAGATGAGGGAAATGGTAACAACATACAGAGAGAATAATAAAATGAAACTGTGGTGGTCTAAAATAGTATAAAAAGTGTTCCCATATGATTGGTCATGTTGGACCACACGCGTCCCCAAGCTTCACCTCGGTCGTAGCAAAAAGGGAAACAATAATCAAATTCAGAGTCCATGGGACAATATTCCAGAAGCTCAAGAAAAAAACAACTTGTCCTAGACTGAGTTTAAAGAAAACGTTCCCTGGGGATTTCTGAAAGGGGCTGCACGGTAGGACGCAGCAGCCGGTAACGCTTTCACATTCGTAAACACAACTGCTGAGTGCGTGCACCCACTTCAGCGAGCTCCCCGAAGGCCAACCCATCACATCTGAACTTTTTCCAAATGGGATTCTTGAGGGAAAAATATAAAACGAAAACTACGCATTTTCTGAATGTGTGGAGGAGGAAAGGACCCAAGGTGATCACACAAAGCAAACTACCCCTTGAACCTGAGTTCAGTTCCCTAAGGCAGCTCTCCCAGTTGACATGCCCACAGGTGCAGGGCGGGCGCTGGGAGGGAGAGCCAGAGAGGAGAGACAGGTGCACTTGTCCCTCCTCTCGTGTATTCTCAGTCCCCCCAGGGGAGCCAATGCCCCCACAGTATCCGGCAGGCCCCTCACCACCTTGCTTTGCTGTTCCCAAGGTCTGTGAGGAAGCTTTAATTGAGTAAAACCCACCAGTGCCACTCTGGATGGTGACAGTCCCTGGATAAAAGATCGCCCCAGTTACAAGTCACAGAGACAAACTCATCGTCCCGTTTTGATACTGCATCATTTCAGTGACGAGATGACAATAAGGTAGTTTCACATTTGTTTAAATGAGATCATGTACCCAAGGCACTTTCAGAGACAGAGAGCTGAAAATATGAGGAAGAATTAATCATCCTGGTTGTTCTTACTGAAAGCGGCTGCTCTCGTGGGTTCCGAGGGTACCTACTTGATGCTCTGACCAAAGAAAGGCGTCTTTTCCCTTCAAAACAGTACACATCTCGGATCCCGACTTCTCTGGGTTCAGACACTGTTTATGTTTGGTTCTCTGCTGTTTGCCCAGGGCCTGACACCATGCCTGGCCTCCAGCAGACATGCAGCAAATATTTACTGAATTAACTAATTCAACTTTAAACATAAGCTAATTCAAAATGTCAGGGCGTTCTCTGCAACTACCCGCAAGCATCCGATTGTTTTTTAAAAGCATTCTGTTATTTATGTATTTGTTTATTTACTTTAAAAGCATTTTGTGAGCTAGTTACTGAAACCGTGTGAAATGCGACGACATCACTCGTGAACTAAAGTAACACACAGAGTTCTAAACCTGGCTAGAGATGTTTACTTACTAAACATTTTTTTTTCAATGTCGTAGGTTGATTTCCTATTTCTTTACACCATACTTATATCTATAAAATCAGTGAGGTGCTTTTTACCCAATTCCACCACTGTATCGTCAGCAAAGAAAGAAAAACAAATAGTTACTAGGTATATATTCTTACCTCCTCTCGGCATTTTCTTTTGGCATTTCATCCTATCTTGCTGGGAATGTTCTCATTAAAGAGAGTCAGTGCATGGTTACCTGTTTTAATGTACTGTCTGCATTTCTCCCCCACTGCACACACACACAGCACACACACCCACATACACGCACACGCGCGCACACGAATTCTACTCCCTAAGGCCAAATGCCAAGAATACAGCCCAGCACACTATATGCACTCAGTGAATACGTGCTACTGAATGAGTGTTGAATCCTTTAAGCAAACAGACGAAACAGTAAGTTAAAAGTAATTATATACTTAAGCATAAATATTATAACGTGTTTCTACATCTTAAAACGTGCGTAGATTTTTCACACGCAAATTAGACTACAGAGAAATGCTAATGAAAAAAATACACATGAAGTGCCTATTCTGTAGGATGCTTTTCTTTTTTTTTTTTTCGTTTTTTTTTTTTTAACATTTATTTATTTTTGACAGACGGAGAGAGACAAAGCACAAGTGGGGGAGGAGCAGAGAGTGAGGGAGACACAGAATCCAAGGCAGGCTCCAAGCTCTGAGCTGTCAGCACAGAGCCCGGACGCAGGGCTCGAACCCATGAACCACGAGATCATGACCTGAGCCGAAGTCAGACGCTTAACCGACTGAGCCACCCAGGCGCCCCTGTAGGATGCCTTTGTAAACCAGAATGCATTACTACTTATAGTCGGTATTTGAAAATTCGGAAGTACACTCCAAGAGTATTACTGCTTATTTTATCTTTGCTAGTCCACAGCTAAAATACAGATGTGCTGTGGTGTATAAAAAGGCTGAACTTCCCACCTCCACTCAGCTGTACATACTTGATGTACTGATCTGTTTTTGAAAACTTAAGAAAATTAATGTGTGCAACGACCTGCGAAATTCAATAAAAAGAATGCCAGTATTAGTTTGTGAAAATAATTTACGCGTGCACTTGAAAGTGTTTGCTCTTAAAAGAGTAGATCTTTCCTGTTCTCACATATAACAAATACATAAATTTTAGGTTGACGACATTTTATAGAAGAATCAGACATTTCATTAATATTTGGTTTTTATTCTATTTTATCAATTGGACGTTTCCTTGCAAACATTCGTACCCCCGGTGTTACCTCCTTCAACAGCTGGAAATAGATGCTCAGACAGCAGCTGTCGATCAGAGCTGCTACATTGGTGACTTCTCTTGATTTTTAAATGTTATTATCGTACAGCTGCTGGAAATAGTTTTAACGGATAAAATATTGATAACACATTTTTAAAAAGAGAAAGTAAACCAATTCAAGACATCGTAATTTTTTTGTATAAAGCAAGTATAGTGTGGCCTGGAAATCCATAGTTATCGTAGGCTTGATTCCATAGCTGAGGTGGAGCAAGGGAAATCAGGAGAAAACAAATGCAGCCGGGCAGGGCCAAGGGGCAGAGCTGTATGGAGGGCAACTGGAGGGCCCTGTAGGGCTGTAAGCAGTGGAGAGAAATGATTATTCCATCTTTTAGAAATATCACGATGCGGCTTCCAGGCAAGAAAAGGTACAAAAATGGGGGCAAAGAACCAGCCAAGGTGGGAGATGATGGCCGTCTGTACCAGGATGGTGAGATGGGAATGAGTGAAATGGATTAATGCAGGTTGGATTCATGGGGAATAACTCGTAGGGTTTTGAGATTAACGTAAGGTGTTAGCAGGAACAGGCAAGAATGACACCCAGCATTCTGGGTTAGAGAAGCGAGGACACAGCCATCACACTAAATGACAGAGGAACACTGCAGGAAGGGATCTGGGGACAAGTTCTACAGTGCGGCTGAGGTACCACCAAGTTGTAAAGGAAGAGATGTGTACAGGCTTGGAGCTTGGTGGCTCAAGCTAAAGATCTACATCCAAACCATCAGCATGTGGCTGTTATATGACAACACAACACAGTATTTAAGAACACCACAGAAACAAGGTGAAAACAAAAGAGAACAGGACTACATCAGAGGTCTTGAAAGACATCAATATGGAGGAGATACATTTAGGAGTAATTTGCAAAGAGATTTAAAAGGAGACGCTGAAAAGAGAATGGTTAGAGAAACAAACTTCAGGAAGCCTGTGTTTCTAGAAGAAACAGTCATCAAGTGTTAAATTCTACTGGGAGATTAAAAGTAAATCTCATCCTTGCCTCTATGAAATAATTACGAAACAATTACGTAGCAAAGCAGAAATAAACAAGGGACTTCCGCCATCAACATGATTGAGGAAAATACATCTGCCCTTTCTTTACCTCTGTTAAGTCATGTGAAAGAAATGGACAGAAAGAAATGGCACGTTTTCCAGAGTAACTTGAAAGGGTAACAAAGTCACTGAGCTCACACCGGGCTGGATGTGGAAGGGGAGAGAGGAGGCAGAGAAAATAGCGACAGGTCCCGGCAGTGGCCAACTTCATAAAGAGCCAGCAAAAGTCAACTCCCTAAAGGTGAAGAAGCCCTCACATGTACACAGAAATCTAGAATCTTACCATCCTGGAAATTTCAGTGCGGGTTAAAAGAACTTGGAAGATGAGGAGGAAAAATCCTCATTTAAATGAAAATAAAAAGTTTCAGAATGGAAAGTTGGTTTTACACAAAAGAAGATGGAAATAAAGAGTTTAGAATTTGAGAAAAGAATGTAGAGCTATAGAATATGTAAGACAGGTGAAGAATTACCATCCTACACAGAACTGGAACCCTGAAAAAACCAGCAACAACAAAAGTCAAGCAAAACAACCACAGACTGAGAAACCACATCCTGAGCCCAGAAAGGTTGATTCCAAAATTCACCAGTTCCATGTGGCTGCTGTAACAAATTACCACAAACTCAGTGGCTTAAAGCAACACACATGTATTATGTCACAGTGCAAAACATGAGAAGTCTCGCTGGGCAAAACTCAAGGTGTTGGCAAGATAGTGCTTCTTCTGGAAGCTGGAAAACCCATCCATTGCCTCTCCTAGCTCCTCCAGTCCACCTACTTTCCTTGCCTTGTGGCCTCTTCTATTTTCCCAGGCAGCAACCACATCATTCCGAGCTTCGCTTTCATCACCGCATCTCCTTCTTGGACTCTGACCCTACCAGCTTC
Source organism: Lynx canadensis (assembly GCF_007474595.2). Taxonomy (NCBI): domain Eukaryota; kingdom Metazoa; phylum Chordata; class Mammalia; order Carnivora; family Felidae; genus Lynx; species Lynx canadensis. The sequence continues at coordinate 78,544,512 of NC_044303.2, read as the reverse complement.
CTCTTTGAGGACCCTTGTGATTACACTGGGCTTGCCAGGGTAGTTTCCTCAAATTTCTTATCTCAGTCACATCTGCAAAGTCTCCTTTGCCACATGAAGTAAAATGCTCACAAAAGTTTCAGGGATCAGGCTGTAGATGCCTTTGAGGGCTGTTATTCTACCTATCATAATAGTCAACCCTGACATATATAGCCAAATAAGTTTTGCCTTTTTAAGGGAAATAAATAACTCTTTGTACAGTCAGGCAAGAAAGTCAAGCCACTTATGAGAAGAAAAATTTCTCTTACCTTAGTTTTCTTTAATGTGCATCTAATGCCCAAAGACAGTGGAGAAATTCCTACAACTCAAGAGAAGAAATGGGAATTTTGTATCTAGACAGCTGTCCCTAATGTATAAATGTTTAAATGTTTATTTTTGAGAGAAAGAGAGAGAGTGAGCAGAGGAGGGGCAGAGAGAGGGGGACAGAGAATCCCAAGCAGGCTCTGCACTGACAGCAGTGAGCCCGATGCGGGGTTCGAACTCATGAACCATGAGACCGTGACCTGAGCTGAAGTCATATGCTCACACCTACTGAGCCACCCAGGCACCCCCAAAGATACAGTTTTATCAGTGCAAAAACTTTGTGAGCATTCTTCTCATGAGCCCATTTTGGGTAAACTACTCAAGAATGGAATTCCAGAAAGTAAGAGATGAATGAGGAAAGCACAGTACAAGCAAGCACCTGCAGTGGGTATTGAATATATTTATCTGTAAAATCCCAAACAAATGAAAGCTTGTAAAGAGAATGATGGCTTGACAGAAAAGAATGGAATCGGGGCGCCTGGGTGGTGGCTCAGTCAGTTAAGCGTCCAACTTTGGCTCAGGTCATGATCTCATGCTTTGTGGATTCAAGCCCCGCGTCGGGCTCTGTGCTGACAGCTCGGAGCCTGGAACCTGCTTCAGATCCTGTGTCTCCCTCTCTCTTTTTCCGTCACCTGCTCGCGCTCTGTCTCTGTCTCTCAAAAATGAATAAACGTTTAAATAAATAAATAAACAAACAAATGTTCCGAATGATGGATTATGTCAGCAAGATGGCAGTGTAGGGAGCCTTACACATCATCCCTGCACAGAAACATTGATTTAACAATAATATTGGTGCTGAGATACCTTGAAAAGAAATTCAGAATCCAGCTAAGAAGTAGAAGCTAAGTAGTAGAGCACAAACTGAGAAGCAGCCACATTTTTATAGGTAAGAGGAGCGGTTTCAATTTATTCACCTTAGTCCCTACCCCAAACAGGCATAGCTCAGCACCAAGAAGCCTGCCTCAGCCTGTGAGTCCTCCATGGGGGGTGAGATTGAAGGGTGCACCTGTGCCCTATGGCCTCTCAGAGTGCCTTCTAGGGAGCTGGTTTCCATCATCTCACCCTGTACTTAGTGTGGAATAACCAAAAGAGCTTGGTGCTTGATACAGTTAGAAACAAAGAAAAGGACAGGACAGTCTCTTATACCCAGCGTTTTGTTTTGTTTTGTTTTGTTTTGTTTTGTTTTGTTTTGTAAGACTGAGGAGAAGCAGAGAACAGATTCTTTTCCTCCAGGAGGGAAAGGAGGAAGCAAAGGGGACCTTGCTCCTGTCTGGCCTTAGAGTGGCTGATATTAAGCACTGCTGACCAATGGAAGTGTCTTCCAGGGAAAGTCAGTCCATGGGGAGTAGGAGAGGTAGTGCTTCTTCAGATGCAGAGGCAACAAAGCAACTCTACGAGGAACATGAAGAACCAAGAAAACCCAACATAAATAAAGGGATAAAACAAATCTTCATAAACCTGAAAGAAATGGCTATCGTGAATTATAAATCACTTTCAACTCTAGTATAAAAGTTAAAAGATGAAAGTATTAAAAGAATTATAACTATAGTAATTGGTTAATAGATACACAACATAGAAAGATGTAAACAGGCATATATCAGTAACAAAGTGTGGGGGAGGGAGAAGTAAAAGTATAGTTTTTGTAGGAAATTGAAGTTAAGTCGCTATCAGCTTAAAATAGACTACTGTAATTAAGCTGTTTTATGTAAGCCTCATGGTAAACACAAATAAAAAACTTGTAGTAGACACTCAAAATACAAAGACAAAGGAATCAAAGCTACCAGTACACAAAATAAGCAGCAAAGAAAGACAGCAAGAGAGTAAGAAAGGGACAAAGGAACTACAAAACAGCCAGGAAACAATTAACAAAAGGAAAATAATAAGTCCTCACTACCAATAATTACTTTAAATGTAAATGGATTAAATTCCCCAATCAAAAGGCATTGAGTGGCTGAATGATTTGAAAGAAAAACAAAATCCAACCATACGCTGTCTACAAGAAAGTCACTCAGCTTTAAGGACACACATAGTGAAGGGCAGGATAACAATATTTCCTCCAATGGTAAACAAAAGAGACAAGAAGTGGCTACTCTTATATTAGACAAAATAGACTTCAACAAGTCAAAACATGTCACAAGGGATGAACAAGGTCATTACATGATGACAAGTGGATTGATTCATCAAGAGGATAAAACAACAACTATGTATACACACACACACACACACACACACACACACACACACATACACTCAACATTGGAGCCCCTAAACGTATAAAACAAATGTTAACAGATTTGGAGAGACAAATAGATAGCAATACAATAACAGTAGGAAAATTCAATACCCTACATTCAATAAAGGATAGGTCATCCAAAAGAAAATAATAAGGAAATAGTGTGCTTGAACAACACTACAGAGCAGTTGCACTTAACAGATATGCACAGAATGTTTCATTCTACAGTAGCAGAATATGCACTCTTCTTAGATGCACAAAGAAAATTCTTAAAGATAAATAAAATGTTAGGGCACAAAACAAATTTGAATAGATTTAAGAAGACTGAAATCATACCTAGCATCTTTTCCAACCACAATGGTATGAAACTAGAAATCAGTAACAGGAGAAAAATTGGAAAATTCACAAATATGTGGAAATTAAACAATGCATTCCTAAACACCTAATGGGTCAAAGATAAATCGGAAGGTAGGGGCACCTGGGTGGCTCAGTCGGTTGAGTGTCCAACTTTGGCTCAGGTTATGATCTCATGGTTCATGGGTTCAAGCTCTGCGTCAGGCTCTGTGCTGACAGCTCAGAGACTGGAGCCTGCTTCAGGTTCTGTGTCTCTCTCTCTCTCTGCCCCTCCCCTGTTCATGCTTTGTTTCTCTCTCAAAAATAAATAAATATTTAAAAATATATATATATTTAGAAGGTAAATTAAAAAATATCCTGAACGAAAGGAAAATGGAAACACAACATACAAAAACGTATGGGATGCAGGAAAGCAATGGTGTTTAAGTGCCCATGCCCACTAGCAAATACATGTTGTTCAAGGCTTGCTGGTCTCATAAGGCTGACCCATGGGTCCAAAGAGCGAAGCACCCACACAAGCACCCTTCAGTCCGTGGAGATCATGCATACTACTCTGTGCAAGTCATGTTCACGATCAAGTAGCAGCCTCATCTTTTAGAGTGATTCACGGCATTTCTGTTTGGGCCAAATGTGTGAAACAAACCTTTTCTAAGTCATATGTTAAAGATTTTATCTTTGGTCCTAAGGTCTTTTTCTGACCTTAGTTTAATCCTTAGTAAACAGTCTGCTGCCTATTAAAGGTTGCAACCATATGACTTTGGAAAATGCAGAGCAATAAATAATAGAATTTCAAATAGTTCAGTATCTGCATTACATTCAGGATAATTAAAGTCACAAAGAAAAACACAGATGGAAGATAGCACTCTTGGCAATCATTACAAAGGCCAATCCAAATTCATTCTCTGGGCTTCTTCTTGTTTCCCCATTCCTGACCCCCAGCTTAACCCTCTGACACTCATGAACTCCCTGTTCTGGTTCACCGCCCAGACATTCCCCAGCCTCTCGCCTGCTTTATTTCTCTCCATCGCACTTAATTTTTTCATTCTACATTTTACTTGTTCATTTGCTTTTTCTTTTTTCCTGTTTTCCCGTCATCAAAAGGTAAATTCCGTGAAAGCGAGGAACATATGTATCTTATTCATCGCTAAGCCCCACTGCCCACACAGTAACTGGACGTTGCATGTCCTTAACCAATATACGCAAAATAGAAAGCAATCATCTCACATTGGATTGTCATAAAAATGTATGTTTATTTGCACATACGATATATTTATTAATTAATGAATATAAAATATTTATGACCTGTTCAGTTCTATCTTCATCCTGTTAAGATCTCTAAAACCTAACAAATAGGAGAATTAATACTTGTGAAGAAGATCTCAGGTCATTAGAGAAGCCAAAATGATTTCTAAAAAATAAAAAATTGAGTTTGGCTTAGTACTCATTTTGTTTGATCATAGGCTAATTATTTAATTATTTTAAATCTCTAAGTGTTAGTGTCTCTAAGATAAGTCGGCTTGTTGGATTATTACATTCGCCTAAATATTTATTACCCAATCATTTTGATAACGGTTAAGTTTCTTACTTTACACCTGATTCTAAGAAGTTGAGGAAAACAGCTGTACACAAAAGTGTGATGAAGTTTGAACAGAATCTTAGAGGTGTGAGTAGAAAAGTTACGGGGGGGCCATCTCATTACCTTTTCGTATAGTAGGTGTGTCGCTGTCTGCGATCAGTTGCAAGCAGTCTTGAATGACTGAAAAGCAAAAATATATCCTTTTAGTTACTTGAATAGGAACAGTAAGTGAAGGAAGAAAAGTGCCTGAGTCCACAAAGCTATTTTTCCAGAAACACCGAGCCAATTCTACCTCCTACGGATCCTGCACATTGTTCTACAATTACTTTGTGAAATTTGCCCACAGATATTTATTATAAATTTTACTTAAAATAGAATATGTCCTTGAAGTTCGTGGTTTAGAAAAACCCTACACACTGTTGAAAAACGGTAAGTATATCATCTTTATTGTTCACCGTAACTTGCCTTCAAGTATTATGCCTGGACAGAAAGCGAGTTTATTATGTGTTTTTCAAGTCTATCATAGACATGAACCAAACTACCAGAATATTCCAAAGTGATTTTTTTTTGTTTAAAAAAATCCCTAACGCTAATTAATAAGTCAGTGGTCGTGCTAATAATATTAACATTACTGAAAATAAAAACAATTGCTAACATTTATTGAGCGGATATAAATACAGGCAACCTCACAAAAATCCTAAAAATTACATCCTGGAAACTAAGTCCTGCAAAGTGTAAACAACTTGTTCGGGGCCTGCAGCGGGAAGTGACGGGGCCAGAATTGAAACCATGCCCATTTCACTCTGGAGCCAAAGTCAGGCTTTTGGTAAAGTGTTTTGGACCAAAAAAAAAAAAAAAGAAAGAGGGAACATCGTTAAAAATAAAATGGGAGATTTCCCTGAAACCGCATAATCAGTAAAACTTCTGGGAAGCATCAGTTCGCATCGCATCACTTATCACATGTACAATATTCCAGAAAATATTCAAGGAAAGAGAGAACTATTCTGTTAAATAAAGACAAATGCCTCCAGGTGAACATAAAATAAGGACATTTTCCATGGGAACAGAAAAAAAAGCAGTATATACCTCTGAAAATCATAAAACAGAAATTTAAGCATGCCTATTTGAAATTAAGAAAATATTAGTTTAGAGTTTTTATTATCCAGTAAGTATTTTATTCCGAGTTGAAGTGGGATTTTTTTTTTTCAACATTTATTTATTTTTGGGACAGAGAGAGACAGAGCATGAACGGGGGAGGGGCAGAGAGAGAGGGAGACACAGAATCGGAAACAGGCTCCAGGCTCTGAGCCATCAGCCCAGAGCCCGACGCGGGGCTCGAACTCCCGGACCGCGAGATTGTGACCTGGCTGAAGTCGGACGCTTAACCGACTGAGCCACCCAGGCGCCCCGAAGTGGGTTATTAAGAACATGCTTCTCTCTGTATACATTTTAAGAGCTTGACACAGTGAATTCTGCTTCAGTTGATTAACTGAAAACATTCTAATATTTACAACACGGAGTAACAGAGGTAATCGTGATAAGTTCTTCCCAAGCTGTGCAAAGACACAGACCTGCAAAGAATACAGCGAGTATTCACATAAGAAAATCTGTTATCAAGTTTCCCTTGGTATTTCAAGGTGGAAATATCATGTGAACAACTGCAATTCTTGTATGACTCTGAAACTTTTCTACCACGTTTTCATGTAAACCTGATCATTTTGACAGAGGCAGAACATTCTGGACTATTCTGTGATTCTTTTATTGATCTGCAAAACAACGGGAGCCATGTCTATGCCATAGGGAAAATGTGACCCAGTGCTGTTGCGCTGACAGACCTTCTGCCACGACAAATATGTCAAAGCATCAACAGTGGCAAGATGGTCATGAATAAGGGCGGCTTGAGAGAAAAGATTTAACGAAACAGCCAAAGCAGTGAAAGTCTGAGGAGCGTGCACAGGATCTAGGGGAGCCCTGCTAAACCTATTTGAAACATGTTCCTATCTCTCTAACAAACACTTCTTAAGGGCTTACTGTTCAGTTCTGTGACAGATGCAAGGGTCAATCAGAGCATGTGAAGCTTTAATCTTTCTTCCACACAGAAGAAGAGGCGGATGTTGACACAAGTCAAAGTCAAATTTCCAAACGTTCCATCTTTCCTTTGCGGCACATGTACGTGTACATAGAGATTAAATGAGATAATGCATGTGGACTATTGCATACTACTCCTGATACGCAATAATTGTGAAATCAAGCTTGGTTATTACGGCAGTCGCCGTGTTAGCATTCTTGTTCTTGTTCTTTACTGAACCCAGTTAACTGGGCCCATGATGGAAGCCCACGAGGAGAGCACAAAGATCCGATTCACCCAATAAAGAGAAAACCAGGTTACTCCCTGTTTCAACTAACCCTTTTCTTGACCACTTACCCAAAACTCCACAGGAGTTTGGAGAAAGACTGATGCCTTGAGGCTACCAAACTGATAAGAAAACATCTAAGTTTTAATCTCCGCAGCCCAACTCCAGTTGGCTACAACCTACACGTCAAGAAACAATGATCTATTCTATCATGTAGTAGCAGGAATCTAACTTTTAGAAGAAAATACACTACGGAGGGAAAAGTGTGTTTCAAGAAATACTCTTCAGAAAGGAAAATGGAATATTAAAAGAAAAGTTCAACAATAGTATTTGAATTATACTCACTGAAGCCAGTGCCATTCATTAATTTTCCTTACTCCAGAGAAAGTCACCGGGCTTCTGAAGGAGTTTTGTTGGAAATCAGCAGAGGACTTCCCATTCTGGCCTCCAGAGATGCTGCTTGGGTCCTATCAACCTTATCAGTGTTATTTACCTCTTCACTTTCAGCTCTTCCTTTTTAGAAAATTCCATATCCATTGTCATCTTCTCTCTCGTACAACAGTCCTTTAGGACTTTCCCATTCAACACAGATGTGACCTTAAACTATAGATTGTCACTCACAAAAAGTGGGTCAAAAAAGCAACACTTTTTCATCTCTCCCAGTAGCAAAGATATCCAACCACAAGAGTTCTGAGAATGCACAGTCTTGTAAGAAACACAAGATTGGTAGCAAGTATGATGTTCATCGATTGTGTTTAGTTTTTAAAAGTCTTCATACATCTTTCCCTCTACTACAACGGAAGGAAATTTGAAGAGTCTGAGAACAATTTATCTTTTTAACGAATCAAGGCGATAGCATACATTAAAACTTTCCTGTGTGTGATGGGGTCCCGCATATTTCTAAATGTATATATTATATATTATAATGATGTGTGAAAAAAAGGAAAACTGATCTTGTTAAGTACAAATTTACAGCATAATATTTATCCATAATATTAAACTTTGTGTAAAATATTTCTAAAACAAATATATGATATTGACGGCCAGAACAGTTCACAAAAGAGAATTCCTAAAATAAGAGTTTTCAGAACAAAAATAATTTGCTATTGCTCAATATCTGATACAATAAAATCCAACCAACCTCACAACTAGACTAGCGTTGAAATATTTTCCCTATGGAAAACATCTTGAGTTTGAAAGCCATCTGTTTACGTATAACCTTTATGTTACATTTGAAACACCATTTAAATAGAAAAAGGGATTGGAAAGTTAACGGGATTGCTGGTATCTGCTGTATTGTTTTCTGTATTGGATCCGAACCTTTTCAAACTGGGATCGGGTTTATTCTCTTTATTTCAACAAAAGTTCGATCTAATATCAACTACCATAAATACTGCAATTACGCAGATTATACATAACTCCAGTGGAAAACACAGTGCGCTTCCCATTACATTCGCCCCATCCATATGATCCACACCTACTCCTCCTTCGTAGTCCTTTTTACTCTTCTCATTCAACCTTCTTCCAAGCTCTTCAGTCTTGGTGACATGTCCTTCCTGCATTTTCCTGTGTCCCTTCCTCCTTCTGTCTTCTTACCTACTGCACCACAGGTTTTAAAGAATGAGGACCCTGAAGGCGATGTCTCTCTTTTATTTCTGTATACCTTACCATTCAGTGTATGAGGTCACGAGAAATACAGTTTGTTTTTTCCTGAGCTAGTTTTGAATAAATAATCAGTGGCTGGAAAAGTTTAACCAGGATAAATTCCATAAAGACCCCAATACTGACCTAATGATGAACACAGATTTATGAGGAAATTCAAGAAAGCATGATTTGGGGAAAAACATTTCTACTGGAATGGGAATACAAGAATTTAGGGGTGAAAAACTGGATTATAAATTCTTATTTGATTGGCGATAAACAGTTTGCCAATACAAGTTAACAGAGTTTTAAAAGTATGTCTAGAGAGCTAAATTGAGAAGTATGTATTTGACTTACCAGGAAAAAAAAAAAAAAAAGAAATTCCTAATCTTCACAGGGGCCTGCCTGATATATGTTGTGCTTGAGAAACGTCATACATGTGTCCTTGTGGAGACTAAGTTGCCACACGGAGAAGAGTGAAAACAAAGGTTCAGCTGTTGACTGGCATAAATATAAGGGTGATTTGATCCCCAAAGCAATTATATAAATACAGCATCCCAGATAAATTGTGAAAAAAAATTAAAAGTTTGTGACCGAGTGTGTGTTGGAAGGAAAATTAAAAACTAGTAATAAAAACAAGTTTTCAATTCTGGGTAATTCAGAAAGGTGGTAGCACTACAATGGCCCTGAGGAAGTAAAAAGGGGTGCTGGTTCTTTGGGGGTTTTGGAAAGAAGTTGACAGAGCAAAACAGAAATCACGACAGTTGATAGCAGTAAAGAAAGATAGTATCTGAATGGAAGACTGTGTGTGTGTGCGTGTGTGTGTGTGTGTACAGAGTCCTAAGCATTAATTGGACATTGTCACACTGCCAGGTACCACTCCTGATTTCAGTATTTTCTATGCCTAAAGCACTGTAAGGATATATAAAATGGCAGTCCTTTGCCTTGGCTCATAAACACTAAGGGTAAAAACACAAAACAAAACAAAACCCCAGGAAACAAAATGCCATCTTCCTAAGTTATTTCATTTTACAACTGATGAAACATTTTAATTTAAAATGACTAATTTTATAGTTGAGTCATCATCTCCACAGGATATGGCTTCCCCCCCCCCCTTTTACCATGAATTCCTTGCATCGCTTTAGAACACTTCTCATTATTAATGGTGTATACTCAGAAGGCACTGGGTATAGGTAACTTACCAGTGATGAAAATTAGCTGCATGACACGATATGCACTTGAAGCCAAGGAAGGTAAACACAAAAATATACCTAATGCTTGGAGAAAGCTATCAATGAATTGCACAGCCAGCCCTTACACCTTCCACTTCGCCTTGGACATCTCTGCCTGGCTGCCACAGTGACGATTCAAACTCAGCATGACCCAAATTTATTTCTTTGTCTTCCTCACACCCACACGCCTCTTATTCTTCTGTTTTCTCTTAGTGGATATAAGTATCCTCTGAGTTGCCCAAGCTAGGAACTTTGTAAACATGCCTGATTCCTTCCTCTGCAATCCTGAAATCCAACAAATAATCAAGTTCTAATGGTTTGAATTTTTCAACTTTTGCTCAGTGTGGATTCCGTCTGTCATTTATCTCATCCAACAGTTTTACTAAGCACTAAATTTAGGTCATGTGTTGTGCTCGGAATAGCAAAAAAAGGAAAAGAAAAAGAAAAGACACTATCTCTACCCCCATGGAGCTTGCGATCTAGGGGGAGGAACAAGTATGAATGAGAATCAGAAAGATACATTGGAAGTTGCAGCTGTAAGAGCAATACAGTGGCCAGACTTTGACCCAATCAGGAAGGCTTCCCTGAACAGTGACACTTAAACTGAAATTAGAAGAAAGAAGGGGCGGCAGGGTGGGGGCGGGGGGAGAGGAGGGGTTTGGCGCTCCTGGGTGGCTCAGTTGGTTAAGCATCTGACTCAACTCAGGTCAAGATCTCCCAGTTCATGGGTTTGAGCCCCGCAATGGGCTCTGTGCTGACAGCTCAGAGCTCGGAGCCTGCTTCGGATTCTGTGTCTCCCTCTCTCTCTGCTCCTTCCCTGCTCACCCTCTCTCTCTCTCTCTCTCAAAAATAAGTAAACATTAAAAAAATATTTTTTAAAAGAAAAGAAGAAATAAGGGGGTAGAAACATCCCACACAAAGTCAATAGTCATGAATATACACAAAGGCTAAAGTTGGAGAGATACAGCAATATGGCTGAAGGGGGTAGAGACAGACAGACAGACAGAGACCAAGAGAATAATCAAACCCAACAAGAGGAGCAAGCGTGGTGGGTCCGTTCAGATCTTTATTCTCACTGTTCTCCTGACGCTAACACTTGCTCACCAAGTTGTGCCTCTTAGCTTTTCTACTACTTCTACTCCATCGCTTTCGTTTCCTCAGATTTGCCTTCCTAAACCAGAATTTTATCTTGTCCTTCTAATGCTTATAACTCCTTCAAGGGGGTTCCCCTGCACACAAAACCCAAACCTCCCTTCACAACCCCACGACCTCTACCCTCCCACACCTAGAAGCACAGAAGTTCATCCTCCTGCTCCCAAGACTGCGTATATGCTATTCTGCCTGGCTAAATACTCCTCACCTTAGTATCTGGTGAAACCCGTCCATCCCTCAGGGCTCAGGCCAAATATCAACTCTTTCCCTGATCCTTCCAGCTAACTATTTGATCCCACTACACTTTGCACATACATCTATTGAAATAACATTTCACTATATATCCTAATTGTTTCTATTACTGTCTCTTTCCCTAGGCTGAGTCACTTGACATTAAGAACTATCAGTTACAAATTTGCACAGCATCTGGTTTATATCAGACTAAAAACAAAAAATCTGTGGCACAATTCAGAAAAAAAAAGATATAACAATATGCAATTTTTCCAAATGATTCTTAAGAACCTCATCCTTAAAGGGCACTTGGTGGCTCAGTTGGTTGAATGTCCAGCTCTTGAGCTTGGCTCAGGCCATGATCTTGTGGTTCGTGAGATCAAGCCCTGCATTGGGCTCTGCACTGAGAGTGCACAGCTTGCTTGGGATTCCCTCTCTCTTTTCCCTTCTTTCTGCTCCTCCCCTGCTTGTATTCTCTCTCTCTCTCTTTCTCTCTCTCTCTCTCTCTTTCTCTCCCAAAACAAATAAACTTTAAAAATACCCTCCTCCTTATATCCAACTTCATAATACATGTTAAGTCAAATTAAATTACTGCTTTAGAGAAAATAAATTCTATTAAAAAAACCCATCATTTCCATGATATCTGGACCCTCTAATAATCAATCTTTGGGCTCAGGGTTATTTGAAAAACATTTTCCATAACAGATAATCTTCAATAATAAGGATTTTGAATTTTCATCTGTAGAATGGTAGCACACTATGACACATTTTTTCAAGCAAATGGTTGTGTATTTCTCTAAAATTTCTTACCCTTTATTTCCCAGAAGATGTTCTAGAGCAGCAGAAACAAGAGAAAAAAGGTGAGCTGTTAAGTGTGACTTCACAGTCCATGTCAGAAGCTCAAAGAGCAGTTATCTACAGTTGTTTCCCCTGTCTATCTCAAATGGCCTGGCTTTAGGAAGAGGAGGAGAACTCCAAAACGAATAATCCAATGAAGAAATGAGCAAAAGACATGAACAGACACTTTTCCAAAGAAGATACTCAGATGGCCAACAGACACATGAAAAGATACTCAACATCACTCATCATCAGGGAGATGCGAATCAAAACCACAATGAGACACCACCTCACTCCTGTCAGAATGACTAAAATTAACAACTCAGGAAACAACAGATGTTGGCAAGGATACAGAGAAAGGGGAACACTTTTGTATTGTTGGTGGGAATGCAAACTGGGGCAGCCACTCTGAAAAACAGTATGGAGGTTCCTCAAAAAATTAAAAATAGAACTACCATATGGCTCAGCATTTGCACTACTAGGTATTTATCCAGAGGATACAAAAATGCTGATTCAAAGGGGTACATGCACCCCAATGTTTATAGCAATATAAATATAACAATAGTCAAATTACAGAAAGAGCCCAAATATCCATTGACTGATGAATGGATAAAGAAGATGTGGTATAGGGATGCCTGAGTGGCTCAGTTAGTTAAGTGTCCAACTTTGGCTCAGGTCATGATCTCGCGGTTCATGAGTTCAAACTCTGCATCATGCTCTGTGCAGACGGCGTGAGACCTGCTTAGGATTCTCCCTCTCCTCTCTCTCTGTCCCTATCCTGCTTGTGCTCTCTCTCTCTCTCTTAAAATAAATAAAGTTTAAAAAAAAAAAGAAGGGTACCTGGGTGGCTCAGTTGGTTAAGTGTCTGACTCTGGCTCAGGTCATGATCTTGCGGTTCGTGAGTTCGAACCCTGCATCAGGCTCTGTGCTGACAGCTCAGAGCCTAGAACCTGCTTTTGATTCCGTGTCTCCATCTTTCTCTGCCCCTCCCCCAATCACACTCTGTCTCTCTCTCTCTCTCTCTCTCTCTCTCTCTCTGAAAAATAAATAAACATTAAAAATTTTAAAAAAGGATGTGGTATATATATATATATATATATAATGGAATAATACTCAGCAATCAAAAAGAATGAAATCTTGCCATTTGCAACAATGTCAATGGAGCTAGAATGTATTATGCTAAGTGAAATATGTCAGTCAGAGAAAGATACATATCATGATATCACTCATTTGTGGAATTTTAGAAACACAACAGATGAATATAGGGGAAGAGAAAGAAAACTAAGATAAAAACAGAGAGGGAGGAAAACCATAAGAGACTCTTAAATACAGAGAACAGAGGGTTCCTGGAGGGGTGGTGGGTGGGGGATGGGCTAGATGGGTGATGGGCATTAAGGAGGGCACTTGGGATGAGCACTGGGTGTCATATGGAAGTGATGAATCACTAAATTTTACTCTTGAAACCAACACTACATTGTACATTAACTAACTTGGGTTTAAATAAAACAATTTTTAAATGCTTAAAAAAGAAAAAAGAAAGAGGAGGAGAAAGCCTGAACTTGTAAAAACATCGCAGTCAATAAACACTTGCAAAAATCCAAGCAAAGGAACGATACCGAGGTGTTAGTGTGTATTTTGATGGTTCCACCTACTACAGTAAGACCTCTTCTTGTGTCTTTTCTACTTCCTGTTCCATTACTGTTCCCATGCCCTGGAATACTGTCTCTTCTTCCCTGAGTTGAGTCAGTCTTCAAAACTCAGCTCAGCTCTTATCCATCATGGTCTTAATAATCTTTCAATCTGTGATCTGAACTAACATCCTATAATACCATAGATCGTTGTCCTCTTGTTGGTACTAATGTTAATAACGGTCTAGATCTCTTCGAGACCCAACAGTTTTTGTCAGATCTGGTGTATTACACAAACATTAAGTGCATATAGCTTGCACAGTGGAAAACAACTCAGAATTTATAGTTAGCATATAACGAATGTAAACCTTAGTTCTCAAACCAATTTAGCTGTTTAATCATGAAATTAACACTTAATATGAAATTAAAATATTTTATCTCTAGAATAACAATAGTTTTCTCTTAGTGGCGTTGCGAGAACCAAGTGAAGTCATAGTTTACACATGCTTTTCGTAAAGGCTAAAGAGCTTGTTTATTATTTTTAAATTTACATTAATTTTGTTTAATTTCTCCAACTCAATATTTAGCTTGTGGAGAGAAGGGACTGATTATGTCTTGGCTTCAAGTCTCTCGTCTAAAATGAGGACAATAATGCCAACCTAATAGGGGTTACTGAGAAGGTAAATGATGTCATAGAGCCCAACCCAGAGCTTGTGCGTGGAAAACACCCAGTAACTGAGTCTTTTTCTCCACTTTCCTATATATTCTTGAGTGTCCACCCCAGACCTTGGCCCAGTGGATGCTTCCTGTATATTTGAGCAAAATCTGTTTCTTCTCTAGCTCTTAAAAAATGAGAATACCTTTTATTTATTTTTATTTTGTATTATTTAAATTTTAGTTAGTTAACATACAGTGCAATATTGGTTTCAGAAGTAGGAGTAGAATTGACTCATCACTTACATACAACACCCAGTGCTCATCCCAACAAGTTCCCTCCTTTAATGCCCATCAACCATCTAGCCCGTCCCCCCGCCCCATCAAAATCTGTTCGTAACAAAGATACAGCTGTCCAATACAGTTCTTTTAAATAGGACTTGACTTATAAAAATAATAAACATTAAAACCAATATCCATTCCTACAGGATTACTGAGAACAACACATTCCTCAACATTGTGGATTTATTTTTTAAATATCTACCCATTTCCACAAAAGTTTTTTAAGGTGATAGAATAAAGAATGATTGAATCTTCAGGAAGAAACAGAAAGACTTTTCCTGACCTCTCCTTACACATGTTCTGCCCTCCTCATCCTTCACACTGCCGAATCTGTTAATTCTGCCCCTTAAATCATTCACTTCTTCATGATATTTGCCATTTTCTAGTATTGTTACGTACTCATTAATCATGTTTATTGACTACATTCTGTGTCTTTCCACCTCACTGCAGTGCAATCTCCAGGGGGCAGGAAACTTATCTGTTGTGTTTTCTAATCAACCCTCAACACCTAGAACAGAGTTTGAAAGCTAGCAGGCCCGCGGCATACATGGAAGAGACACAACATCACTTTTGGCTGCTTTGATTGACTCATTTCCTGGTTCTTCTGCTTCCCAAAACTTTAAACTTGACAAGAACAGGGTTCAGATAGTTGGTTGTGAGGTCACTATTTTATTTTATTACTGCTTTTGGAATTGAACGGGAGCCAGCTCTTGCAACACTGAAAAAGAAGTCATTATTGAAGCAGGGGGGGAAAAATAGCACTTGGGGAAGATTCTGGTCAAAGATCACCATGACAACAGCCAGCTGTTTCTGTTCTAGGAAGGAACACACCCTTACTGGGTAAGAGCCTCCAGTTAGCCTAATTCTGGTACAAATTGGATGGCTGAGTTCTACACCATATATGCTTTCGACACTCACTTTACAGTCTTGTAAGATACAGCCCTGCCGGAAATCTCAGTGAAACAAAGCCTGGATGTTACAGATCTTTCCGACCTCCCATCTTTCCTTACAAAGGAGAGGGACTATGGGTTTCATGAAAGAACACTCCGAAATGGAGTTCAGCTTTTAGTTAAGTACCAATGTTGGTTTCGCAGTTATGACAAAGGATGGTAACGTAAGACAACAGGAGACACTGGATGAGGGGTATATGGCAACTCTCTGCCGTGTTCTTGCAACTTTTCTGTAATTCTAAAATAATTCCCAACTAAAAAAGTTTATAAAAGGAGAGAAAAAGAACGTAAAGCGGATTGACCAAAATCTTACAGTAAATATTTATTTAGCAGAGGAAAGAAAGATGGGTAATTTTTTTCCCACTCTTGTTTTTATATTCTGTTCCATGTTGTCAACACTATTTTACTATTATAAATGAGACACATATAATAAACATTATCAATAAAAATAATTTTTGTACTTCTATCATCTAAAACACATGAACTTCTTTTTTAAAGTTATTTATTTATTTATTCTGAGAGAGAGAAAGTGCAAGTAGGGGAGGGGCAGAGAGACAGGGAGAGAGAGAATCCCAAGCAGGCTCCACGCTATCAGCACACAAACCATGAGATCATGACCTGAGCCAAAACCAAGAGTGGGAGGCTTAACCGACTGAGCCACCCAGGTGCCCTAAAACACATGTATTTCTATTAACTTTTAAATTCCCTACTGAATAACAAGGGGGGAAATATAAAGGTCACCCGATTTTATTAATAAACTGTTTAGTAATAAACTTAAATAAATACAAACTGTTTATTAGTAAACTGTTTTAGCTCAGCGGGTATGCATTTGAAAGAATTCATCGTCCTGATGAACTCTTAGGATGGTTATCTCTAGGTTCTTAGAGCGAACATGAGAGCTGACAGCATTGATCATTATGACTCCATTTGTGAAGAAACTTTAACATGTAATATTTCAAAGCCATAGCGCTTTCATTATTATTTTTAATTAGGAATATCTCCAAATACACTTACGGGCTTAAAAGTGAGCTTTTTGGCTAATATGAGCCATCTGGCAATTCTTTGATCCTGGATTTCCCCACATTTCTGTTTGTTCTACTACAATCAGAAATTATCTTATGAAACACAGAAAACTTAATAAGACCTCCATTTGAAACACAACACCATAAAGAAAAACAAAACAAGAGCCAAATAACCAGCCTGCGCAATTAAATAAAAGCGGTTACCCCGGGGAGGAGTGGATGGAGCACCGAGTGGGCACGCAGGCTGACGGTGATGTCCGCCCCTTCAACTACTGCCATTCAGTCTGTGAATACCCACCAAGCTGTATCCTTAAGACATGTGCCCTTCTCCGTATGTAAACAATACTTCAGTTAAAACCAAAACATTAAAACCAGAAATCCACGAAATTAGAGTTAGATTGCTGACTATGAGAGTGTCTCTATGACTTTTAGTGAGCCCAAACTGTGCCTCTACCCGGTGAACCAAGGCGGGGGCAAGGGGCTCTCAAACTCTCCCTGAGACTCTCGCCTTGTGATCAAATTCATTCTTTGGTGAATTCGTTGTTTTAAATGTCAAGTTAAAAAATTGCATAAGACGGGCTCTGACCAAAACCTGAGAAGTGAAGAAATATGGGAAACCCCCCCCCCATGATTGCCAAATCACAGCATCTTACTTCATAGTGAGCCCAAGATCCATCAACAAATATTCATAGAACACCCACTGTGTGCAAATATCACGATGAATGTGCAGAGGAAATATGGCCCATACCACAGAAGCCTCTACTCTTTAGTTGTACAGACAGGACACGTACAAATGACAAGGCAAAAACCCCACAGGTAGCATGTGACACTTACCAAATACTGATGTGATTCTAGGCATGCTGTGTGCTGAAGGGAGGCTTTCTAGCCCAACATGCCGGAGCTTACTCACAAACCGAATATACATGCAGGAAAATTGAAGTGCCTGAGTGAAATTTAGGTTGGACTTATAGAAAAATAAAAATGGGCGACATTCTGGAGTGTCATTTAGCAATACTTAGCTCTGAACCTTTTTGACATAGTCATAAAATGATGGCAACTGACGTTGAGTAGCAGAGGTAGAAAGCAGAGTATTCTAAAAAAAAATCTAAAATAAAATTATATTTCTGTTAAGTATACATCCAATATGTGTGTGGATGTGGCTTAAAAATAACGATGTGATTGAATGCTGCATTCATTTTTGAGAATTCTGTACATTTTAATTTTTATTATTATTATTTCAATATATGAAGTTTACTGTCAAATTGGTTTCCATACAACACCCAGTGCTCATCCCAAAAGGTGCCCTCCTCAATACCCATCACCCACCCTCCCCTCCCTCCCACCCCCATCAACCCTCAGTTTGTTCTCAGTTTTTAAGAGTCTCTTATGCTTTGGCTCTCTCCCACTCTAACCTCTTTTTTTTTTTTTCCTTCCCCTCCCCCATGGGTTTCTGTTAAGTTTCTTAGGATCCACGTAAGAGTGAAACCATATGGTATCTGTCTTTCTCTGTATGGCTTATTCACTTAGCATCACACTCTCCAGTTCCATCCATGTTGCTACCAAGGGCATTATTTCATTCTTTTTCATTGCCACGTAGTACTCCATTGTGTATATAAACCACAATTTCTTTATCCATTTATCAGTTGATGGACATTTAGGCTCTTTCCATAATTTGGCTATTGTTGAGAGTGCTGCTATAAACATTGGGGTACAAGTGCCCCTATGCATCAGTATTTATTACTTTTTTAATGTTTGTTTATTTTTGAGACAGAGAGAGACAGAGCATGACTGGGGGAGAGGCAGAGAGAGAGGGAAACACAGAATCCGAAGCAGGCTCCAGGCCCTGAGCTGTCAGCACAGAGCCCGACGTGGGGCTCGAACTCACAGACCGTGAGATCATGACCTGAGCCAAAGTCAGACGCCTAACCGACTGAGCCACCCAGGCGCCCCGTGAGAATTCTGTACATTTTTAAAGAGTTTAACGAGCCATTTGAAAATCCCAGGACTCCAAAATTGCAAGAAAACCTTTTTTAACTAACTATGAAAGAATTGTAAAACCTACACAGGGAAAATTATATCCAATTGGGAAATTTAAATTTTGATATTTAGTAAGGAGATATCACGCATTTAAGCATTCTTGGATATATAAATAAAACACCGTAAGAATTCATTTTCTTCCGCAGAATTACAATTTTTATAAAATTCCAACCAATAATGTCAATGGATCTATAAAGTATTTGGAAAATTAATACATAAGAACATAAATGGACACTTTGAAAGTAAAAGGGAGAACCTAAGGTTTTTTAAGCCTTACTTAAATCAGAATAGAGTAGAATAAACAGAAACAAAGAAAGCTGTATAGATTCAAATTGTTCAGCATTTTCTCAACTCCAAAAAAAAAAAGGATGCTACCAAACAGAAAAATAAAATCATGGGCTTTCAGAAACCCTCTTGGTTATACACATATTTTTGTAGTGCTAAATAAAATATGTTTTCCCTGCATGAGAGAAAAACTGAGAACAAACTGAGGGTTGACAGGAGGGGGGACGGGGGGGAGGGGAAAGTGGGTGATGGGCATCTAGGAGGGCACCTGTTGGGATGAGCACTGGGTGTTGTATGGAAACCAATTTGACAATAAATTTCATATTAAAAAACAAACAAACATATTATGAAATTTTACTGAATATGATAATATACTACAGGGAAAAATAAATAGAAAATATATGAAATAAGAGAGAAAAAAAAGAGAATGGCATCTAAAACGACATTCAAGCCAGTTTCACTGATGAGGAAGGAGAGCAGATATGAGCAGTCACTAAGGTTCTCCTCTTCAAACCTTTCATCTCAGATCTATGAATGTTATGAGTATATATACAAGGAGAGAAAGAGAAAGAGAGAGATGTACTACATACTGTATATATACACATATAGGATATATCCATATGCATACATACTGTATATATGTATACTATATATATATATATATATATATATGTATATACTATATGAAAGGTTTATAAAAATCTTAGGCAAACCATGATCATGACAATAGCAATTACATCTGGGTTTTAGATACTAAGTAAATTTTGATTCACTTGATAGAATTCTCTCTTACTTTCCAAACTTTCTAAAAATTACAAATTATTTACGGAAAAATTTTAATCAGTGTATCATTTGTGGATGCCATCAAATCACAAATTTGTAAAAATGTGCACATGGGAGGAAATTTTAAAATATAATAGAGGGTATTTTGAGGAAGTGGGACTCTGGAAGTTAATTAATTTCTTACTCAACGTCCTTTCTTCTTAAATCTGCTGTAATGAGCCCGTATCCTCTCTGCAATGGTAAAGTTAAGGTTTATTTGTAAGATGAATGTGCAGAGGCTGGGGAGTAGTAGCACAGAGGTTGAAGAAGATTGAGGCATTCTGACCCTACTAGATATTAAAGCTCATTATGTTACAAAATACTTAAAATATTTTATTTAATACAGATAAACAGAATAATAAATCAATGAAAAAACAGTCTCAAAATAGATTCATGAGAGAATATTAACACAGTAAGCTTTCCAATGCAAACAAGTTGAAAATAAGCATCCCATGAAATTAGCTATATTTAATAGCAGTTTGGTAAGAAAACAAAAGAAGAAGGGAAGATAAAGCTGGTGTGATGTGATCCACCAAATAAACGCCACAAGGATTAAGGAGTTAAATACCAAACTAAAACACTAAGTTATGAAAAAGTCAAAGTAGCAGATTATAGACTAGGCTGTGTAAGAGATTACAAATACATATATTTTCAGCTTTGATATAGTAGAGAAAATCAAAAAGAAAAGTTTATCACATTAAATACACAGATGTAAAATCTCTCCAGGAATTTTAAAAAGCAAAATATGAAAACAGTTACACCCAAATTTTGTTAAACAGTATGTCTAACATAGAGCTTATTCAAAATCACAAAAAAATTAGATAAATGAGGGAAGCCAGAAATAAAAATTAGCAGGTGATAAAATTAGAAGTTACCCAAATATGCAGAAACAAATTCATCCTTCTCTTCGAGCAAGCAACAGATTACATTTGAAATACTGTTTGACAACTACTAAACTAGCCAGAATAAATTTTAATAAAATGCTGTAAGAATGTGGAGACCTTGTGCACTGCACTTCTGACTGTACACATTTATAACTCACTTTGAAAGCAACATGGCAGTAATAAATGTTCATCCTCTTTAGTTCTGATATTTCATCTATGGAATTTATATGGAACACATAAAATTCCTCGGAAATAAGAGATCTGCGCACCAACTTTGGAAATGATCATGTGACATAACTGCATGATAACGAACTAACGTGGATGTGTGAGAGTTACTTAGAAAGAAGGAAAATGCTTATTGTATAACGATAAATGAACGCAAAAATATGCCGTAGTATATATATGGTGTGTTTTTTCAATTGTGTACAAAGTACAGATGATAAAATGCAAAGTATGAAAACAATTCACCTGCTCAAGTATAGTAAAAATATGAGTGTTTCGTAGTCTATATTTGCTTAAAGTCAATTGTGTTTAATAGACACAAAGCGATACTAAAGGTAATTGACACAAAGCATTTATAAAAATCATGGTTTTGCAAAACAGGAAAGACTTTTTTCCATGAATAAGGCAGTCAGTGAAAAATACGTTTACAGTCAGAGCATCGTGTGTGTGTGTGTGTGTGTGTGTGTGTGTGTGTGTAAAACAAAGTCTGTTTTAAACCTAGAGCAATAAACACAATGAATCGCGGCCGCACACCTGCTCCCGGCGTGATCCCAGGGCGCGCAGCGCACCCTCAGGGAAGGTGTATCTTTACCTGACCCTCCGGGACTCAGGTGGACACAGCGCGCGGCGCTCTTCTCCTCGAGTGACGGACAGGGCTTCTGACGCAGGTGTGTCCCATCCGAGGAAGACCCTGTGCCCCCTCCCCTCCTCTGTGGTTAAGGCAGGGCCCAGCCCTCCAAGTCCGCTCGTCGGGGACAGACACCTGCTGGCGCGCCGGCTGTGCCACAGAAGCCACACGTGCTGTAGAGGCCACGTGCACAGCCTCCGGGCACCGCTCAGCGCTCGTGGAGGGGAGAGGGTCCCCAACCCGAAGGCCGGGGTCGACACCCGCACACCCGCGGACGCCGGCATCCCGTCTGCTAAGTGCTTGCGCGCCCCAAACGTACCTGTGTCTTCGGGACCCAGAGCGGCGCGCTTCCTTCTGCCGCTCTGGCTGGAGTTGCTCTCTCCCGCCGGGGCTGGTGCAAAGATCCCCTGGGGAGACAGAAACCCCAAGTTACAGCCCCGGCGTCTCAGGGGCGCGGGGGTGGCGGGGGGCGGGGGACGGGCTGCGGCGGCTGCACTCACTTTCAGCGCGCTGGGGACCGCGGGGGCCAGGCGCGCGCCGGACGCCCCGGGGGTTGCGGCCCCCGCCCGGGGAGGGCCCGGCTCAGCCCGAAGCTCGCGGGGCTCCCGAGGCCCCCGCAGCTCCGCCCGCAGGCTCCCCAGCTCGGCTTGCAGGACGGCCACCCTGCACAGGGACACCACCGACAGGCAGCAGGACGTGAGCGCCAGCAGCAGGGTCACGGCCAGCAGCGCTGAGTCTTTGGGGCGCGAGCCGGGCGGCTCCTTCACTTTCATTTCTTCTCCCCTCTCCGGGCGAGGACGAAGGCGTGACCGCTCGCCTTCCGCGCAGCCCTCCATGGCACTCGGGGGACTTGGAAGGTCCGGGCCTTTCGAGAAAGTGGCCGCAGGGAAGGGATCATTTCCTGTGAGCGGTGCTTGCTGAGGTCCCACACCGACTACATGGCCTGGCTGTGCCGTGGCCCCCGGGAGAGCTCCCCGGGGTCTCCCCGCGTCTGCCCAGCTGCATCCCGGCCCCCAGTGGGTGATAGGTCTTCCTGGCACCGGCCCTTCCATCCGATTGCCCAATCATTTCCTCATTTCACTTTCAGTATCTGTAAGAATTCTAATGGCATCTCCACACACACACACACACACACACACACACACGGACACACACACACGGGCCCCTGGCATCTCCCCGCCAGGCGGGACTCAGGGTTTGGACCGGCCCACCCGGGACGTGTGGAGCCCTGCGGTACTACAGGAGCTCCCTGCGGTGTGGCCCGAGCTGGGCCACTGGGGGCCACTCTGCGAGGGCAGGGGAGAAAGAACGAGGTTCCTGCTGGTGTAATACAAAGAATTAATGAGCAGGTCAGATAAGCCAAGTGCTTAGTACTGAAGTGCACTCCGCTGCAGAGTGATTCATGAACGGTCTCTAAGTGGGAAAGAAAACCAGATGTCCTCAGAGGCCGCAGGGACGTCCACTGGGGAATATTCTCTTTATTATCGTTGGAGCATTGCCGTAAGAAGAATGGGGCTACACATTGGAGACGTCTTTGCATTGGATGCGAGGGGGTCTTTACATGCAGGGGATGCTGCAACCAACCCCAGGAGCTCTCCCCGCAGCTCCCGGCCGGCTCAGCCCCACGCTGGCCGGGAGAAGTGGCTTCGGCTCCAGCTCCAACGCTTCGGTCCAGACCCACCATGAACTGCCCTTTCCCTAAAGCAGCTTCTCTACTGGGCCCTATTAGGTTGACTGCCAGAATCAAATGCCTATGTGAACAGCCCCGCTCGGCTCACTTCACTTTCAAATCTCTATTGGTGGACCCAGAGTCACTGCAGAGACACTGGTCCTGCCTGGTCTCCATGGCCAGCTCCTGGACATTTCCCGGTTTCTGGCTCTTTGCCTCCGGCACCGGCAGGTTGTGTAAGGAGCTCACACTTGGACAAATGTTACCGACCACTTGCCAAATTCTGGCTACGTGACTCCCCCGTGTGCTAGGGCTACTGAGCAATAGCCTCGTCCCACCTCACTGTCCCATGCCAGCTTCAGAAAGAAAGTGACTGCGATAGTGTAAGTGAGGACAAGGGCTCCCAGCCAGGGTGTGAGTCCTGGCTCCACCCTTCACTCTCCTGGGGCCTCTGGGATTCAGTTCCCTCATGGGTGAAATCGGATGGTGACTGTCCCCGGGAATTCTAACCAGGCGTATACGAATATGGAACAAACTATATTCGCGATGCTCCCACTTTTCATCTGTTTTCCTTCATTACATGAAATACTTTTCTTTATTACACACAGCACTAGCACACACACCTTTGTACGTGTCTCCTTGTAACACCTGCTGGGGTTTCCCAAACAACTGCTGGAGAACGGGCACATCTTCACCTTCAACGGGAGCTGCCCGTGGATGAGTTCCTGCTTCCTCACTGTCATGAGACATTCGTTTATACCTGTTAGGACTATGTTGTCTTTTCCCTTTGCGTCTGCGAGTTTTGAGACCTTTTTAAAATGACTTGTCTGTCTCTCTCTCTCAAAAATAAACATTTAAAAAAATTAAAATGACTTGTAAAGAACATTAAAAAACACTCTAAGATGATCTTTTAATGATTACCTTGGTCCCCCAAGTCAGCTGTTGTCTAATCTCTGGCCTGGAAGGACATCATTTGTGAGTGTGTGTACACACTCCTTCATGTCAGACATCGTGTAATTCAAGTCTTCTGTCACAGCCCTTGTTTTCAGGCCAATCAGGCTGACACACACTACCTAAAGTTGAAAGAGAGAAGAAAGAAAGAAAGAAAGAAAGAAATAAGAAGAAAGAAGAAAGAAAAT